>NW_026126422.1:1800000-2306494 GCF_943737965.1 Phodopus roborovskii | reverse complement strand
CACTATTGATGAGCAACAACTTCAAAGTTGTGGATGCCTCACTTGTTAAGCCAAGCATAACCAGTAGCACGAGCAAGTGCTGCTGGGTGGTGTATTTCTGACACCTAATCTTAGTGTAGTGCTGTTTGTTTGTTTCATTTTCGTAGAAAATGCCCACCGTGACTTGGACTGTTGGTCATCGTCGCCATCAGGACTTCTCCACAGTAACACAACATCCACATCAGATGCGATCCGGTAGCCCACGCTGTCTTGCACTTTTCCTTTACCCCCATCCAAGAAACACTTCCAGTGGAGTAGGTGAGCTTGTATAGCCGCTCATTATTTAATGAGAGACCAGTTGTGTGACCTACATTAAAAGAGGGGCACAGGTCAAGTTTCTCACTTGCCAGGCACCTGTTAGTTCCTGAGAACATACTGTCTACCACGGGGCGCATCCTTCCAGCTCAGTGGAGCTTAGCAAGCACCTGTGATGGTGTGCTTCTCCGTCTGCTAAAAGATTGACTTAAAAACCACAAATAAAGTATCAAGTTAACTGACAAGCATACAACAAGCTTCCATTTCAGAAAACTGGTGTTTATATCCATTATCAAGTCATCTTCATATTGCCCTGGTTGAACATAAGACAGTTTTTTAAAGCAACAATCACGTTGCTTTCAATCAGTTGACTAAAAGTTCAAGCAGAGGTCTTGGCTGGAATTGCTTTGCACTTCAGTGAGATCATTGTACAATTATTTAAAATTATATGTGCATGGGTGGTTTGGCTACATCTATGTACACTAAATGCAAAAGTGTGCCCAAAGAGGCCAGAAGAGGCTTATTGGGTATGTTGGGACTGTAGCTAACTATAGTGGTAAGCTACCATGCAGACGCTGAGAACCAATCCCAGCTCTGGAAGAGCAACTGAAGTGCTTTTAATCAAAGCACTTCAGTCCATCTTTACCACACTGTAATTAATACATTTTTAAATCCAGCAGCTGAGGGTCAAAAAGTGTTAGTTATCACACAAAAAAAAAATCCTTTCATTTGTGTACTTGCTGCTCTTAAAGAATTTTTTTCTTTTGTAGTTTTCGCTATAAGCTTAATTATCAAACTTGTCCAAAAAACATTCCAGTGGTGGTTGTGGTGGTTCATATATATAACCCCATATATATATATATATATATATATATATATATATATATATATATACACCCCAGCACTTTGAGGGGCTAAGGAAGATGCCCCATGAGTTTGAGGGAAGCCTGGGCTATATAATGATTCCCAGCAACTCTGAACTACATAGTGAGTCCCATGCCAACCTAGGCTACAATATGAGACCAAGTCTCAAAAACCAAAAGTAAATAAATAAAAAATAAAATAAATCTGTACCCAGGTATATTATTGTATAGTAATATTTTTAAGAAAATATTTAAGAGCCAGCTATAAATAAGTTTAAATTAATTGTGCCTGAAAAAAGACAATGAATTACCTAAAATTTTAAGATGAGCTTTAATTTGGACAGGGGGGGTTTAATCAAATACCTTGGAAGTCAGTATTAGGAGCCAAAGAATCTACAAAAGGAGATGTTCACGCAGTCCCCAGCTCAATTTAACCCATTCCCAAGACACGGAAAGGGGAAGGATTACAGTTTTCTCAGAAACAACATGTTTATGATCACATAAGCTGGCCTTGTATATTTCCTGTGTCGCTCACTAGATGCAGTCAAGGATTCAGTGTATCTCTTCTTCCTTGGAGTCACTGGAGTTACTTTGTCAGTGAACTCTACCACAGAGTCATAACTTACTTTCCCCTTGAGGAGTATGCACATAGCCAGGGGTAGTGGAGTATGCCTCAATCCCAGCACTTGGGAAACAGAAGCAGGTAGATCTCTATGAGTTTGAGGCCAGCCTAGTCTACCTCAGCTTCTGCCCACCCACCCCAAGCTACAACTGCATAGTCTCCAAGAAAAAAACCAACGCACGTTGCCTCAAGATTATGTGCTGACATCCATAAAAATTGGGTAAGCTCAGCCTTGGTCAGTCCATTTTGAGACGGGGTCTCTTCATGTATCCCAGGCTGGCCTAGAACTCTTCTTTCTCTTGCCCTTTGCTCCAGGTGCTTGGATTAGAATTTTGCATCAGACTTCTGGCTCTGAGGTGGGCATCGCTATTCTTCATTAGACGAGATTACACATTTTCTCAGGATTACTCAGGTAATTAAAAATGGTGACATGGTGGCAACTCTGCTCCTAAAGATCATGTTCTTTTACTACAAACCCTTGGCGCTAGATTGAGTTCTCCTTTTCATTCCTAGGAAAGGAGCTGGGAATTCCTTCTTTCCTTTACCAATGATGCTCCGAGAAACTCCTGGGATATGTGCAAGTTTCTCGGAGTCAACTACCATGTCAACAAACAAGAAGACAAATTTTCTACTTTTATGTAGCTAATATTTATGTGACGGGAGCTAGAAAACCAGAATACCTAGATAAATAAGTGGATGAGAGAATACCATAGATATGGCAGGCCATGCTACTAGAGACAAATCTACCGGAAAGGGAATGCCTAAGGTGAGGCAAGGTCAGCTTTAGGCTGGCCACATGAGACATCTAGTGAGAGGATGACTCCGCCCCTCCCACTCCCATTCTCAAAGAGAGGCAGTGCAAAGGCCCTAGAGAGGGCTCATGCAGATCCAAGTGCAGCAAGAAATGGAATTGAGTAAGTAAACAACACAGATGAAGACCAGAGGTTGAATGGGTGCCTCGGGCATCCGGGGGGACTCATCAGGGACAAGTCCCGACGCCTGAGTTTGAGATAGGAAGCAGCCAAGGTTCAAAGGGAGGGACAAGGGTTTCAATAGGCACTCCAGAAGAGGCAGGTGACAAGATGAGTGTAGCTGGATCCACACAAAACAAAGATGCAAACAACAAGTCTGCCAAGCCTGGGGCATGAGATACAGAAGGAAGATGGAGTTAAGAGAGAGAGATCTATCAAATTCCATACAGGGCAGCAAAAAAGTACTGCCGCCATGTCTTATCAAATCCTCTCGCGGGTTTGTGAAGATAAGCGGTACAGGAGAGCTGACAAAGAACTGACTCTAAATTCAGCCCCCACACGGTGTGGACTCAGAGGTTTAGGTTTTATGAAGGCGTTCCAGGGAGCCCTAGTGTGCCAATGTTTTCTTAAAGCCTTTACTTTACCAGGAACAGAGGGAGCATGGGGATGCCTACCAGCTCCCTGACTGCACTGGGACCGTGAGTGAAGCCTAGAGCAGGACGTGCCCTCTCCCTCGGCTTCCCCTGACCTCTGTCTACAGGCCTCAAGTGTCATGCTTTACCATCAAATGCTCCAAGTTTAAGATGATCCAAACAGCTGGACTGTGCTTCAGTGTTAATTGGGACTCTACCCCTGATCTTTCTCATTGTTTCTTTTCAGGGATCTGGCAACACTGAGCATCTAGTCCGAGGAACGTAGGTTCAATTTTAGGCTATTGCTCTTTAGGGTAGACATAATCCCATTTTGTCTCGAAAGTCGAGGCGTGTAATAGCCCTGCTAACTGGCTTAAACAAGGAGGCAAAGCAGAGGTAAGTAAGAGTGAGGCTTCAGAGGTAAGTGGAAGAGGAGGAGTTTGCAAGAATCTGGTAGAAAAGTGTAAGGCAGATAGGAGAGATGGTGAGATTAATGCAAAATGGACTAGAAACCATGGGATGGGGTCAGGGACCAGTGAAGACCAGAATGAGGGAAGCCAATATGAAGGGTAGAGGTGACAAAAACAAATGGAAAGTAAAAGCCCTACATTAAAAACAAAACAAAACCAACCCGGGTCAGCACTGAGAACAGCTCCATTATTGCCCTGCAGAGTCAAAATTACCTGCCAGGGGAAACTTGGGCCACTAAGTTCACACTCAATAAATCAGACTGCCTTCCATGCTACCTTCATCCTCAGGTTAGTAGGAAAGGTAGAGTTGTTCTATGTCCTTTCCTGGTTAAATATCAATTGGAGAGGCAAAGAATCTACAGTCAAATCATGTTCCTCTAACACCAAACAAAGCTGCACATCCATGTGGATGGGAAAGAACAGTCCTGTATTGTATCTTGCGACGTTTCAGTGTAAGAAGGTCTTTGACACGAAATTCAGAAACTCCTGCGAAGAAGCAGAAGCTCTGGGCCCCTCACTTGCCCAGGGTTCTTGTAAGCCTTTGGAAGGGGAAGAGGGCCCGAGCCACCCCTGTACACAGTCTCCATCTTCCTCCTCAATGTAACCTTCCAAGCACAGAGATATTTTTCATAGTGTTTTATTTGGAGACAGCCTTTCAGTTGCACAAGCTTTCAGTTCTGAAAACCTGGATTTGTCACTGAGCTTGTACACAACAAACTGTCATGCTCTAGGCCACATTTTCCCCATGCCCAGGGAGGCATGCCTGCATGTTGTTGGTGTGTGCTCGCATGTGTTATGACTGTGTGTGTATGTGTGTGCGCAAACTCAGCGTGTTTGTTGTGTTTCCTTTACAGAATGGGAATTTAGAAAGAAGCCACAGTAACTTCTGTATCACCATCACTTTTCAAAAGTAATCATAATGTGGGGCTCTATAGTATACTGTTTAAATCATAGACAAACAGTAAAAACACTGCCTTCTAACAGTTCCAAGTCAAATGTGGATTTACAAGTTTTGTTTTTCGCCTTAGGAAGGGTTGTCTCTTAGACTCTAATGATTTTTGAAAATGCTAAGAACATTTGCTCCAGTTTAAGAGTATATTTGCTCAGGTGAAATAATTGAATTGTAGCTCCTCTATATCTTGCTGTAATAACAGCTCTTCCATGTTGAAATTTCATACACACCACAAAAACTCTCAAGGCAAACTTCACTTTATGATCAAAAGTCACATTTATCCCAAACTTTACAAGTTTATGTGCCTTCAGATCGATTGGTTTTAACAGTATATCTTTTTATGAGCTATAAAAAAAGTGGCATCTTTACACAAGGCAACAATCTGAAGGCCGAAGAGTTTATAAACTGGTGGACTCATAGATTACCTATCAATACATTTGAAACCATTCCTTGTGAAATTCTTTCCTCCTGTTTTTTTCTGATATTATCAATTTGTGTGTGTAAAGGTATTTTTGTCTTAAAACAGAAACGGTTAACTAGTAACACTATTTTTAAAGATGTCTGGTTTCTTAAATCCATATTATAGAGCTTTATTTTCTTTAATTCACTGAGTTGGATTGTTCTATGCCTTTGAATGCCAGCAGAATTCCAGAATGTTATACCATTTCATTCATAAGGCTTGGCAGTCAAATGTCTCTCCCCCACCCACCCATCCCCAAATTGGGTACGGATTCTTCTTGCTGTCCATTGCTAAGCAACTAGATGTAAATTTCGGAACTGGTTTTTTAAATCCTATTTTACAATTCAAATACGAGAGGCTCTGCATTTTGTGTGTCTGTCAGCAGCAGGTAACAATAGCTCAAATCTTTTTCCAGGACAACAAACCCGCCCTTTACAAACACACTGGTCTAGGGGATGTCGATGGCTGAAACAAAAGGGGCCTCCACTCTTGTAAAATAGAGCCAGAAATTCAGAATTTTTTCACTTCCACTTATTCACTTACCCCCAAATATTCCAGCACCTTTATATACTTTCCAAAAATTGGGGTACTTAGGCACCACACACACACACACAAACACACACACACACACACACGACTGAAGTTCAGGAGATGGCACACACACTTACCTTTAACAGAGGCAGAGTAGGAGGAGAAGAAGCAGAGGAAAGGATTACGAGGAGTGATCATGCTGCCTCCCAGCTATCCTCTGCACATCCACTCCCCAGGAGTGCGCTGAGAAGCCGACTCTTCTTGGAGGCAGCCAGCAAGGAAGTGACCCTCCTCAGAATCTGCGACAACTGTTATCTATAGGGGAAAGGTCAGATTCCAAACTCCAAAATCAGGACCTAAGTTCATGGAAGGGGCTGACTATTAATGATTAAACATTGGTGGGCTATAGCTTTTGGTCTTTATCACTTCTTTAAGAAATGTGTTTCCATTCAAGAAAGGAAATCAAGGAGGTCTCAGGGAGCAACTAAACCAGTTCATACTCCTTCAGATGCAGAAGCACCGAGGGGCCAAAGAAACAAACAAACAAACAAACCATAAAGCAAACAGAAATCCTGGTTGTGATACACTTTCCTGCTCCAAGTACAAAATCACCAAAACTAGAACATTAACTGCCTGTTGGAATCTCTCCCTGATTACAATAAAAAGAGGGAAGTCCAGATTCAGCCCCCAACCCCACTGAACCCGACTGAACCAGAACACATCATCTGCTCATTCATCTATTTATTTATTGGCCTTTCTCGAGACAGTTTCCTTTTGTAGCCTTAGCTGTCCTGGAACTCGGCTCTGTGTAGACCAGGCTGGACTCAAAATCACAGAGATCCAGCCCTGCCTCTCTGCCCTCCTGTACGCTGGGATTAAATGGGTGGGCTACCACAACCTGACTTATTTTTTAATTTTTATACTAGTCACAAACCATTATAAAAACCAATCTTACCTTTATAACTCTAACTAAGCTCAGACCCACCACTGATCAAAGATAATATTATATTAGACCTTCTTCTATGCCGGAAATGTGACCCAGCCCTAACTGTTCTAAGACTGTGAAACTAAGAGGCTGGAACAGACCAGGGAGGCCACCATGAATGTGTTAGAAGAGGACAACTGAAGGCACCAGAGCAGACCTCTGCACCAACAGGGAACACTATTCGGGTCCCCAGACTGGGGACCAGGACCTTTTTTCTGAGTTTGGATTTCTTTTCCTTCCTTCCTTCCCTTTCTTCCTTTCTTCCTTCCTTCCTTCCCTTCCTTCTTTCTTTTCTTTTTTTGGGGTGGGTGGTGGTGGTGGTGTTCAAGACAGGGTTTCACTGTATAGCTCTGGCTGTCTTGGGAACTCACTTTGTAGACCAGGCTGGCCTCAGACTCTCAGAGATATGCCTGCCTGAGTTGCACTTCCAAGAGATTCAGAGGATGAGCTCCAGTTCTCCACCATTTTTGTAGAGAATATTTGTTAGGAAATCTCTTTCAAGCGAACGCCTTTGTATAGTTAAAGGCACACTAGCTGAGTCAGCCAACACTTGCCATTGGTAACTGCCAGAGTCCTGGCAGAAACAGCGCACTTCTAACATGAAGTGGCATGGTATGTCTGTGGAGGGGAGGCAGACAAAGAAACTCTGGTACCAAGGGTTATTGGAATATCTTATGAAAAAGACTCCATGGCCATGTTTTACCATAGAAAATGGGTTCTCCCTAACCTGGAGCTTAGGTCTCTTAGACAATTTAGGTAAACGAGATAGCAAGCAATAGGCGCACCAAAAGGAAATGTAAAATTTAAAACCCTCCAAACTGAAACTTTCCTTTTAATGTGCATTTCATATGCAAAACTGAAAGGTGAAAATTAATTTAATCTTCTCTTAAGAGTAGGACTTCATTTATTATTACCAGTTTTCCTAGGGCCAGCAGTAAAGGCATTCTCTCTCTCTCTCTCTCTTTCTCTCTCTCTCTCTCTCTCTCTCTCTCTTTCTCTCTCTCTCTCTCTCTCTCACACACACACACAGCTTTACAGGGTACCAGGCATTCATATACAATGAAAGTGCTTGGCACTTCCTTTTTATTTAGTTGCTGTTGTTACCATATTTTTTCTTTTTTTTAAATAATAAATCCCATATTTATTTTTTTTTGTAATTATTTTTATTTTACATGTCAATCCCAGTTCCCTCTCCCTCCCCTCTTACCCCCTCTCTGCCCTCTCTCAAATGCACCCTGACCACCCTCCTCCCTCCCCCCACCCCAACTCCATATGTAGGGGAATGCCATCCAGTTGGGGTCAAGTAGATCTGACAGGTCATTTGAAGTAGGGACTGGGACTTCTCTCCTATCTCTAGGTTAAGGCAGTTATCCCTCCATGGGGGATGTGTCTACAAGGTCCTTTTGTGCATCAGGAATACATCCTGGTTCCAGTGCTGGAGGTCCCTTAGAATCGTCAGTCCTTCTGGCTGAGACCCATATTGTGGGGGCCTGAGTCGTCCCATGCTGGATTCCCAGCTATCAGTCTGGGGAGACTCTTAGCTCCTCCTTGTTCAGGTCAGCTGTCTATGTAAGTTTCTGCAACCTTGTTACCATAATTTTTAAACATGACACTTTACTGTGGAGACCTGGCTGACCTGGACCTCCAGGGGAAAAACAGAATGGCTTTCCATTCAGTGATCCTCCTGTCTCTATCTCCCAGGTGCTGGATTTAAACACATGTGCTACAAGGTCTTTCGCTTGCTTTAATTTTGAATAGATCTCCAGATGTGTCCACAGATATTAGACCAGGTAGATATAAAAGGCCTTCATAGTCACTTATGTTATGCTCACATACGTATCTATTTCAGCCAAGACCTATTTTGAATGTAAGAACTGTCTTGTATTTTCATCTCCCAGTCACAGTTGCATACATTTACAGCTATCGTAGAGTATGTGGTGTGCGATACGTGTCTCTTTTTGGGTGAAGTTCTAGTCGTTGTCAGGAGGTTGTATCAGAGTCCAACCAATAAAGAGCATATCACTATTACCTAATCAAGGGAGTGCTGTTTCATTTGAGCATTTGGGATTTCCACTTCAGGAGCGCACAACATTCAGTAATCATTCAACACAAGACATGCAATAGGCTTTTCTGTTGGTCACAACATCATCCATTTATATTTGGCATATAGTTCTCTTTTTACAAAGACATGGGAGAAGATGTACATGATTGTTTTGGTTGAGATGAACTAAGAAGGGCAAACACTTCCACAGTCACAGAACTTCGGCTTCCTTGATTGCTCTGGTCACACAGAGCAAGCCATGTACAGCTCTATGTGAGAGACATCTCCTAAACTCACCAGCTGGTTGGTGCATGGCACATGAAGCAGGAAAGGATGTCAACACAGAACGAAGTAACAAAAGTTGGCCTTAATACTGTACTGTACATTTGGCCCATCACAACAGTCACTTCCTTTCTTTGGCTCAGGTTACTTGATTAAAACTACTTTAAGGAACATAGCAATACTTGATTGCTTAAAAGCAATCTTTGCTTGCTTAAAAAACATTAAAGTTGGGATTACAAGAAATTGAATTTTTGAACAATTGATATTGTTATTAATTAAAGAGGATGTTCTTAAATATGACAACTTAATGTGGAAGTTGATAGAACAACTGTTTTGTGATGGGGACTCCAGGCTGAAAATACACTGATCTGTCCTAGTCAGCACAGAGGGAGACAGTACACTACATCCCTTCGGTGGTACCCAGCCCTGCCACAATACCATGTTGCCTTGACAAGGAGGAATGCTTGAAATTAAAGGCAGATTACTGGTTCCAAAGTGCAGTTGTGTTCTGTTGAGTATCATAGATTGTTAGGAGTTAACTTATTTCCCTAGATTAGAAGATAGATGAACCTTAGCCCATTCAAGGTTAAAAGGAAATGAGTTACCCTATTAGATATAGACGTGGCAAGTCAGGATGTAAGATAGTCTGTACAAGAAGAGAAGTCTATCTGTGCATCAGAACATTTTGCTCTGTTCTTAAAAAGAGTGTGACACTGGGAGGGGTGAGGGAGGGACGGGGGAGGGAGAGAGGGAGGGAAAGGGAGGAAGGAAAACTTAGGACACTTTAAATTACTCTTAAAACATCATACTGTTCTAATTTAGTAAGGGACTTAGCATTTTGACAGAATTCGAGAAAACATACTATGTTAAGAACACTTTGCAACTTGCATACTAAGGTATGTTAGTATATATATATATATATATATATATATATACATATATATATATATATATAATTTTACTCAATTATTATTGAAGGTTTTGTTAAAATAGATACTAAATTACTAACTTCAGTGAAAAAGCAAAATTGAGGCTTAAGTATGAGACATTTGGGAGCTAAGATTTAAAAGTCATTTCTTTTTAAAACAGACTTAAGTAAACATACATAAACACATATAAATATATTTGTCAATAATCAGGAAAACCCTTGTGCATCATGCTAATCCTGAGAGGACCCTAATAGTATGTCTGGTCACTTTAGAACTGGGTTATCAGACAGAGAAGAGAACTAGTAGAAGAGATTTCCACAGATGAATATAAAAGAAGTTAAAAATTCAATTTTGAGTGAAATAAAAAAGAATAACAAAAGCAATTTCATTGCCCTTTTAAAATATAAACACTAAGCCTAAATGTTGAGCATCAAGTACAAATTTCTTTTAGCAAGCCCTATAATATAACTCAATTACATTTAGGCACAATAGGGTAAACAAATGAATTGATTTACAGCAGAATCAGAAGCCGATAGTTTTTAAAGCAACCACCAATACATAATATTTAAGAAATATGTATATAATACTTAAGGTATATTAAGATATAAAACACTTAAGATTGGTCAAGTGTGGAAGGACAGAGTGCAGGTAAACGATGGCATTTGGGATAAGATGCCTGAAGAATCCCCAAGAACTTTAGAGAGCACAATGTTAACCCCTGAAGCTGTTGTGAATAGTTGCTGTCCTCCAGTCCTGGAAGGCAGAGGAGCTCCTACAAAAAGAGTACCCCTGGGCTGATATCAAGATGCTGGCATGGTAGTACCACCTTTCACAGAAGACTTCAGGAGAGAATCTATTCCCTTGCTTTGCTTCCCAGCTTTTTGGGAGCTGCCTGTGTTCTTTGTCTCGGGGGCCCAGTCTCTACACCTTTAAGATCCAGCAGGAGAGGGCCGGATCCATCAGCCTCAGATCATTTGACTTCCTCTTCTGTGCATGATTTTCACCTCTGTGTAGACAGTTGATTATATCAGGCCTATGTGGATAACCCAACAGGGTCTTTTTTTACTTGGTGTCGGGTCATCTGATTAGTGACCTAAGTTAACATGGATGCTCTCTGCCGATTAAGGCATGAGCACTTTGGAGGAGCTATTTTTCTTCCTGTCATAGATACAGACCTCAAACAGATTTAAGAGGCTCTGCAAACTCCAAGAAATAGTACAATACATGCATGCATGCACAAGAGCACAGTGGCTCAAGAACTTCATAATCAAACTGCAGGCTGACAAATAGGAAAGGGTGATATGTGATGGGCCAGATAAGAAGGCAGCTCACCCTAAAAGGGGGAAGATGAACCAACAATCATGTCATTATCGACACCACCAAAGAATAATGACCCCTTTGAGGGTCCAATGGCCCTTTCACAGGGGTTGCATATCAGATATTTACTTATCATTCATAACAGTAGCAGCATTACAGTTATGAAGTGAGCAATGAAATACCCTCATGGCGGGGGATCAAAACACAAGGAAACGTATTAAAGGTTCACAGTACTAGGAAAGTTGAGAAACACTGTCTTGGAATGATGTCTTTAATGTGCTGGGTGAATAATATTATTAATCTGCAGTTGACAACTATCACAGTTATCAGCATAGTGTTCTATACTGTGTAAGTATTTAAATCCTAAAACAGAATAAACATGTTTCCGAAAAGAAAAAAGATCCCTCTAAAAGTTATCTTTAAAAATTCTACTTCAGGCAAGGTATGGTGGCACCCACCTTTAATCCCAGCTCCTTGGAGGCAGAAGCAGGGGATTCTCTGTGTGCTTTGAAGGCTAGCCTTGCCTACCATGGCAAGCTCTAGGCCCAGTCAAGGCTACATATGGTGATGACCCCGTCTCAAAAAGAAAACCACTTCAGCAGAAAATAGTGACCCTAATCCAAAGTTGGAAACTGGAGATAAAAGAACAAAGACATTGCCACTCTCTGAGGAAACACACTCTTTAAATGTTAATATTTTATGTAATTGAACTGATCATAAAGTATACTAAAAATAACAAAATATGTCACGTACCATGATGGGGGAAATGTTCTTCGATATGCTGTGAATATATGTTTCTCTACTAATTGGTTTAATAAAATGCTGATTTGTCAGTAGCCCAGGCAGGAAGTGTAGGTGGGGCTACCAGGCAAGGAGAATGCTAGGAAGGAGGGAGGCAGAGGAGCTGGAGACTCCATGGCAGCATCACCTGAAGAAGAAAGGGTTTTTACCTAGCATCACTGGTAAGTCCAAGACCATGTGGAAAATACATAAATGAATAGAAATGGGTTAATAATTAAGTGAGCGAGCCAATAAGAAGCCTAATAGTCAAATTGTTAAGTGATTAATATCGCCTCTGTGTGTTTATTTAGGCCTAAATGGCTGTGGGAACAGGTGGCAAAGAAACTGGGTCTACAACATCATTTTGGTGGTACAAGAAAGTTTAGATGTTTATTCAATCACAAGAATCAATTCAGCAAATTGAGGTTCATCAATTCAATATGGAGCCATTTAAAATACCATGCAAGTATCTTCATTCATAGATCTACTGTATTTTGAAGTAGATTACTAAATAGCTAATACAGGTAAATGAGACAATTTCTTGTTTGGAAATACAGAGATGTGAACACCAAAAAGGTTAAAAGATTATTCACCAAAACCAATACTAACTAGTAATTGTTATACTTATTCATAATTTGTTTTACATATCTGACTTATATTTTCTTACATTCTGTATATCCTAGTCTATTTAAAACTGTGTTTAGATTCATAAAAACATAACTACAATAGGTTAAAGATTTCTCATATAGGCTATATCTAATTACATCTAAGGCTAAGGATTTACATCCATACAGTAGATTTAATATTAATAATCAAGTTGTTAGCTAAAAGCCATACTATTCAGATTATACTTGTTATTTTTAGATCTTTACTTTTTGTATATGCCTGTGCTTGAGTATAATTATCTGTACCACCTGTGCAGGAAAACACAGAAGTAACTAGAATTACAGTCATGAGGTACCTCATGTAAGTGCTGGGAACCCAAACTGGGTCCTCTGCAAGAGTGGAAAATGCTCTCAATGCTGAGCCATCTCTCCAAGGCCCTAGAGTGTGCTTGCCTTTGGTTAGTCTTTCCCCTGTTCCAGTGTCCTATCCAGGATACATTATATTTGATTGCCATGTCCCCTTCGGCTCTTCTTGGATGTGACAATATTGGGGAATTCTCTTTGGTACTCTGTGAAATGTCCTTCAGTTGGAAACTTTGGCTTCTCCAGTAGAACCATCGTTCAAGATTTGTTTTTATCACATGGTTTGAGATGACTGAAGAGATCTATCAGTGGTATGGTTACTTTTGAGTCCGGGACTGACAAGTTGAAGTCAAGAGTTCTCCATGTACCAATTATTCGTAACTTTTATCCTCATTCTTTATTCTGGACTCTTTGGAAGAAAGTCGATACTCAAAAGGGAGCGACATTTCCTACTCTCTAGCAGTGGAGTAGTGACATGAATTAATATTGGGTTTCCTTGGCATGCTATTTTGTCTTCTCTTGCCCAATTACTTACTTAATCCCTTACATTAGAATCCTACAGACTCTACACTTTTGAGCTGTAGCCTAATACTACTGTGTTTAGTCTTGCTACCTAAGTTTCTTATTTTTTATTCACTCAGAGTAAAATGTTTGTTTAATCAGAGTTCTTTCAGGGATTTAGGAAGATGGCTTAGTCTGTAATGTATGAAGACCTGAATTCACATCCCCATATAAACTGCCACACACACACACACACACACACACACACACACACCTTATGCTGGAGAACTCACAAACACCCACACTCACATATTCATGTGAATACACCCCCACCCGGTCCCATACACACTCACATCATGAGTTCTTTCAATTTCACTCTTGTGTTCCTTACATGCCCCACATCGATGTGTTAAGGTTTAGATTTTTCTTTTCAGTATTCATTGGCTACATGAATGGTAGGTATCCATTTTCTCAGGGTCTTCAATTTCCAGCACAGGAGAACATCTCTGAATTTACTTGGATCTTGAGTTTTCCATCAGTCTTTCAGATTTCCTTCTTTAAGCTCTTATAGATTTATTAGATTTCTATCTATGGCACAAGATGGGGTTAAGTGTTTTAATTACAAGATAAGACTACCATCACTGACACACAGACCAACTGGATTTTGTGTGTTGACGTTTTTGTCCTAAAATTCTGCTATAATTGCTAATGAGTGAAATGAGGATTTAGGAAACCTTTGTCTTTTATAGATAGACAATCATGCCATCTGTAATTTCCTTTTCCTTCCTTTTCACTAGCTAGGCCTTTGGGCATGTCATATGCTCACAAGCACTTTTTAATACTCATTCTTTCCTCAACCACTACTTTCTTCAAACTTCTCCTTTCTCAAAGCAGTCCATTTCTTAATTTTCTGTTTTGTTCATATTTTATCTCTGAAATACTGGGTTCTATGTCTTACTCCTCTATCTCCGTCATTGTTCACTTTGTACTGCAGCACCTTTAAATGAAATCCAACTATAATCCTTTTGTGTAGTATTCTTAAAAATATTTACTGTGAGTGAGCCTACCCATGGACCTGGGTAGAGTAATAGCACAACTTCCAGGAGTCAAGTCACCTTCCTCACGAATGTCCTGGAGACTGAATGTAGGTCCTCAGGCTTGGCAGCAAGCATCCTTACTCACTAAAGCCATCTTGCTGGCTGGGCAGTATCTGTATTATTTTTTAAGGAGGGGTACCGCTTTTATACTCTTAAGACTACAAATACCTTCTGTTGCTTTAGTAAAATAGCACACATGTACCTGTGTCTTTTTTCTTCCTGCTGTCTGTTCCTGTTCAATTTAGACCCGAGCAGTTTCTCCATGGTGCTGGGCTTAGCTTTAGAACATTACCCCCCATATGCAGGTTTTAGCAATTCCACAGTGGCAACTCCCACAGCTTCCTGATCACTTCTTTTACATTCTCCTTGGATTTGAGTTTGCTAGACCACCTGTTAGTTTTCTTGTTGGTGTCACATAGTATCCCCTTACTCTGCAGCAAATGCTCAGCAGTTAGTGGCCCTCCTGTTCCCAGGGCTTTCAGATTCTTTTTGCCTTAGATACAGCAGTCTGAGACAGCTAGCCCCCACACCAGATGCTCCACTTGTTTCTATGAGGAGATTCAGGAGGTTCACAAATGTTCCTCCCTATGCATCTTCCCAGCATCTTCAATATTTATGAATTATAAGGTACTTTAAGTTATCGTTGAAGTTTTTTCCTCTGTTTTCTAATTCAACAAAATTGCCAGTAGAAATAAATATAGTGGAGAAGCTATTTCTTCTTTTTAGATACCTTTCAAGTCATGTTTTAGATTGAGTCCATTTGGGGCCCTCCAGTCTAAAATTAAAGTATTCATAAGTGTTACTCTGCCCCCCACATATCACTCCCAACTTGCTGAAGAGTACTCAGACTTAAAGCTAACTAAATTTTCAGTGGAATTTTTAGTGAATGCCCAATGTGGCTAAACATATGGAGAAGCTCATAACTCACATTTATTACCACATGTTTGGTGCCCTAAAATTCTGTTCTATCTGTAGCTTTTCTCCTACTTTACAATGTGGTCCAACTTAAACTGCCTGCCAATTGTCTGAAACTGGTGTACAGATATGACTTATTTAGGCTTGCTCAATATTTACTTGTGATTAAATCACATAAACTCTTTCTTTCCATAAATGTTATTGCATACATTTAAGGCATACATAATACTATGGGATAGATATGAATAGTAAAAAGGTTGCTATGGTGAGGCAAATTAACATATTCACAATTTCATAGTTAAGCAACTTTTCTGTTTCCTTTGTGATGACAGCAGCTAAAACCACTTCCTTAATATGAAAACAGTGTACAGAACAACTCTATGACCAGCAGTCCTCAGGTTACACATTTACTCTCTAGACTGGCTTATCTTACATGTTGACTCACATCTTCCTCCCCTCCCCCTGAGCTTCCCCTTCCTCCTAAGTACTGCTTTATCCCCTATTTCTGTATACTTGATTATTTCCCACACATAAGTGAGAAAACAAAATATTTTAGCTTACTTGATAGCACAAGGTCTTCTAAGCTCATTTACAAGTAGGCAGATGGCAAGATCTTGTTTTTCCATGGCTAATAGCTTATTGTATATATTTACCAGTTTCTTACTCCAATTCATTTGCTAACTCAGACAGATATTAGTTTCCCTATTTTGATGATGGGGATTGCTGCAAGGAACATAGCAGTGCATGTATCTAAGAGGCAGTGATATGATTTTCTCAGTTTTCTGTATGTAATTCTATTTTTAACTTCTCTAGAAACCCTTGTACTATTTTCTATCATGGTTCCTCAGTATTTTACAAAGCAAAGCAGTGTCAATACCTACAAACCAGACTTCACACAAATTCAACTTCTGACTGCTCTTTCAAAACTTGAGGTCTGCTATCATTGGGGCCATATTGCCACTTGGAGCTTGTACTCTGATTAAAAAGGAAACACCCTCCCAGGCTTCCCTGCAGGTGACTTCTCTCCTTTGTTACATTCCTGATTCTACAGATACAGTAGGCTCATGACCTGCAGAAACTTCTTCTAGCCGCTCAAAGTTCAAACACGCACTATTGGGTCTTAAGTCTGTTTCTATTTAGATGTCTGCAGATCCCCCGCATTCCACAAATATTCAAATCCAAGCTTGCTAATTTTTTTAAAGTCCAATTTCCTTTTAGTGTTCTCTAAATGGTTCAGTTAATGGAAGTGTCTTTCTAGCATTGTTCAAATTAGAAGCATCTTTAAAAGTCAGCTTTCTTCTCTTCCTTACTCTACCCATTGCTTTTCACTGTGTAAAACCAGCATCATGTTTTGGTCTTTGCTTTTCACTGTTCCCAGTGTTGTAAATTCTTTATATTTCGAAACTGCTGACTTTCCAAGATGGAGCAAAATCGTAAGATCTCTGAAACCATGTGCTCACTTGTTCCTTTATATCTGTAGGCATCTTGAGTATGTATTCATTTCTGGAGCCCCTATTCCCTTTAGGACAGAAATAACCATTTAGTCATCATTGCATAAAATCCCAGGACAAATTCATGACTGTTAAATGTGTTAAACATGAGTCTCATAAATCAATGACTGCTTCATGCCACATGACCTTGCCTTAAAAACATTTTATATGCTTCTGTCTTTCTGCAAGTACTTTTCTCTTTTTTTTTCCAAATACTTCCGATTGATCCTTCAACTACAAGATCAAATAACTCAGTCAAAATTTGCCATCATTAAAATGGGGACTTTCTCATAACTTAAACAAAACAAAATAAAAACAACAACAACCACCTCTTTTAAATATCGAGGGTGCTAGGCACTACCTCTAAAACTGTATCATTATTTATAAAGCAGATCCCATGGGGCAACTGAACAGCTGCTGAAAGATTTGGCACACTACTATGCCAGCCTGAATTTAATGACCTACATGTGAAGGGCTCCATATCCAATTACTAATCCTTCCTCAGCTACTCTCTGCCCTGATATGGAGGTAGCTGAAAAAGATGTCCTACTAACAGATCACAAATGGATCCAGTTTGTGCCAATGCTCAGTTAACAGAAATCTTTTAGACTTGAGAGATCCACAACAGAATCCTGGCCCACACCCCAAATACAACTGGAGATTTTAAGGAAGGGCTTCAGTTTTGCCACTAAATTCAGAGACGTTTGAGTTCATCTAAGAGGCTGTAACCATGTCCAAAGATCAAGCATAAAGAAAACTCCACACCTTGTACCTTTCAATATTGAAAGGGGACGAGTTCTATTAAAAAAGTTGAAAATAGTTTTTAATTTCCAAATTCTACAATAGTCATCAATCAAAAAACGGCAAATTAATTTTAAAAAGGTCAATCTACATAAGTGCTTAATTTTTCCCCCGCGGTTGACTTGGTCTATATTTAGCCAAAAGATTATATAAGGTCAAGTATTACAAACGATGAAATATCACTGGTGTTTTGCAAAATAGCATAGAAAAACCTCAAAGAATGGATTATACAGCTTATGTTTTTACTAAGGATATAAAAAAATATAAACCTTAAAACTCCCAACTTCAACGCATTTTACTAATAACTTCACTTAGGAAAAAAACAATGTGATGTCAGTAGCTTTTGCCTATATAAATCAGAAATCATCTGGGCAATAGGTCATGTTCTCAACACCGAGAAGAGCGCTTCGTCTGTTTCGTATTTTAATTTCTATACGTAGGGCTTTACTCTCTTGCGACGCGAGCATATACGTAAATTAACGCCTGTGAGTACAAATTCAGGTCTCGCTAGGGGAGAACACCTCGTGGTAGCCGCCACTTCCCCAACAAAATCTAGGTCTTGGCCCCGCCCCCCAAAGCTCCGCCCCTCTCCCCAACCTAGGAGTTTGTAATCGGCGCCTTTAGATGACGTCATCCGCAAGTGCCGTAACCAGGCGTGCAACCACCGCCTCTGCCTCTGGGAGTTGAAGTTTCTGGAGGAGGACCGGACGCGTGGAGCGGTGGGCACTTCAGAAAGGCTTTCTGACCGCACCCTGGCGTTCCCCATCGGCCCCGCGGCTTGGTAAATATGGCACTGCGGCTGTCGCGCGGCTGCTCTTTGCTGTCCTTTCGGATGCTAAAGGAACGCGCACCGTGCCGCCGGCCGCTGCCATCGGGGCTTCCGGGGGAGAGGGCAGAGCCTGGGAAGTAGTTGCCTGTTCTGCAAGGAAGTGACGTCAGGTGGCGCGTCCCCCGCCCCGCCCCCACGGCCTTCCTTGCGGCGTCCTGATTGGCCAGCTGGGGCCGCGTTCTCGGACGCACAGCAAGCTCGGGGCGGGCACGGCGGGCGTGTGTCTGCGCGTGCGCGTGCCCTGGACCGCGCGGCTCTCCAGGTTTCTGTTGTTGGTGGGGGCCGGGGCCGGAAGTGTGACAGGAAGAGGAATGCGGGGTCGCAGGGCCGCCCGTCGCGGTGCTGCTGCTTTGTTAGGGAGCGGCCAGGGCGCCTTCCTCTTCCCCGCGCCCCCGGCGGTCGGATGGAGGGAGCCGAGGGGCAGTTGCTGCAGCTGCGGCTGAGCCTCGTGGTGAGCCGAGGACGAGTCTTAAGATCCAGCTGCTGCTAGACGTCACCGACACACTTGGTGTTTAAAGTGTGGCCGCTTGTCTAGCAGCATAGTCTTCCCTGCTACCGCGGCACTGACCAACGCGTTAAAACACAGTTAGAAAAGAAAGAAACACACACACACACACACACACACACACACACAGACACACACACACCCCAGAAAAGACCCGGTTACCGCAGGCCATTGGCTCCTTCCTGCAGGCACTGCCACTTGGCAGTTCCCGAAAAGAAAACCTTACAACCACACCAGGGCTGTTTTATTTTAGCCGGCGTGATGACAGCTCTGGTTTTTGTCTTTGGCCTTCGACGATGTATGCTCTCTCCACACCCTTAGTCATCATTCAGTTCTGAGTTTTATAACCCCATCTGATAACCTATATCCATGAATTAGCCATCCATTTTTTTTTTAAATTGTGCTACAGTAAAATCCCACACGTTCGTTCTAGATTTTCTTAAAAAAAAAAAAAAAAATGTTCTTAAATACTTGCTTGAGTGGGCTTACTGAATGAAAATGTACCCTGAGCATCGCTGCGGGTCAGGGTGGAGTTCCCAGACTCTGCCATCGAGACGTACGTCATGACCCAAACTAAAAGTATGCTCAAAAGTGCCGTGTTTTGCATAACAGATAACTGCGGTAAATTCGTGTACAGTGTGTTTATGGTACGGTAGACGGTCGGGAGGAAGCTGTCTTGGTAAAGTCTAGCCAAAATAAGATAGCCCGCTAGTATTTTATCTGCATTTCACGTATACTTGCTTCAGTATGTCTGGCTTACTTAATTAAAGCGTAGAAAACTCACCCAGCACAGTGTTTTGAGAATCGCTAAAGTAAATTCGTGTTTCTTTATTTTTGATAGGCTGTTCAGAAATGTCACTATTCTGTGATAGGTCAAATTAAATTTAACTTGAAACATTTAAATGTGAAAGACAGGCTCCCCCTGGTGTAGGTGAGTCGTAAAACGTGGCTTTTGTAATTCTCACAGTATAGCTCAACACGTGGAGGTTTATTTAACTACACACAGAACTACTGAAAAATATTGCCACGGATAAACAGAAATTCCTTTCATAAAATGTTTTCTTGTGTATTCTAGTTTTGCTTTTCACTTTTCATGTTTAATGAGTCTTGTTTCTTCCATTATCCCTATACATTTTTTTATTTAATACCTTCAGAGCTGACTGTCAACAGTGTGCAATCTGCACGGTCCCTTCAGAATCCCTCACCCCCAAGGTTTTCAGTTACTGGGAAGGGTTGCTGTTAGAACTGGGTTTGAGCCATACTGTATTCAGCTTTCCTTTGATCAGCAAGTTCAGTTCTACCTACTATGGATAGAGATGCATGTGGTTAGACTTAAATGGAGATTTATTTCAGCCAACCCAAAGAATTTCACAGACTGATTACAGAATTAATTTTTATATTTTGCTCTAATCCACCTAAAGTGTTTACAGATATACAATGACATTTGTTGAGAAAGAAAATTTGTGTGTATCATTCAAGTTATAAAATTTCAATGAACAAAAGTTGAAGATGTGTGTATATGTGCACTTTTAAAATTAATTTGATATAATATGAATATTAGTATTTGTTTTAATACTCAGATTTAAAATATAGTCCCCTTTATTAATAAGTAATTTGGAAATAGTATTTTTACTGGCTGCTTAATATATGTAACTGACCTTATAGAGTATACATAATTGATGTTATAGAGGAATCATAATTTATTGACTCTCTTTGCTGACATTGCTGACACTCAAGTAAATTCTGACTTTTCACAGTTAAAAGTAATGCTAGAATGAATGCAAATTTTAGTGTATATTTCTGATTCAGGAATTCGTTCTAAGAAAATAAATTACTAGGTCAGATGTGTCCCAGTTTTTGCTGTGATAAAACACTGACCAAAGGCAAGCTAAGGAAGGAGTCACTGGCTTATGCTTGTAGCTCACAATTCATCACTGAGGGAAGTCATGACAGACTCAGGCAGACATTGTTGGCTTACTCCAATGCTTACGCTTAGTTAGCGTTTTATATGGCCCAGGACCACTTGCCTAGGGATGGCACTTCCCACAGTGGGCTGGCCTCTTCCATATCAATAAACAGTCTGGACAGTTCTTCATAGATGTGGTCCCAGACTAACATCATCTGGGCAGTTCCTCCATTGAGCTTCCTCACATAACCCCTGGCTATCAGTGTGACAGCTGAAGCTAATTAGGACAGTATCAGTGTATTACAACTCTCAGAAGATAACTTGCCTTCTGGAAAACTGTATGACAATGTGTAATCACCATTTCTTTAGTCCTTAATTCATGTTAAGTGAAAGTCAAAGATCTTTGCCATACATGGAATTAACTGTCTAAATTTGTATTTTTATTATAGACAGAGTTTAACATTTGTTGGCATCTATTGGCCATTCGGGTCATTTTGCTTTGTGTCTGTAAATTATGTGTTCATGTAAAAAAAAAATGTTGCTCTCTAGATTTTCAGAAACAACCAACATGTCGTCTGAGATGCTGCCAGTGTGTCTTGCGACTCCTAATGTGGGAAGAGAGCCAGGTGTAAGTGATGGTGAAGAGGATGGGCAGAAGCCAAGCTTAGATGCAGGGACTGAGCCAATATCTAAGCGGCAGATGAAGAAGCTGATGA
Organism: Phodopus roborovskii; assembly: GCF_943737965.1. Lineage (NCBI taxonomy): Eukaryota > Metazoa > Chordata > Mammalia > Rodentia > Cricetidae > Phodopus > Phodopus roborovskii. Next base: position 2,284,856 of record NW_026126422.1, on the reverse strand, counting down.
AGCAGAAGCAGTGGGAAGAACAGCGAGAACTTCGGAAGTGCGTACTTCAGAGCATGCTACATCCTACTCAGGGATGGGATATCCTCTTAATAGCTGTCTTCCTTACAACTGGTTAGGAAAAAATAAGCTTAGGCATGCTATTAGCTATTAGCTAACACTGAGTTTCTGTTAAAACCACAAATTGTGACTTTGCTTTTTGCAGTACTAATAATGTTAGGCTCAGCATCTTTTCTCCCCTAACGCTGCCTGACTAGCAGGACACCTGTTGCAACAGCTGAGACAAGGGAGCTGGTATCAGTGTCCTAGATACGGGATAAAACAACAACACAGGAAGGTCAAACATTGCCCTGACAAGGATGTGGCTAAAACAGGTTTTCATGAAAGCATTTAGGCTACAGCCATGTCTAATGCCAAGATTTAGAAGAGGTTAGAAAAAACGTTGGGTTTTTATTTCTGTTCTTTTTAGTAAATTTAGTGAAATTTTCTTTTAGTGTTGTCAATGATTATTGAACTAGAAAATCATTTAAGGGATGAGTTATGAAAGTAAAATTCTTTATAACTCTTTTAAGTTTTTCTTAGGCATAGTATAGTATCAGTAATGATACTACTGAATAATATATTCAGTTATTCATTAAAGAAAGCTTTATATTATCTTTGCAAAGTCATTTCCTCTATGTGTAAAGTTATTGCAGGAGTAAATAAAGTTGTTGCTGTCTGACCCTTTTCTATCCACAGAAGAGACATGCTTTCATAGAACCATGACTGTTTACAAACATAGTTGGTTTTTTCCTTTTGTTTAATTAGAAATCTTGGGAATGTCTAAATACAGAAATAACAAAACGTTTTGTTTACTAATTTTAGGGAAAAACGAAAAGAAAAGCGCAAGAGAAAGAAATTAGAACGACAGTGTCAGCTGGAATCTAGTTCAGATGGGAGCGACAGAAAACGCATCCGAAGACATGGTGTCCATAGCAGCCTCCGCCTTATCATCGACTGCAGTTTTGACGATTTGATGGTGTTAAAGGTATCACGAGGTCCCTGTGTGTGAACTAGGTTAAATCCCTCTTATTCTCATATCTAGTATTATGGATAGTATTTATATAGTTTTTCAAAATCTCTGCTCCCAAATTAAGTCCTATAATAAGTATATGCATATTTACATATATGTTTGCATATGCATAGATAGACACCATTAATTAGATAGTAAAACTTCGTAGACTACATGTTAGTCCCAAAGACCTATGGAGTCACTGTGACGGCACATGTCTGTAATCCTATCACATGGGAAATGGATGCAGGAGGATCTCAGAGTTTTAGGCCAGCCCATTTGAGGCAAGCCTGGACTACTCAGTGAGATCCCTTTCAAAATTTGTTTTCAGAACGTCTGTAGCACGACTGGAGATATGAGATGGCTCAGCAGTTAGGAACACCTGCTGGTCTTCCAGAGACCCGGTTTGGGTCCTAGCAGCCACGTGGCCAGAGGCACTGCCCAGCATGGTGCACAGACGTATATCCAGGCATGCAAACACGCACAAGTGTTGTTTTAAATCTTGCATTTTACCAGTGCCACTGGGGTAAAGTGTAGAAATAGCATTTTTCTGAAAAGGTTTTGTTGTTTTCCATTTAGACAGCGTCAGCTAGCATTTTGAATAGACTTTAAAGGACAAAAGGACAGCTGAGTTATGGAACATTAACTTCCAGTTGTTCTGTCAGTATGTAGGAAAATCAAGTGAATATTATCACAACAGTCATAGTTTGAGACAGGGTTTCTCTTTGTAACCTGGCTGTTCTGGAACTCACTCTGTAGATCAGGCTGGCCTTAGACTCACAGAGATCCTCCTGCCTCTGCCTCCCAAGTGCTGGAATTAAAGGCATGCACCACCTCCCTGGCTGTCCTTACATTTTAAAGGAAATATTTTTGCCTACCTAGCTATTCCTTCTCTTTGTTCTATTCCTGTAACACCACAGAATAGCCTTAGGTGACTTTGATAACTTTTTAAGTTGTGCTATTTTATAGGATATTAAGAAGCTTCATAAGCAGATTCAACGATGTTACGCAGAAAACCGACGAGCGTCACACCCTGTGCAGGTGTGTGTGAAGGGTTAGAGGAAACTCAGCTTTCTTCCCCATCTCCCATGACGAGGCATGGATTGTTGTCCTTAGCTGGGAGTCTTAGAGGTTTCTTGTGTCATGCTTATTTGATCTTTTTTTTTTCTACAAAAATATTTTGAACATGAGTCTTGTGCATTTTCAGTGACTGTCCACCGCTGTGTAGATGGGCGTCTTTGATTTAGGACATGTGCATATCTTCACACCAGGTCTCAGCTTCTGACTCCTTCCAGCCACGGGAAGTGGGAAAGGAGGGTTCTAGGCTGCCCTGTTCCGATGTGTACAACAAGGCCTCTTAGCTGTGGGTCTGTTTTACATTTCCTTTTGACAGTTCTGAAAAGGATTTCTTAAATTTAGTTGAGAGTAATTGTGGAGACTAGTTGGCTGCTGCTGTGACTCCTACCTCAGACGGGAAGAACCAAGAACTTCCCACATGTGCTGTGCTTAGATGTGTGTCTTACCATGTGGAGCAGTATGGACTGTGTTTTCATATAATTCTGTACCTGCTTCAGTGATAGCCTTACATATATATTACATATATGTAATTATATATGCATATACATATACATATATATATACACACACACACTTTTCAAGGTCTTCAGCTTGATACAGCTGTAAAGTGGGGGTCAGGAAAGGCTCCACAGCAGCAAAAATAGCAACAATAATTAATAGTGGCGGGCCCCTTCTCCCAGGAGGGGGATGAGAACCCGAGGAAAGGCAGTGAGTTTGCAGCATGATCTTCAATGGCAGACAGAGGGAGGAAAATGTGGGTGGATGCCACAGCCACTGGGTTAGCACATGCCCTTTCTACCACCTAGTACAGGGTTGCTCAGGGTTGGTAACAGTTCTTTTTCTTAATCACTGGTCATCAGATGAATGACGAGGGAAGTAAAATACTGAAATAAACTGATTGTTTTCCTTCTTTTTCTCTGCTTACCTTGCTCATCAGTTTTATTTGACAAGCCATGGAGGTCAGCTGAAGAAGAACATGAATGAAAACGACAAAGGATGGGTCAACTGGAAGGTAGTACAGCAGTCCACTCTCGTGACACTCAAGTACCTCTAAGCTCCTGGAAGGCCTCTTTATTTTACCTAAGCTCTCAGTAATGGTGTGCACCAAGCCTGTGTGTCAGTGCACCCATGTTTATAGAGGTGTGCACCAAGCCTGTGTGTCAGTGCACCCATGTCTAGAGGTGTGCACCAAGCCTGTGTGTCATTACATCCATGTCTAGAGGTGTGCACCAAGCCTGTGTGTCAGTGCACCCATGTTTATAGAGGTGTGCACCAAGCCTGTGTGTCATTACATCCACGTCTAGAGGTGTGCACCAAGCCTGTGTGTCATTACATCCATGTCTAGAGGTGTGCACCAAGCCTGTGTGTCATTACATCCACGTCTAGAGGTGTGCACCAAGCCTGTGTGTCATTACATCCATGTCTAGAGTTACATGGGGAGAAGCTAAAGAACAGAATGAGATGTCTGCTCATTTGCGTTTACTCTCCTAAGTCTTGTCTGCTATTAAAACCACTTCTATATAATAGAAATACCCAAAAGTCTCTCTAGAATTTGAAAAGTGTCTCTACATATAATCCGTGCTGCTCATTTTGTGAGCAGTAGACAAACATGAACTCTTGAGAGGTGAAAATCTGGATCGTGAGTTGACATGTGCTGTAAGTGTGAGGTACATGCAGAATCAGAAAGTGGGGGTGGGATATAACATAGACATGTTATGTTAATATGTTGAAGGTAATTTATCCATGTTTAATTTTTAGTGTGGCTTCTAGAAGATTTAAATTATCTGTGATGTACACTTTCCCTATTTTAGGTTTTTGTAAAGATGGCTGGGTACTCTTCTGTTCTGAGGAGTGCTATGTTCTGCTTGTGTGTGTTTGCTTTCAGCTTTCTCTTCTGGTACCTTCTGATCTAATAGCTGCTTTCAATAAAAGCCTGTCATACAGACATTTGCAAGAAGATTATCCTTAGCAAGTCTTTTAGATTCATGTCTTTTTTCCTAAGAAATAATGACTATATTAGACCAGCATACTTTATAGTTCAAGTCTTGCCAAGCTTATTATGTACACCCTCACTTTTCTAGAGAAATACAGATTTAGTGACTTCAGGTTACTCAGATACCTCTTGAAGCCACTACTAAGTATAGGAACACATTTATAGCATACTGTTTTCCAGAAAAGTAATTATATTAATCAGTAGCATACAATGTTAAGTGTCTGCTTCACTTGATTTTCTTTTAAAATTATTGTGTAAAAGTCAGGGAGTGGGTAACATCATTCAAGCAATTAATGTAACTTGAAAAATCTGGGCTGCCAGCTCTCACTCAGCCTTGTGTCTCTGAATTGACAATTTTGGTAAAGAAGCTTCCAAGTTTGTCTCCTTGTAGAAACAGACGCATTCAATTAATTAAATTGACAAGCAGTTTTGATGATTGACATAGGAGATGTAATTAGAAAAGGCATTTCTTGTCTGGAAAATGGTGTGATCAAGACAGCAGGAAAATTACATTTTTATTTTTTATTTTGGGATCCGAGATAAAATGAGAAAGATAGGCTAGTGCCATATTCACACGAAAGAGTTCCTAAGTTAAGGAGTTTGTTTGGTGTTAACCCTCCAGAAAAGGGCTGAATAACAACAAGTGAGATTTTAGGAACTTAGCTTGTCATCGTGTGTGGAATTAGATTAGGGACTGAGGCTCCAACCAAGGAAATAAGGTTAGTAGAGTATGTCAGTGACTGAGCTATGAGGGAAGGAATTGGTTATGGATTTTAAGCACTGTTCTAACAATAGCCTCTCAGGCTTTACTCCAGATGGTTTTTAGAGAGGTTTCTTTTGGGAAAAGAGGATAATCATGTTTAGCTAGTGTTCACAGTGTCCTGCTAATTAATACGCATTCTCCTTTTGTTTTTAAAGGATATCCACATCCAGTCAGAGCACTATAGTGAACTCATAAAAAAAGAAGACCTGGTTTATCTGACATCAGACTCTCCTAATGTACTGAAGGACTTAGATGAATCAAAGGCCTATGTGATTGGAGGCTTAGTGGACCACAACCATCACAAGGTACTGTGCTCTCTGCCTGCCTAAACCTGTGTTTCGGGTAGTGAGGAAGTCCTCAGGATGATGGTCTTTCTTGAGCACCTGTGACTGTGGTGGTAACCCTCCCTGCAGCCCTGGGAGAGAGACCAGGGCAGTTTTTTTCTATACTTCACACACAGTTTTGGGTACTAAGAAATTGAACCTAAAGTCAACCGTGTTGGTTGGCAAAGCAGATTCTGGAAATGACCAGATTGCTGCAGAGTCTATATGCCTAAGCTGTGTGGCTGTGTTGCTGAGGGCTCTGATGCTAAGGAATTGCTAAGCCACTGAAGCTTATACCAATCTTTAAGAAATAGGTTTCATTTTTTGTTTTATGTGTATGAGTGTTTTGCCTGCATGTGTCTTCGCTTTTGCTTGCCTGGTGCCCTTGAAGGTCAGAAAGTGATGTCAGGACCTCGGGAACTGGAGTTACAGACAGTTGCGAGCCACCTGCCACATGGATGCTGGGAAGTGAGCCCAGCGGTCTGCAAGAGCGGTGCTGTTAACCACCGAGTCCATGCCAGCTCTATAGCAGTTTTTAAATACGTGATTATCAAATTAGTTTTTCTCTCCATTTTTTTTTCTCACCTTATGTTTTATGTATAAAACGTTACAGAACTCCACTTAATGAAGAAAACATTTTTGTGTACTTTGCAACATGCTCAGTTCATCCTATTTTTCTGAAGAAAAAGTATTATTTCTAAGTAAAGAAATATTGTCAGCACAGTATATGAAGGAGTTGTGTGTTCTTCTGCAGCAGTATGTACGTAGGAATTTCTACCATGTCACAGGTGAGCACATCAGCCTGGCCAGCAGTGGCTGCATGGCTGTGGCACACCAAGCTGCAATACAGCAGAGAAACTGGACTTGTTTTTGTAAAACTGTGATCTTGAAGGGGCCAGGTGTGGCTAGCCATGAGCTGAGCAACTCATGACAGTGAAGGAACCTTCTCGTCAACCTTTCTGTTGTTCTCAGTGGGAAATTCTAGCTTATATGCACAAACATATTGTCTGCTCAAGTTGTGTCTCTTTCTCTAATAAAATAGTTTTTTCCCAAAGCCCTAGCTCCTCTCATCTCTTGTCTCCCTGATACACTAAGTACTTGTTGAGAGATTCAGTTTACATTTCCTGGATGGCCTTCTGGGTGCTTTTATCTGGGATAGACATAGACTTCAAGCATTTTAAGTTTGAGAAAAAGATAGAATTCTTATCTGATTTGTAGTTATTGGAAAGCCAAAAATAAAATATAAGGACCACTGAAATACTTTTCAATCTGGATTTCATTCCATTGCCATTTGTGTGCCTTTGTCTATTTCGTTCTCACAGAAAGAGTGATGGTTTCTCTCTGAATTCAGCTGGAGAGTTTTAACACTATGAGAAATGGGGTGGGGGAGGGAAAGAGAATAATCAGAAAACATCTGCTGCAATTCTTTGTTCTGCCACCTAGAGGCTTCCTAACTGCTGGGAAGGCAGTTTTCACCTCTGGGAAGTGAGGTGTACACAGGGCTGGATGTTCTCTCCTGCCTGACTTAGAGCACACGTTCCAGATAACATTAGACCTACACTCTCATCGACTGTACATCTAAACCCCGTTGTCTTTATTTTCAGGGTCTCACACTTAAGCAAGCATCCATTTACGGAATTGAGCATGCACAGCTCCCTCTTGCAGATTTTGTGAAGATGAACAGTCGCAAAGTCCTGGCAGTTAACCACGGTAAGCTATGGAGGTGACTGAAGGTGTCCCTGAGTGACGGACACCAAAAGAGACAGTACATTCAGACTCGGACAGATAGAAGAGAGAAGCCGTTTGTTTATTAGAACAAGAGTGAGTCTCTAGACAGTTCTGAGAATCTACAGACGTATAAAGACAACTCCCTGTAATCTCGTAACTCGAAGAGACTTTTTGCTAACTTGTGGGCGTGTTTCCTCCCAGTTCTTTTCCTGTGATGAATCTAGGGGACCCTCCTTCATTTCATCAGAGTTTTCATGGGATTGATTATTAGTGACTATGTGATATTACAGCCTCTAAAATAATCATTTAGTCATTTCCCATTATATATATATATGTATATATATATGTATATGTATATTTCCATCATGAATAACATTGTGATACAACTCTGCTTTATAATTAGAAAGGTTTTGAGAGAGGGTTTCACTGTATAGATTAGGCTGGTCTTAGAGAAATCCACCTGCCTCTGCTTCCATCCTGAATATTGAGATAAAAGCCATGTGCCATCAAGCCACCCATCTTTAAATTTTGTAAGATTTGTTTCTATTCTCTGTGTATGAGTGTTTCGTGTCCTGCATGTATGTATCTATACCAAATGCCTGTCTGGTGCTTGTGGAGTCCAGAAGAGGGAATTGGATCCCCTGGAACTGGAGTTATAGGCAGTTATAAACAGCTGTGTGGGTATTAGGAACTGAACCCCTGTCCTCTGTAAGGAACAATTTTAGTCAGTGCACAACAACTTATGTAATCCTAAGTTCTTTATGTATAGCAGGCTTTATGGGGTAAGAGAAATTAAATTAAATTACTTATTCAAGGAACAAATATCTTCAAAAACCTTTGATACCTTTTGTACTTTTGTACAAAGTTATAGAGATAGCCCTCCCACAGTGTGGTGGACCTAGGGACAGTATGATATCCTTTCTGCTAATGTGAAAGTAGAAGACAGAAGCAGGCAGAAGGCTCATTCGGGTGGTTCTTCATAGGGAAGGCGAGGAAGTGAGCTGAATGCTAACCATGGGGCTTAGGAGAAAAAGATGGAAAGAACATAAAGACTTGAGAGCCATGGGGCAGTTCATCCCCTGATAGCCAAGGGGAGGGAGGAGGTAAGAACTTTGCAGTAATTAGGACAAATCAGGACAGGGGCCACAGTGCAGTAATTAGGACAAATCAGGGCAGGGGCCACAGTCTAAGACAGCATGCAGCATCGTGGTGACCCATTTGTCCGTGTCGCAGTGTTTGAGATTATCCTGGAGTTCTTGGAAACAAGAGACTGGCAAGAGGCGTTCTTTACCATCTTACCCCAACGGAAAGGAGCTGTTCCTGCACACAAAGCCAGTGAAAACTCTCCTCAGGACCAGCAGCCCCGGCCAGAAGCGGGGGCAGTTCCAGCGAGGGAGAGCAGTCCAAGAATGACCCCGACTCACCACAGAGAGAAGAGCAGGGCCAGCAGAGCAACCAGCCCGGTGTCCTCAGTGAGTCCCGTCCACAGTGACCAACCTTCCCTAGCTGTCCTTCCACTGAAGGAGCGCCCAGACAGTGGCTCGTCACAGAACACTCAGACTACAAGGAAGGTGATTTTCTCTCATCTCTGTTGTGGGGTTTTAAATCGTGTCAAAAGTTAAATGATAATGAAAAAACCCTTTAAGCACCAAGAAAGGATTATTTGGTTTTGTGTAGGAAGGCCTAAAGGTATGATTTCAAAATTGTTTTAAACCTCAAGTCAGAGTCATGGAGAATGTTACCGTATTAGCAGGCCTTCATTCTCCTCCCTTCACTGGAGTGTATTCTTCAGGATGTGCCTTCTGACCTCTTAGCTTTGTTCTTTTATGTTCCTATCAGTGTCTGTCTGTTTGGTCTGATCCTGTTTGGTGGACCGGATGTTCATGAATGTTCTGTGTGTCTACTAGAATGTTGAACTTGGGAGGCTGCCCTTATACCTGTAGCTTTTGTGTTCCGTAGAGTTCTTTCTAAGAAATATTTATTTCTGGAAGGAATACTAGTTGTTTGCTGGGCATAGCAATTTCCTTTGGATAGTGGAGCCCGTTCCTGTGCCTCGCTTGTGATGTCTTCTCATACTTCTGAAATAATCACAAGAATAACCTTAATCCCTTAATGACAATAATAATTTAATTACAAAATTAAAGTTTTGCTGGCTGGACTATTTCACAGTGTTATTCTTGAAGGATCAATTTGTCTTTACCCCAGTTTAAAGTAAAAACATCTATCCTTTCTATATTTTTCATATATATATAACATATATCTCCATATGTTAGCTTTCAATGTGAATATTGTACATCTCCCTTCTACTCTAGTATCCCAACTCATGTAAATGTGTGTTTCTGTAAATAACATAGGCATGTAGGAAAATGTACATGTAATAATGTTTACATCTGTCCACATCTCCATTTAGCTCTCACATTTTAGTTCATGGTTACAGGGCTGATGTGTATTATTGTGGAATGATTATGCTGAATGCACTAATGCCCAAATCCAAAATTGAACAGTGGTTTACAAGGGAAGACTGCATGGTAATTACAGAGAAGCTCACACAGAGCAAATGCCCTGTCACCAGTTTAGTGGATTCCAGCAGCTCCTGCTCCCTGTGACACAACCTGTGTATTATGTTGTGTGTGTGTGCTAACATCACACTTAGATATTAGATTGAATGTTGATGTTCAATGTCTCTTTCTGTTGCTTTATTCTCAGCTACCTAATGTAGCTAGTTGTTTCAAAGTCTACAAACAGTGGATGTAAACAGCCACACTACAGTTCTAAAAGAATAAAGTTCATGTTGCTGTACTTGTCCAAGTCTCAGATTTTTGTGAGATGTTCCCCATGTGCTATGTGTGAGCACTTGGTCTCCAGCTGATGCGCTGTTTTGGAGGTTGTGGGAACTTTGGGAGGTGAAGCATGTCACTGCGCGTTGGATTTGAGGGCTTATAGCCACTTCTGCTCCTTGTTGGTTCTTTTGTGCAGGTAGAATGAGATCAGTGCTTCCTAACTGCCAGGCCAGTTAGGCCTGCTCTTCCCTGGGTTTTCTCAAGCATTCTGCCATGCAACAGAAAAGTAACTAATACAGTGCCTTCCACTTACTTTATATGAAATAGAACCCTATGTAATTATGGAAGTGGAGGAAATTATGTCAATTACTGTAGTGACATATTATTTATGATTTATTAAAGCTTACCTGAGGATTCAGAAAAGAAAAGTCAGCCACAAGCCATAAAGTCAGGCATACACCTTTAACCCCAGCAGTCAGAAGCTAGGTACACACCTTTAATCCTAGGACTCAGGATTAAGAGATAGACTGATCTCTCTGAGTCCAAGGCCACCCAGATCTATACAGTCTGAAAGGGAATTATTAAAGCTCACACCTTTAGTTCCAACATTAGGAAAGTATACAAGACAGAAGCAAGGTCTCTGAGAGGTATTCCTCTCCAGCCACACTGAGGAGAGGCAGCAGTCTGAGACTTGGTGAAGAGCTCGTGTGTGGATCAGCCCTTTCAGCCTGAGCTAGAGGTGAGAGCTAGTGGCCAGCTGCTTTGCTTTCTAATATTCAGCTTGAAGCTTGAACCCCAATATCAGTTTCTGGGTCATTTATTATTATTATTATTATTATTTGTTACAAATTACCACATGGTTTAATTTTCATTACTTGCAAAAGCTCTGTATTGGTTTCCTAGGTGTGCCGAAACAAGTCACAATAGACTGAGTGGGCTAATATGACCACAACTTGTTTTCTACAGTTTCAGAAATTGCAGGTTCAGAATCAAGCATGATAGAACCAACTCCCAGTATTGTAAGGTACCTGCACACGAGTGGCACACACAATACACATTTAAAAGAGTGTATCTCAGCCGTTGCCAGAAGACAATAGTCACCATTCATTTTCAAATAACTAATTTCTGGATTATTTGAAGATTGGCTATAAAAATAATACCTAAAGACCTTTTTCTTAATGTGTTGTTTTCTTTCAACTTTTTTTGTACAAGAGGTAAAAAATGAAAGGGGAAAAGAATAGGTAAAGGTGAATTAATGGGCACAGAGGGCTAGAGTTGCCAGTGAATGGGCCCATGGAGACATTTGTCCCTCTTTCCCCAGCTCACTGGGAGGCATGTGCAATGAGCTTAACATATTCCCAAAAGTCAGTGGCAGGCTCAAGAGATGGGACCCTTGCTGGGAATATTGGATCATTGCATGAGATTTAAGCCTTGGCACTCCTATGTTTTCATTGTGAAACTGCCCATGGTACCAAACTCAGTGTTCATATTTTAAATGACTGTTACCATGTTTATCCTGTCGGGAAGAACAAAAGATTGCCTGTGAAATAAGTAAGCAATGCGGATGTGGTGATGCTTTCACACACTGGCTTTCTCTCTGCCTTTCTTCATTTCCCTCATTTCTCATGAATGCACACACATAAGCTGTACATACAAATATATGTGCATGTATGCATGCACACACAGATACACACACATAAAACAAAACTTGTTGAGATAAGAGAAAAGCCTCACTATGCAAAAGAAAAACCTAAGCAGCTGGAAAGAGGAATTCAACCCTGAAAGTAAGCATTTTCCCCTTGGAGCCATCTCCCAGACCCCAGTGGGATGATCTTTAGTAGTCTACAGAACAGGCCCAGTGTGATCTCGAGAGTCTTTGTTACAAGTGAACAACTTGACTAGCTAATGTTCTCTTTCAAGATAGAAGACAGCCACAAATGAAGGGGTGTGGATCATCTGTAGAAGAAAAACCACTCTTCCCAGAGCCTCCCAAAGAAAATGACTTCATTTTCATTTTAGCCCATTCCCCTTCTTTGTCTCCAGAATTGTAACAGAATAAAATTGTGTGGCATTAAGTCACTAAGGTTGTAATACTTTGTTGCAGCAACAGTAGAAAATGTACTTTTCTCTGGTCTAATTTTCTTCTGTCTGCTGGGTGCAATTGGCAGTGATACTCTAGATGATAGTTGAGCCACAAGGTGGAAGGATCCCGGGCCTCTCAATCACCAAGCAATGCAAAGGTATCCACTGAGTACGTAACATGAGTCCTGAACTCTTATGTAAGAAATAAATCTTGTTATGGTTGACCCACAATATGTTACAAACTTACACTAAAAGAATAATAGCTGGGTCCCAAGAATATTTCATTTAAATAACACAAAAAAGTCTATATTAATTATTTTCATCCATCATTAGCACCACTAGCAGAGTGAAAATAAACTCTGTGGCTTGTGAATGAAGAATAACATTTATTTATTTATTTACTTACTTACTTACTTACTTATTTGGAGAGGAGATGAGAAATTTTCTTTAACAGTCCCAAAACTTGGAAACATTATAGGTTACCAAAATTGGCTCAAATGTTAAAATTCTTGAGCAGTTTTCCCCAACTGGATTTAGATTCGGCACTCAATTCTGATTATGGATGCCTTTCTGGTATCCTCTATGTTCAGGTACTAATATCATTATTACAGACAGGAAATGAGATTTAAATAAGCATGTTTCTTTCATGTGTATTAAACTGACTACAAATAGAAATAATGTCTTCATTAATATTTATTTCTAGCATTATATACAATGTGGTTTTGAGACTTACATGGCCCACCATATAGAGGACCATTATTTTTTTTACAGTATTTTTGATGTTCTGTCCGTGTGAAGTTCATCTTTGTGAAAGAGCTGGCCCGCGTTCATTTCTACCTTTGGTGTGTTGAAGGACAGATGGCTCTTTGGTGAGTGTATTCTTGGACACTCCTTGCTGACATTGGCTTTGCTGATCCATTGTCCTGGGTGCTGAAACTGAGAGGAGGCTTTGGTTTGCTGAAATACTCTGTAACAGGTATTTTCATCTTGTTTTTTCTTATATACAATGGGGTCTCAACCCCTGAAATAGAAAAAAGAATGCAAATAAGACTGTAACCGAGAGACTGAATATAGCTTCTGCCTTGTTTTATCAGTAAGTGGTGTGGAATTAAAAGCCAAACAGGCACTAAAAAGTCATAACAGAATCGGTTCGTTTTGACCGTGATCACCTACAATGAGATATTTGTGCTAGCATATATAGTCTGTTTTCTTGCCCTTAGAATTGTTGATGTGTGAGGGTGTTGGGGTAGGGACTGGACCAGTGAAATAAGAATCTGTTATCTTGACAGAGAAAACAAGAGATCAGACATGCATCTTAGAACAATTTAACTGCATCCCTTAGACCTTTCCAAAGCCCACACAGACACTCCCAGCCAGGATCAGGTTTGGAGATGCTGAATGTCTACTGTGGAGAGAAGCAGTGTGATCTGGAGATTGCAGTTTAAAAGTCTGTGCATCTTGGCAAGGCAAATCTATGTGTGGGTCGTTAGTAAGGCTCATGGATGAATAGAACTATCCTGTTCTAACTGTCATCCTAGAGTGAAGCATCTGGTGGGAGAGGCCAGGTGGAAAGGGCCATCCTTGGAGCAAGAGGCAGGGTATGCTTTCCAATCTCAGCTACATTTACTGACTGGTCACAGACGGAGCCACTTTGGGGTTTAGTGAACTCCATGGGAAAGTGACAATGTCTAGGAGAATTCCACGTGATGAACCCCTCATTTCTGGTTAAGGGGAAAGTGGGAAACAAGACTGTGACAGTTGCTCTGTAGTCTCTAATGCAGTTCTTGTTTTAATGCTGGGAGCTACAAGCCACAAAGTGGCTACCGTTGGACTATTCAGGACCAGGTAGGCTTTCTACAATGACTGAGTCTCTCTGGTCTAAACTGCAGGCTGGCCTGGGCTTCTGATTGGTGCACACTGACTTTCAGCTGCCTCATAGGGCACCTGCTTGTGATTGCTTCAGCAGTATTCTGTTCTGCTTGGTTTTCTTCACAGCAAAATCATTTAGGCCCATGACAGTTAAGCTGAGCAGAGTAATCTAGGGAAGTCACTGTGTCTGTGTGGGTCAGCCATCCTTTACCGTGATTGGGTGTGACTGTGTTGCTTCTCAGAGTGTTTGGTCTGACAGTTTTGTCAGATTTATCTTACACAGAATTGAGCAGATACACTTTAGAGAGGAGCAGAAAGCCCCTCCTAACCCTCATGGATTGCCCATTGAAAGCCAAGACCCTTAGCGCCCATACCCCTAAGTAGTCAGTACCTACTGATTTCCTTATACCACCTGAAATCAACACAAACTGTACTTAACCTTGTGATACCGCTTTATTGCCTTCAGATCCTTGACTTGGCATTCTAAATCAATTGGAGAAAGAAAGAGAATTTGAGCAATAGCAACAGACTAGGGCATCAGCAAGCTAATGGCATCTATCTTAAATGTGCTAGCCCATCCTTGACGTAAATTACTTACCAGTGACTACTTACTTTGAGCAAATATCTAGCAGGCCTACCATAAGCCACTCACTGAAGAGGAGGTCAGCTCCTACCAGGTCTTACTTTCTGACTTCACAGAAACTTAACGGTGCAGACAATTAGAATGTATACTTTTTTAAAGTGGCTTTTTTTTTTTTTAAATCACATTATTTCTGTGACTTTGCATTTAACCCAACTTTTAATTTTGAAACAACAAAATTTTCTCTCCCAGCCTAACACTCATTCCTTCAACATGTTATACATAAATACACTGTTTTGCTTTTGAGACAGCGTCTTGCTGTATAGTCCAGGATAGCATTAAATTTTAAATTATTTACTTTAAATTTGTAAAACTCCTGCTCCAGTCTCCTTAGTGCTGAGATTACAGATGTTTACCACCACACCCAGCTGTTTTGTTAACATTGCATGGTTTAAGAAATACTGCTTCTATATGCATTATCAAGCTTGCTTGTGAACTCTTGATGAAAAGTGGGCTCAGAGGTGAGCGGCATCGAGCTGTGGACTATCTATCCCCTAATGTTCTTTACTACAGAGGCTGGTAGTCAGAGATGGGTAAGGTCTTTTGCCTCCAGGCAACCTAAGACAGGTCATGAATGACAGAATGTGTGCTTCCCATGACAGGTAGTGCTGGAAGGTAGAAGAACACTACCTAAGATAGACACAGCTATCTGTCCTGTAGCAGAAGCATGGGTATTACTTAATTATATTAAGAAGGGGAATTTATTGGTGCCCATAAAGATGGCTGCACTCCATCTTGGCACAAGGACAGAGAGTTCAAAAAGTAGTCTCAGCAAGTCATAAAACCTAAAAGCCAAAGGTGTGGCTACAGTAGGGTGTTTGGCTGCCTTATTCTAAATAACAACGGAACTGAAGTGCGGCTACTCCTGACCTCAAGGCTAGGGAACGAGAAGTTGAAGCTAAGGTGTGGTTACTGAACCCTTAGAGTAAGGAGGAAGAAAAGTCTGTTTGTTCCGTATACATGATACCATGTTCCCCTTTTGGTTAAGGTATATGAGTGGTGAAAAATAAATTTGTGGCATTTCAGTATTGACTGATCTGCCCTCCTGATTTCAAAGAAGAAAGGAAGAAAGAAAGGAAGGAAGAAGGAAGGAAGGAAAGAATACTGCTTCTAAAACAATTTCCAGATGGCTTAGTGATTATTTTTCTCTCTAAAACTTCCCAGGAATATATCAGTGAAAGTCAGTTGAAGTGATTTATTTTTATCTTCATTGCTTTACATTAAAATTTATATCTGTATAATACTAGCATTTAACAAAATATGAGTAACACTAATAATAGCCTCAGTTTCCTTTATGGTTTGCATGTTTAAACTTTTTTAAAGCACTTGGGACTAGAAAGATGGCTCAATGGTTAAGAAAACTTTGGTTCTCAACACCAAGAGGCTCACAACTTGATGTGACTGTTACAGGGGCATCTGATGCCCTCTCCTGGCCGCTGTGGGGTACTGCATGCATTGACCTCATTCATTCTCTCTCGCCTCTGTGGGTAAATAACCTAAAAAACCTTATATTTTCTTAGATCTCTAATTGTCTAGTCTTTGCCATTAGTAGAAAGGGGATTTGCTTCAAAAGAGAAAGGTTATTTATTAGCTAAAGAACACAGCCTCTGCCAAAATGTTCTGAACAGTGGAACCGAGAACAACTTTGCTGTTAATTGTGGAAATGAAAGAAAACACTTACATATGTGCAGTCACTCACTATAGAGTTGAGACTTGAAGAGGAAACAAGGGAAGTGTGACGTCTTTATGTACAGGGGAGCCCTGGACGGCCCCCATATTTAATCACCTGGGCGGCTGATGCCCCTCTGTAGCTCTGGTCAGCACTTTGGATTTTGCAGGTGAAGTTTGCGTCGATTTGGCTGTGGTGGGTGTTCCAGCTAAGGATGGCTTCTTGGGCTTTGCCGCTGGTTCTGCTGGGGTAGTTCTTCTGTGACGAGTCAACATGTTAATCTCAGCTAGTTCAGAATGAACCAAAGCCGACACCCACTCCTTTTCTGATTTGGGGGGAAGAAAAGGTTGGGAACATGAAAGTTACTACTGTCATATTGACGGGAAGTGCAGCTTTGTCCCTGTTTCAGTTAGTAACGGGTTTCATTCTGGCAATGCATACATTTATGGCATTTCAATTTGTTCTTGTTCACCCCCCTTTCTCTCCCATCTCTCCGGCCTACCTTCTGCTGCCCGCTGTGCACTATGCACTGATGCACTTGTGTCCACCCCCCACAAATATACACATATATATACATTTACAAAAGAAGATCTTATTACTTGGGTAATTTATTAAATGTCACAATCTTTTACCTCTCCCCCCCCTTAGAAAATTGCCCCCAAGCACTTTGCAATTATAGAGTAGTCTTGAACTCTGTTGCAAGGTACTAGTTTTCCAAAGTGCTCCCCATTGCCCATTAGAGAGTGCTCTCCAGAGCAATGTTGCCTGACCATCAGCATCACCTGGGATCATGTTACAAAAGCAGATTCTTGGGGCCCGTGTGGGTTGTTTTGAATCAGTTTGATGATCAGCTAGTTTGAGGACAGCTGCTGAGTGCTGTATGGATTGCCCTGCAATGGTATTATTGGTATTTTCATGACACATACCAGGCACAGCCCAAGAGATACCAGGCATTAGCTAAGATTAAATCATCATAGCTATTGGGAGTCTGAAACATGGAAGGCCATGCTGCTACTGTCCACACCAAAGGAAAGAAGCAAGTATATGTTCAGATTCCACGGCAGGCCAGAGGATGTGTTCATGGAGACCCTTGGGGTAAGAAGCAAGGAGATGCAGAAACCAGCCTTAGCTGAGAGCATGTTTCCTACTTCTGGAGTGAGTTCAGTGTGAGATGCACTACACTGATTATCTGAAGGCCAGCTCCCATGCAGGCAGGAATGAATACAGCCTTACAGGGGACTCTGGTAAGCAACTCTAGGCAAATAATTTTGCAGTATTTGTTTGAAAACCCCAGGGAGGAAGCTTCAGTTTGGCACATTCATCGTGTCTGACAATAACCGAGTCCAGTGCCTGCAAATACTCATTTCCATCTCACCTTTGGTACTTGCGTGAAGCAGCCACTGCAGGACTTCTGCCAGCGAATCGGTGTGTAAAATGTCACAGAGCTTTGCCAGGATCTGACGGGGGACACATAGTGAGGCAGTAAATGGCACCGGGCTCATAAGGTTTCCTTGCCTTTCTTTAGAAACGTCACTCTGGGTACATGATGCTTGGGTCGGTTGGGATCTACTTTGAGAGCTACATTTCAAACAGTGCAAAGGGGGATCAATGAAAACATCAGCAGTTCAAGCGATGCTTGTTGTTTGTCATGCTGTGCCTGTTGAGTCTTAACATCTGTTAGGAGCAACTTACTTCAGGAGATGGACCCCTCGTGCAGGCTTCCTAGGGCTGAGAGAGGAATCTGCTAGTCACACAAGCGGCCCACCTGGCTGCTGCTCTCCTCAGTGTGGCTAAGAAGGACTTCACTGAGACAGTGAGGCAGGGACCTAAATCCCTTCAGTCAGTGAGAATCCATACTTGAGTTGTGGAAGGGGATTGTGTGTGTGTGTGTGTACTCATGTGCATGTGTGCGTATGCGTGTGTGAGTGTATGCGTGTGTGCGCGCACATGCACGCTTGTGTGTGTGTGTGTGTGTGTGTGTGTTTTCCTTTCCCCAAAGCCTTTCCTTCTGGCACTGTCCTTCCTTTTTGAAGGACCACTGTAAGATGAGAGCTTTTGTCCTTTAAGCACTTCACGGGCAGTGTCCTACTGCCTTGGATGTGCAGGTTTCTACTAAGAAATCAGCAGCCTTAGTAGCAAGGTGTGTGATGTGCCTTCATTCTGTGGTTTCCAGCAGCCGGGTGTCGATGCTGAGGAGCAATTTACCCTGAGTTTATCTTTCTACATTTTAAGTTTCTGTCCACTTTAGAAAATGTTAACTGCTATCTCTCCCCATAATTTCTATGTTCTAATCTTTACTGCTTCTGAGACCCCAGTTCTACAACATTAGAATACTCATTATATTCTCATAGGTCAATAGGCTTGTTTATATTTTTATATCTACTTTAGGTAGTTGTTATTGGTATGGATTTAAATTTGTTAATATTTATGTATATGGGTGTGTGTGTATGTATGTATGTATGTATGTATGTATGTATGCAAGCATGCAGGCACATATGTGGAAGCCGGAGGTTGACATTGGATGTTTCCCTCAGTCACTGTCCCCAGCTGTAGGATTAGAGTAATCCATTCTTCAGGTGTGAGATTTTCGGGTCTCATCTGAACTGCTGGTGTATTAAGCAACTCTCTGCACTCTGCTGTGTGTGAGTGACAGCCAGCAGCTCCCGAGACTTGTTCTTTCATTCACTCTTTGCTCCTGGACCTCTGCAGCTTGCTCTGTGCACGCAAGGGTTAGCATTGCACCAAAGACTCGGTGGGGCCCTTTGCTTGTTCTCGACAAAGATTTGTCTTCTTCAGCTTCTTACTTTACAGCCGCCTCAGCATCCTCAAACTAAACCGTCTTCCCTGTAGTAAAGCCCACTGCACTGTGGGCGTCACTTCTCTGTACCAGGGTTAGGAATGTGCCCTAGGAGAAACCTGAGCTGAACGTAGTAATCATCCAGTTTCACAGTCATAAAGCTGTATAGCCTGTTGCCAAATACCTAAAAATAGCTTACCCATATATTCATAAATCCTAAGTTTATCTATCATATTATCATCTGTTATCTATTAGTGTCACACACCTGTGACATTGCTGCTCACTGTTCCCCCCCCCCGTGTGCATGTGTGTGCGTGCATGCGTGTGTGTGTGTGTGTGTGTGTGTGTGTGTGTGTGTACATGTACCCACCTGCTGTTCCAAGCTATTTATTTAATACCCCGCCTCTTACTTTTATCTCCTGATTCAGATAGTTTGGTATGCACACAGTGTTTTCATTCTCATCAGGCTTGATGCTCATCACTTCTGAGGCCTGGGAGCCAGCAGCAGAGCACATCCTTGGAGGCACTGGCATGTTTTTGTCTTTCAATGCATCCTAAATCAAAGATATAGTATGATTGGCATGCATTTTTGCACTTGTAATTTCTATATAAATTAAATGTAAAATTAATGAGAAGCATGTACCTTTGCTTACATTTTTATTAAACCGTTTGAGAGTTTGCATGTGCATGAGCATAGAATGGTACATGTGTTGTCCCAAGCCAACTTTCAGAATTCAGTTTGTGCCTTATATGTGAGTCCTGGGTGTCTACCACAGGTCATCAGGCTTGGCAGCAAGTACCTTTACACATAGACCCATTTCATAGGTCAGAGAAACATTCATCTTTAATAAGAGAACCATACAAGCAAAACCAATATTAATACTTTTAACAAGTTAAAAGTGTCCTTTAAACTCTACCAAACATTTGGAGACAAAGCAGATAGTGACATATTATTGACTTTGGTTGAAATCATTTAAAGCCCTAGATGAAACTCAAGATAACAATTTGGATGCTGAATGTGAATTGGTCCTGTGTGTTGTTGTTCCAGGTAGCAATAACTCCTACCACATGAGCTTTGCGTTACATTGGGAAGATTTCCCTTTACCACCAGGAAGGCAGTTAGAAGATTCATGTTTGGCTGCAAAGAGGCTTCATTGTGAGAGCTGTGCTTCCTTGCTCTGCTAAAAGCTGGGGATTTGGAATCAGGAACTAATATTCTTCTCTTTCTTAGCTGAATAGGAAATAGAAAGGCCTGTGGTGGGATGGGCGGAAGGTACAGTCTGCAGTTCAATCAGTGTCAACAACAACAACAACAACAAAAGAGTATGGAGACCTTGTGGCCAAAGAGCTACAGGAGCCTTGGATCTCCGTGCCTGTTCCCGGGAAGACTGTCTAGCCAGCCCCAGCTGTCAGCTTGACCCACACACCAAGCTAATGAGGAAATGAGCCCACCTGGGCGGGACCAGAGTGATAGAAGAGCATCTAACTGTTGGCAGTGGTGACAGTGAAGCTGATCATATGCAGACTCAATCCTTGTGAACACTTCTCATGCATACACTAACTGTTTTGCTTCAACTCCTCTCACCGAACACAACTGAAACACCTGATTGGCATTTTAAAAGATAAATAGAAGAAGCAGAATGCACAGGACAACAAGGAATTAACAAGACAAAAGCAACGGGGAAGTAAGAAACAGAAGTGTAGCTATTTTTGTCTTGAGATCATTGTATGATGATGGCAAATAAGAACTTTTCCTTTTAACTACCTGGAACTGTCTGAAAGACAGATCTCAAAGCTTTTAGTCATAGTGTTTCGTCACAGCAATGATAACCCTAACTATGATATACATCAAGGATGAAAAAGCATAAAGTGCCAATGTTAGGGGCCAGAAGACAATTATGCAGATGTAAAATCATAAAAAAGTATTTTTAAACAAATGTGTCAGTAAATCTTAAAAGTAAAATGAAATAGATAAATTCCTTGGGAAAAAAAAAAATACAAGCTGCCCAAGCTCACTAAAGAAGAAACAAACAACATATAAAGCAATTCTCTATGGGAAAAAAAAAAAAGTTCAATTCTTAGTTTAAAACTTTTAACTGGAGGAAACTTCAAGTCTAGATGACTTTTAATTCTGTATAAAATCCTCTAGACTACTAGAGTTCCCAACATATTATATCGTGCCCACATTGTCCTGAAAACAAACCTGAAAAAGATATTATAAGAAAATGTTTTGTAATGCTATTTAAGTATATAATATAAATATAACAACAAAATTGCATATATTATACTTACTATATTAATAAACACTATCATTATAGCATAATTAATGTATTACTAAAGTTTCACATAAACCAATACATACAAATATTAAACAATATTTTATAAAATGTAGTGGTGAAAAGAATAACATACTTTACTAAGTAGAATCTTAGAATGCAAGGATGGTTTAATACTGGAAAATGAACCTGTGTTATTCACTGTATAATAACCTGAAAAAATAGGGTCATCTCAAATGCAGAAAAATTGCTTGGCAAAGTTCATCCTCCATGCCTGATAAAGCACTGGAAAGAGAAGGAAGCTGCCTCGGTCCTGTATGGGCATCTGAACAGAGAGAACCAACCCTGTACTTCAAGCTGAAAGTCTGGATGCTCCCTCTTATGAGCATCAAGTACAAGCCAAGGCTGCCAGCTCTCCTGTTTGTAGTTAACACTGCACCAGAGGTTTGGCCTTCACAGGAAACCACAGCAGACATGGGCAGTGTGCAAATTTGAAAACATAATAGAAAAATTAGAAATGTAAGCCTTACCAAAAATAACTTTTTTTTTTTTTTTTTTTTTTTGGAAGGCAGGGGAAGGAACCTTGAAACAAAAAAAGGCAAGGTTCAGATTTAAATTAAACATCTGCAAAACACATGTGGCAAAGGCTTTATATATGCTGTGTAGAAAGCTTTTGCATCACAATTACAAAAAACAACTTCAGAGACAGGCAAGCGATCTGAACAAACACATCCCATAAAAGGTCACATAGATGACAGGGAAGAAGAGGAAAGTGGTCATCTTCATCAGGGGTGAGAAAAAAGTCAACACTAAAACCACGCAAGGAACACACTACCAGGCCCCTGGGTTAGTCAGCCTCGTTTGTTTGAAGACGGCAGTCATACTTCAGCCTCCTTTGTGCTAGGATGGCAAACTGCAGCCTCGTACACTTCACTTCTATCAGCTCTAAACTAAAACCAATCGTTGCCATTTCGGAAAAGGAAAGCGGAAAACAACTTGGCCGTTCTTCTAAAATGTCGACACAAAAGCACTGCACGCGTCAGTTTTTGCCTGGGAGGGAAGCAAGCATGGAAACACACGAAGACTTGTGTGTGAGTGTGCGTCCTAGCTCTGTGAAAAGGCCGATCCAGATGCTCTTCACCAGAGGCCTGGGTTCACAACTGTGAGAAGAGCAGGAAACAGGGGTGGATCTTAGATAACTCTGTTCTGCTAAGTGAAAGCAGACTTTGAAAGAGAACCCTGCATGGGGCCTCGTTTGGGTAAAAGTTAAAAGTCTTTGTCCTTGGGAGGGCGGGGCTCCCGAGGAAACCCAGGGGAGCTGGGAGACCGGTGCTTTGGTATCGCTTCACCAGGGGATGCAGATGTACTTGTCAAGATCCATCAGATTGTGCACTGGGGATATAGATGTCTTACATCATAAAGCTACACTTTAATAAAGCTGTAGAAATATTGTGAAAGAGACTTCTCAGAAGGATTGCAAGACAGAGCAAGTGTTAAAGAGCCAGCTGTAGGAAGAGGAATCTTGAAGTCACTCAGCCAGCTGTAGGCAGCTGTTTGTTTACCTTCTTAATCACTAAGGGATTGTCTCGGGAAGTCTTGAAGCAGTTGTTGGTATTTCTAAATGGCTCTGAAAGAAATTGGGGGAATATATTTAAATTAAAGAAATTTCAATACATGCTTTATGTATTAGTTGCTGAAATAAACTAGTCTATTCGAACATAAGGTCAGCTGAGGCCTATGTGTGCATATGTGGAAACCTGTGACAGAAAACCAGTATAATAACATTATTCAAGTGCATGTATGCTTCTTAAAATTATTGGTTCGATTCCCAGCATGATAGAATGAAGACATATTGCAAACTAGCTTTCCTTCCTTCCTGCCTTCCTTCCTTCCTGTTCCTTCTTTTCCTTCTCTTCTCCCTCTTCCTCCTTGCCCTCCCTCCCCTCCCCCTCCCTCCCTCAGTCCTTCCTTCCTCCACTCCTCCCCCTTCTCCAATCTCAGTCTCAGGCTGGCCTGTGATCCCCCTGACTCAGCTTCCCAAGTAAGTAGGACTGGGAGTCTCTTCCAGCAGTCCTGGCTACTTTGCTTTCTTGATCTAATTAAACTGATTGTAAAAGCAGAATCTTAGTGTATGTTTCTTAGACATGTGTGTCACTTCTGTGTAGTGGACAATTTGTATGTTTTGCTTTGTTTAGAGTCACCCAGGAAGAGGCCCTCACTGAGGAGTTGTCTAAATCAAGTTGGCCTGTGGATGTGTCTGTGAGGGACTGTCTTGGCTGACTTCCTCGGTGTGGAAAGACCCAGTGTGAACGTGGAGGAACCATCCCTTGCTGGGTCACTGAACTCTCATAGTAGAGAAGTCTAGCTGAGCACCAGCTACACTTTCTCTTTGCTCTTGGCTCTGGGTGTGATGAGACCAGCTGTTGAAGCTCTTGCTGCCATGATTGCCGCACAGTGATGGACTGTAACCAAGAATTGTGACCCAAAACAAGCCCTTTCTCCCCTAAGCTGCTTTTTTTAAATCAGAGAATCTCCTCACAGCAATAAAAATGAAACTAGGACAGGAATTGGTTCCCAGGGAGTGAGGTCATTAGTGTCACAAAACTCTGTTGGGGGCTAGAGAGATGATGGCTCTGTGGACACAGTCCTAGCACACATGTGAGGCACATACATGCCTGCAGGCAAAGCATTCATACATACAAAATAAAATAAATCTGAAAACAAATGTTTCAGTAGAGTGTTGCTTTTATACTTTTGGACTACTTTGTTGGAAGGATGCGAAAGCTTTTGATATACTGATGATCTAGAAAGGCAATTGCATGCTGCAAACAGTTTGATGGGTCTATCTAGTGGGACCTTGGAAGACAGTAAGCATCTCTTCATTTACTTAGTCAGATACCAAAGACCAGACACTTCATGTAGGTCACAGGGAAAAATAAGAGTGTGGTGAGCACAGAAGGCAATGCCGTTGGGCATGAACTTAAGGCGGTGAGAGCCCTTCTAGAAAGATGTGCACACATTTCCATCCCCCATGTGCTTACTGGACCCACCTTTTGTCTGTTGCTTCCTATCACGGTTGCCTAGCCACTCCCATCTGATATCTCTTACAATGTTTGATAGTGACTTTTCTCATTACAAATACCTGCTAGAAGTATGTTAGAGTGGAGAAGATTCATTCCCCGCTCATGTTTGAGGCTAGACAGCCCATCGTTGTGGGGGAAGGGCTTGGCAATGAGTGAGATGGCTGCGAGTCAGGAAGCAGGGGGGATGGGTGCCCATGCTTAGCTGGCTTCTTCTTTCCCTGTTTTTGTTCAGTCTGGGACCGCTAGTGTGTTAATTGTGCCACCCACATTCCCTGCTCATCCACCTTCTCCAGAAACGTCTTCCTCAACACATCCAGAGGTGCATCTCCAGGCTATTTTAGATCCAGTGGAGTTGACATTTGAAATCTGTCATCACACGCACTTTTCTACGGATCGGACACTACAGCAAATACATCAAATATTGATAGTGTTTGCTAATAGTGTCTTACTGAATTGTGGTTAGAGGAATGCAAGCTGTCTATAGTGAATAACCTACCTTCCCAGTCACTGCAGTGATTTAAGCAAACTGAGTTCTTTCCAATTATTTGCAAGAGGCCTAAGGACAGATTCCATTTCTCTATAGGGACTCACCAGACTGAGGTCTTGCAGGAACTTTGTTTTGGACAGGTGACAGCTCTGGGGCGGGGCTCTCCAGGGCTGTGGTGGTGGGTGAATTGCTCAATTTGGCTAAAGGTGTCTCATTCCCCTCTAAGAGGCTAAAGGAGCCAGGGCCACACAACATTCTAAGTGGGACCTCATCATCATTCACAGTGCAGATCGGGATGTTGTTCAAACCTGGAAGAATACAGATAGCCATTTACTTGTTGGTTGACCAGCCTGTCTGGAACACACCCATCACATACTGTCTCCTAATGCTCTTAGGCTTCCCACAGTACTCACCATGAGTCTTATTAAATAGTTGTAAACGGATTGTCAGAGCTGTACTAGGGTGTGAGCCTGTGGATGGGGGGTGTTGCCCATTTGTTTAGTGTCTATTGCTAGTACCTACTTCGGTGCCTGACAGAAAGCCAGTGAGCTTTGATGATTGAATGAATGGCTGGATAATGCAACAAAATATAAGGCTTTTATTTGGTTAAATACTTCATACTTTACTAACAGTAACTTTATATATAGGAATGAGGATGTTTGAAGATACTATCAGATGCTATCATTATGCTTTAAACCCTAGAGTAGTGATTGGCCCAGGTACATAGCAAAGAATTGCATAGCAAATTACATATAGGTAACCTTACACACAAATATGTGTATCGAAAGTTCTAATTTCTGTTTTAATTAGGTTTTTAGAAAGAAAGCGTGTGGTATATGTATTGTGCATGTTGGAGGTATGTTCTCATAGGCGAACAGATCTCTCCATTCCTACCTTGTTTACTTATTATTGCTTTACACTTTTCCCATATTCACATACAAATGTGTACACGTGGTAATCTCATACCAGACAGAAATAACAGGGAAGACTTCAGAGTCCATCTGTTCAAGCGTTAGGTAAGAATGACTTTTCAAAGGGGTAAAGCAACAAATACAACAGCATGATAGTGGTTTGAATGTCCAGTCAGACATCCATGACCGACAACTTGTCATGAAAGGTGGATTCAATCTAACATTGAAAGAAGACCCATCCTCCAGCCCGGCAAAGGGTTCAGGAATGGAGCTGGGCTCCAGAGAGACCGGTGCCCACTATGGGGAGTTGAGTTTCTGCTGCTGAGAGCCAAAGGCTCTGTCCTCAGGGCTCTCAGTCTTTGATTGATAACCCACCTCAGTTTGATGGGAGAGTGGTTGTTGGTTTGCTTGCTTGCTTTGTGTTCATTTTGTCCAGGGTAATTGTTTCCTTAGTAGATGACTGTCCTTTCACAGTTAGGAAGTTTACAATTACAGAGATGATTAACTAAGAAAAGGCCTACTATTTATCCCAGTTTGCTTTTCTGTGGCTGTAGTAAAACGCCATAACCAGAAAGTTGGGGGAGGAGAGGTTTGTTTGGGTGACACATCCTTGTCACAGTGCATCATGAAGGGGATTTGGAGCAGGAGCTCAAGGAAGGGTCCTGGAGGCAGGAGTCCCTCCCACAGACATGAGTCTCTACTGTTGATACGTATAGCTGCATCGACTATTGATAACCTACGGCTCTGTCTGGGACTTCGCCTTTAGCTGAAGGGTGCTCACATGCACAGCAGAGCACCACCACCCAATGCCTACCTGATGGAAGTCACAATGGCTGAGCCTTCACCTGCAACTGGGAACCCTGTACAAGGCCACCCAGCCCTGCTGTTCCTTGTGGGCCCGGCTGAGGCCTCTGTGACATCCGTGTGGCACTCAGCTTTCTCCCTCTTAATTCTGCTTCCTTCGTTTCTTTTGTAGGTGTCACTGCGCAAGGCATGCCCAAACAGAGCTTCTTGACATAAGCTTCTAGCTTAGTGTCCTCAGAGCCTAATTTAAGAAAACTTCTCCAGAGGAAAACAGAGGGTACTGTGGCAAAATGTCACATGAGCATCTAGATTGAGTGTGTGGGGCCTAGAGCATCTCTCTGAAGCGACTGACATGATGTTTAAACCAGTATCTGGGAGATATCAATTAATGGTGTTTTCTGAATAGAGAAAGTAAGTGTGAAAACCCAGAACTTGCAAAGGGCTTGTTACACCTTTGAGAAACTTGGGCATGCCCATGAGGTGTGTGCATAATATGGGTGGATATGTGGAATGAGTCATAAAAGAGAGCAATCACATCACAGGACTAGACAATATTATCATCAATGACTCTGAGGGATCTGAGCAAGATGTTTAAACAACCAAATTTACATTTTAAATATATTTTTTGTGGTAGTTTCATGGAGATTGGTCGGTTGAGGGTAACCAATCATTCTGTTGCTTGTTTTCTTTTTGCATCATGGCCACCCTGATTATGTTTGTCACATCTGTCAAAATAAGGATAGTGGTAGCATTAGGAAGTGCCATTTGCCTGGGGTATTGAGGCAGCCAGAATGCAATAGATTGAAGAATGTCTCAGAGGAAAGGGTGTGAGAATCCTGAGTATACACATCTCCCTTGGCTGTGATTTGATGTATGTTTCATAGCATGATACACAGAACTACCTGCTCAGTAGCCAGTGGCCCCTCTCCTTCCCACATGCTCTGCACTTGGCATGTCTCCCTTCTGCACCATGCCCTGGCGCTCTGTTCTGTGTTGGCAGCTCTCCCCTCCCCTCCCCTCCCCTCCCTTCCCTTCCCCTCTCCTCCCCTCCCCTCCTCTCCCCCCCCTTCCCTCCCTTGTTCATACACTTAACTACAAACAACGCAGTAGTCTTCTTCCCAAGCTCTGCCTGCATGGTCACTCCAAGTCAGGAAGGTGGCTCTAACAGGAATATGAGTCTCAGGGAAGGATTTGAAGGACCTAGTGATGAATCCACCAGTTGAGGTGGCTTTTGTGGGAGGAGGTGTCCCACAGTTACCCCATCTGGACTGAACTGACTGGTTTACTCTATCTAGTGCTAACCATTCTGTTTGTTTTCCATGTACTTTGTAATCTTGAGAAATCCACCTCCTAAAGCACCATCTCTCTCTGGAGCCCAGCTATATGTGGGAAGTGTATGTGCTTTTATTCTTCAGCTGAGAGAATATGCTAGCAATGTCTGGTATCCAAGGGGATTGCTACGGAAAGATGAGGAAATGGAAAAGGAAGGAGAGGCAGGGAGGGAGGCAGGTAAGGAGGAAGAGAAGAGAGGAGGAAAGGGAGGAGGTAACATATATATATATATATATATATATATATATATATATATATTACAAATATATATGACTTGGTCAGTAGGAGAGTGGCTGCCTGTTATGAGCAGGGCCCTGGGCTCTGTAGCCAACATGTATGCCTATATATGTACATAAATACACTTCACTAGGGCTTATGTTCATATCCCGGCATGGGTTTGTGATGGCTATTCTTGTTTTTCAACTTGACTACATCTGGAATTAACTAAAACTCAAAAATGGCTGGGCAGTCCCGTAAGGAATTTATTTTACTTAATTGGCTCATTTGAAGTGGGAAGATCCATGTCTAATCTGGATCTGTGAAGTAAGAAGACATATCTCTAATTCAGGTCTTTTGAGGTGAGAAGACCCACCTCTGATCTGGGCCATGCCTTCCGCTGGAAGCTGTATAAAGGATATGGAAGAAGGAAGCTCTCTCTTTTTGCCTGCTTCTTCCCACCCTTGCTAGCAAGTGCACCCTTCCACTGGCATTAGAGCTTATGCCTTTGGGAGTCTGGCATATACTGAAGGTGAGAAATCCAGTCTCATGAACTGAATAATTACTGGACTCTTGGACCTCCCATTGATAGAGAGCCCTTGTTGGATTAGATGGATCACAGACTGTGAATCATTCTAATAAATCATTGTAATAAATCCTCTTTAGTTAGATGGATAGACAGACAGACAAGTAGATTCTTTAAGTTCTGTTACTCTAGAGGACCCTGGAAAATATAGGTGTGAAGGTAGTAAAGATTTTTTAAATATGTTTAAGCCAATACCACCTCGAGGTCCCCGAATGACCTACCTCTGAGTACTTTGGGCCTCTGGTCCCTGTCCCAACACAAGCAATCTATGGGCTAATGTCTGTCAGAGAAGGTACCCACAGATGTCTATTAAGCACTAGGACCTGGCTTCTAGTATCTTAGCACCTGCTTTTACAAGTGGCCAAATACTTTAAAAATTACAGTTGTGCACAGAGGAGAAAACTGTCTGACTAGCCGAAGTTCCATCACCTTTGATGTGGCAGACTCTTCTGGGATGAGGCGTGTGCCTGACGAGGAAGCAGTTCTCATTTCTCGTCAACACGTGGCTGCTCTTGGCCTCCGAGTAGAGAGAAGATGTTGGGGATTTGAGGGTTGGGTTCATGGCCTGTCAGTTTCCTTCTTCACAGTTGCTGCAAGAATTTTTGGGATCTGACTTGCTTGCCTTCACTCACAGATGGGCTGAATCCTTGAAATCACAGAATACAGTCATCCTGAGAAGAGATCTTAGACAGCCTATTGTCTATCAAGTATTTTCCATTTTTGCATTAAAAGAGCAAACAAACAAATGAAATGGGACAAAGGGGACTGATCTGCTGTCAAATCAAACTTTTATAAACTTTATGAACAGAAGTTCCTTTGGGGAAAAAAAAATCCAAGTACTTGTGAAAAGGACCCATATTTTTCTTTTTTCTTGTATTCAATTAAGATCACTGTTGTCTTAAGAGCAAATAATTTACATGATAATTTCTTTTAATGAAGTAAATTTACATTGGGCTTTCAATATAATATATCTTTAAAAAAAGCTATACATTAAATTAGCCTTATATAAGGAACTTTCATGTTGTATCTTTACGAAACCTAGATTTTCAGGTTTATATCATCCTCCAAACAGATGACACCCAAGAGAATAAAAAGATGAGGGAATGACACCAGTCGTTTAGCTGGTGAGCTGGGTAGCATTTGCTAAGTTGTTTGCAACATCCAGTGTTATTAAATGTTCTTTCAATCATTAATTAACACCAATTACACACCACAGATCTAGAACTTTAAAGATATTATGGTTTTTGTTTAACTCACAACCAAACTGGGAGGGGGGAGTCTAGAACCTTCTGAGAATAACATACTATTCTTGGAGCTGGAGAGATGGTTCAGAGGTTAAGAACACTAGCAGCTCTTTCAGAGGACCAGGGTTTGACTCCTGGCACCTACATGGTAGCTCAAAACCATCTATCACTCCAGTCCCCGAGGATCAGATGCCCTCTTTAGGACTCTTCAGGGACTGCATGCTCATGGCATACAGACATAAACCCAAGGAAAACACCCACACATATAAAATAAATAAATAAATAAATAAATAAATACATAAATAAATACATAAATATGATTTTTAAATGATATGACATTCCACTCTTGAAAGCTAAGAAAGACATTTTGATAGGTGTAGTATATTTTCTATGTTGTATGTAAACCTTACTCATCATACTAGAACTGGCAAAGGGACATTTTTACCCCCTGCCTTTTCTTTCTGGTCAGAATAGCACGTAGTACCAAAGGTGTCCAACTACTGGAACTTGAATTTAGAGTGTTGTTGAGTGTTTCTAGCTTACTGACATCTTTTATTTGTTCACTTACTTAGTAGTAACAGTGTGTAATATGAGAGTGGGCACACGCATACCACAGTGTGCACGTGCAGGTCAGAGTACAACGCTTGCAAGTGGGTTCTTTCCTTCCACCGTGGGTTAGAGGATTGACCTCACATCTTTAGGCTCATATAGTAAGTACTTTTACCCACTGAGCCATCTCACCAGTCCATGATGATAGCTTTTTATACAGTGGCAATCTGTTCAAGCTTTTCAGGGTATATTTTTAGAGTGCATGGTGTATAAATTATCAGCCATGTTACAGAAAACATGACTTTTAAGAATGTCATTTTGGGGTGTGTATCTGTGGGTGTATATGTATGTTGGTGTGTGTGTGTGTGTGTGTGTGTATGTATGTGTGTGTGTGTGTCTGTGGGTGTATATGTATGTTTGTGTGTGTATGTCTGTGGGTGTATATGTATGTTTGTGTGTGTTTGAGTGTATATATATATATATATATATATATATATGTATGTGTGTGTGTCTGTGTATGTGTCTATGGGTGCATATGTGTCTGTCTCACATGAGTCCTCTTAGGTAAGCCTGAAGCCATGTGATCTGGGGGGTTAAGACATCACAGCCGGGGGGTGAAGCAGCTGCCTTTCTTCTCTTCAGAAGAGCCTTAGAAGGGTCTGGGACTCATCCCACACATTCTAAGGAGATGTACACTTGGTGTAAGAACGTTTGACTTGATGTCATGTTACATGTGCTGAGTGTTTAGAGAGTGAAGACAGCATATAAATATTTTGTTCGGATATATCACTAAAATTTTGCATATCTAAGTTTTCTGTGCGCCCCACAAAATAATTCTGTTGATGTCTAGTCATCAACATGATAACATTAGGAGATGGAACTTCCGGAAGGCATTAGGGTCGGTCGAGAAGGTGTAATTCTTAAAGAACGAGGTTAGTATCCTATAACAAAAGTCCCAGGAACCACCTATCATGTGAGGGTACACTGAGAATATGTGACTGTAAATCGGGGAGTTGGCTCTCACCAGCCCATGAATCCACTTCAGGGAAGACTTCTCTGCCTCCAGAAGCATTGCAAAATTATTTTCTGTAGTTTATAACCTTCCGTGCTTATGATATTTTGTTGTATCAACTTAAATGGATTAGGACAGTGTTCTTAGAAGTTCAACTTAATTTTACGTTTTGGGTTTTTTTTTTTTTTTTTTTTTAGAAATGCACTTACTTGATTGAGTACTAGAATAAAGTTATGCTTCAGATCATTTGGCAAGTGAACTAATGGGAAAAAAATCAAATCATCTTAATCCAGAATCAAAACAAAACCATGTTCATTTACCCACATTGCCTACTGTGTTCATTAAATCCCTTCCCAGAGTCTGTGAATTGGCTTGGGACAACATTTTCCTTTTAAAGTTTCACATTATGATGCTCGCTCCGCTCCAGCAGCACAAATTCTAAAATTGGAGTGATACAAAGATTCACATTGTGATAGATAACAGGTTTGAATGGTAACTAACTTCTTAAGAATTATAAACTCATTAGAAATGAAAGTATTAATATAAAAAGAGCATACTTAAATTTTAAATGTTTTTCGTTATGTGTAAGGCTGCTTTCCTTGCATGGTATAAATGTGTGCTGTGTGCACGCAGTGCCTCAGAGGCCAGAAGAGGTGCTCAGGTCACCTGGGACTGGAATTACAGGCAGTTGTGAGCCACCATGTGCGTGCTGTGTGTGTGAAAACTGAACCTGGATCCTCTGGAAAAACTGCCAAGGCACTTAGCTGTTGAGCCATTTTTTTTCCAGCCCCAAACTTTTTTAAAATAAGAGATTAATAGAAGTGGAGTGCAAGAAATAAGTTATTTACTTATTGGATAAATATCTTCACTGGAGGACCAGAAATGACACTTATTTCCATTAAAGAGACGAAATCTTGCAGAACTCAATATTAGAGAGGTTTGTTAGTACTATATCAACTGATGTGTATCGGAGAGGAAATCCATAAGCAAAGTAATGCCCACTTCTACACATAAGCCATGATTTAGTTAACAGGTAACATAGAATCTTGTGATACACAATGGGGAGCAGCAGAAGCCACACACGCATTCCCAGTACTTCATAGGAATTTGCTGCATGCTCTGTTCAGCAATTCCCAGTCTGTTTTCCCCACCGTGACTGAAATGTTAGAAGGTCATACGGAAGATGGGATCCCATCAAAGGAGCACATGTCTCAAATCATTGGGAAGCAAAATACTGAAAATTACCAACTCCACTTAGGTGGCTGTGACTTGCTTGCTTGCTTGCAAAAGTGGCATCCATGGGCCGTAGCTCCAGCCAGTTCAATCAAGTTAACACAAGCAAAAGAGAGTGTTCTGGAACTTAACCTCCTTTTAAATGATTTCTATTGAAATAAGATAATGTGTAAACATAAGAATTTTAGCTATTTTTATTAGACTATTTATATATTGTAAAATCCGCCTAAGACTTCTCCACTTGGAGGTTTCAAAGAAAATGCTCCCCAAAGGGAGTGGCATTATTAGGAGGTGTGGCCTTGTTGGGGTGGGTGTGGCTTTGTTGGAAGAAGGGTGTCACTGGGGAGGCAGGCTTTGAGGTGTCATATATGTTCCAAACATGCCCAGTGTCTTAGTCCACTTCCTATTGTCGGTGCAAGATGAGGAACTCTCAGATCATTCTCCAGTTCCACGTCTGCCTACACGACGCCATGTGGCTCCGTGATGACAATGGACCGAACCTCTGAAACTGTAAGCCAGTTAAATGTTTCCCTTTATCAGAGTTGCCGTGGTCACGGTGTCTCTCCCCAGCAATAGAAGCCCTAACTAAGACAGTGGTTGTACCCAAGAGACTTCCTGAGAGAAGATAGGCGAGTTCTGTCTATGCTGTACTTTCTGATGCCCCTGCTGTTGTCAGTTTGAAAAGGAGACATGAAGAGGAATTTAACCACACTTTGCACTCCACTCCACAAACTACATGGGGGGGGGGTGACTCAGAGATTTAGAGCTCTCCCTGATCTTGCTGAGGACACAGACTATTCCCAGAACCCACGTTTGTCTCCTCAAAACCATCTCTAACTCCAACTTTATGTCACCTAAAGCCTCTGGCTTCCACAGTGCAGCATGCGTGTGCTACATACCTCTCAACCCAGACAAACCTCTTATACACCAGATAAATAAATAAAGACGTTTCAAAGATGCTCAGGGAAAGGAACTCTCCTTTCTTGTAGTATGTCCAGTACAGCTATATATTAGTAAAATTGTTGAATTTTATTTGGAATAAGGGAAATCCAATCCTCCAAAGGGATGGATAGGAAGGGACAGTTAATGTTATTCAGAAAAATGCCCTGCCAATTTGCATAAAATATTAATAGCCTTAAGTTCAAAACAGCACATACATAAAACATGGGCTTACAGAGAGTGCACAGAGTAAGGAGCAGCAGAAGGAGACTTGAGGCGGCCATCTTGTTCAGCTATTACTGGGGCACGAACACCTCACTCCACTCTTCTAGCCGGGAACCCACACCACCCATGCCCCATGGCCTCTCCCCTTGCTGGATGGAGTTCTCTCGGTACACACTTTGACCAAAAGGTGTCCCAACCCCCTCCTTGTAGTAGTTCCCATGGTCACCCCAGCCCCTGTCACTGTCTCTTCTTTAAATCATTTGACACAGAGCCTACCCCTCACACCCTGCTTTCGTCGTAAATAGCCACTCCCTCCCTGCTCCTCTGTCATCGCCAGACGTGCTCGATCCAGCCTGGTTTTTCATCTTTGGTTTCCCTCTGTGTACACACACCTGCTACACGGTATAAACTCCGTAATTGCCATTAAATGACCTGGCTACTTTCCCACAGAATAAATGTCTCCAGTCTGTGACTAGAGCAGCGTTATTAATATCATCCCCTCAAAACTAAGTGAATAACTTTTAAAAGATAGCATTCTTTTCCTCAGAACGACTTAGTTTTTACACACCTTAAAACGTATATGTGAAGGTTATAAGTAAGACGTACCTAAAATGTTAGCAAATTATTCTAATGATGAGTAGAAAATTATACCTGAGGACAGTTTTTAAAGCAGATAAATCAGGTCTGTTGATGTCCTTCCAACCTCATATTGGGTCTAGCCCGAATATTTGTTATTTCCTTAACTCTCAGGAGACTTTGCGGGTGGAAACAGCTGTCTGTCTAATGCCTTCAAAAGAACACAGCTATGTCCCCCAAGTTTCTCCCACTCTCACTCCAAAGAGCCGAAGCACCTCCCTGGTTGCTAGGTGATAACCACAGCTTAGCAACCGAAGAGCATTCTGGGGAAAAGGGAGTTCCAGAACCTTGTACCCAGCACTGCTCTCGGTCGGTCCTCTAGTTACCGCGGTTACATCTCTCCCAGTTTTAGACATATGGTGGAGGTGCTCTGGAGCTAAGAAAAGAAGAGGAAGAGCGCGCAGTCACACTGCTCAACAAGTCTCGAAGTTCTGTTTAACGGATGCATGCTATGTGACACAAACAGCTCAGTGAGCCACGATGGCACAATGGTGGGGATGGGTGGGGATGAGAGGGATGAGGGGGATGAGGGGGATGAGGGGGATGAGGAGGATGAGGGGGATGAGGGGGATGAGGGGGATGAGGGGGGATGAGGGGGATGAGGGGGATGAGGGGGATGAGGGGCAAGCCTCCCCATCACTGTGAATAAAGAATACTGTTGATATTCTGAGGGAAGCGAGGTCTTAAGGCGGGTTCAGGTAACGGCACAGATATTGGCCATCAGCCTCCTGGTCATCCCCTCTGTCTTTAGACTGCATATTTGGAGCGAGTACCCACATTTGTAGATTCGCTACACATTTTGGCTGCGTGGATCTGCCATCTGAAGAAAGGAAAACATATCCCTCGGACCAAAGTGATTTTCACTCCCTGGTTTTGCAGGGAACTTAGTAAGAACTGACTTAGAGGAATCTTTTTGTTTGCTTGTTTTCTGTGTCTAGTAACCTTTATAACTGACTTTTTAAAAACAGTGGACAGCAATGAGGAAGATACCCAACATTAACCTCTGCCCCCAACACGTATGAGCACACCTCCCTGTGCACATGCCCCCCTTCCACTCATGCACACACAGAAGTGCACACATTCACAGGGAGGAAGTGTACGACTAGAGAAAGGTGAACTGCCTATTAAAAATCAAAGTCATCAACCTTCTTAGCTTCATGCCTGTAAGTGTTAAATATACCACTAGATGGCAGCAAGGGGCTATAGTATGTCAGACACCAAGGTCCTAGGCTGGAGCAGAAAGGAGGCAGATCTCCTTCTCCTACCTCCCTTTCCAAGGGGAGGAGAGGAAAGCACATAGGGCTAGGAAGATTGAGTCAGGGGAGGAATAGATGAGAGAGAGAGAGAGAGAGAGAGAGAGAGAGAGAGAGAGAGAGAGAGAGAGAGAGAGAGAGAGAGAGAGAGAGAGAGAGAGAGAGAGAGAGAGAGAGAGAGAGAACATAAAAGAGGGAGCCCTTATAGGTTTGAAGAGAAAACTGACTCTAAAGAAATGTCCAGAGACTTGCAAGACTGACCCCAACTAACAATTTGAGCAACAGTGGAAAGGCTACCATAAATTCCCTTCCTTGATAATGAGATCAACAACTAACTTATCCACCACCATAGAGCCCTCATCTAGTAGCTGATGGAAACAGAAGCAGACACCCACAACTAAACACTGAGCTGAACTGGAATCCAGATGCAGAGAGTGAGGACAAGACCAGGCTACAGAAACCCACAGAGACAGCTGACCTGAACAAGGAGGAGCTAACAGGCCCCCAGACTGATGGCTGGGAAGCCAGCATGGGACTGACTCCGACCCCCTGGACATGGTCTCAGTTAGAATGACTGAGCAGTCTAAGGGACCTCAGACGGTGGAACCAGGATGTATCCCTGGCGCACAAAAGGACTTTGGGAGCACATTCCCCATGGAGGGATACTGCCTTAGCCTAGAGGCAGGAGCGAGGCCTAGTCCCTACTCCAAAAGACATGACAGATTTAGATGGTCCCTCCTGGAAGGCATCACCCTACACGTGGAACAGAGGCTGGGGGGGGGTGGGATGGGAGGGTGGTTGGGGAGCATGGGAGGGTGGAAGAGAGGGAGGGAGAGAGATGGGATCAATATGTAAAATAAGAAAAATAAATAATAAAAAAATAGAAAGAAAGAAAGAAGGCAGAGGCAGATCCTGCTGTCACTGTTCAGTTCTGTAAATAACACACCTCTCAGAGAGGAAGACATCCATGAGGGCTTATGTGCAAGCCTCCCAGTAAGCTACGGGGTCGCCGGAGTTGATGGCCTTCCATTAGTGGACAGACATCTGGGACATGGATGGCCTTTTCATGGAAATTTCCTCCACACTGTGTGGTTCCCTTCTCGTAGAGGTTGAGCAGTGACTGTTTACTTGCTGCGGCTCAGGATGAGCAGAGTGAACAGTTAGTTCCCACAAAAATGCCTTACAGGCCCAGAAGTGCTAGAGAAATCTGAGCTGACTTTTGACTCCTGACTGGGAACCCGGGGAAGAGCAGGATCAGCCCTGGGAATAACAAGGGTCACTTAGAGACAGCTCTTTTTATGGGAGAGCCCACTGATCTTGGGTGGACCTCCTTCCCTGTGAGAGCTCTGTATTTCCTGACGGAGGGATAGATGGATGAATCACAGGACAAGGGTGGAATGGTGAGGTGGGGTCAGGGAAGGCTGCCTGGGACGGGGAGAGGCATGAGGTGCAGGGATTTTTCCAGGCAATGACAAACTGCACATCCAGCGCTCTGGGAGCTGCTGTAGCCACCCTGAGTCCTGACTCTACAGACCACATGCAGGAGTCGGTATGGGAGATGGGCTATTCACACCTGGAGGCGAGACATGGGAGCAGGTGGAAGACACTACTGGCACTTCCAGGCTGCAGCTGATAGCCCTGCCGTGAGGAGTATTAGTTGACTGATTCCAGCTAGTTTCTGTCTTTGAAGATCGATAGGATTGATCCTTTCCGGTCCGTGGACTGGAGAAAAGTTACAGGGTAGAGCGGGGCCCAGGGTGGGTTTAGTGCTTGGCCCAGTGCTTAGCCCAGGCAAAATAGCAGCAGAGCCCAAAGCTCCCGTGGCATCCGCATTTGCAGCATAGGAGAGTAATTGTAGCTCCGGCCTCCAGCAGAGACTCGCTTCCCAGGCAAATGGCTCTGACCACAGCCAGCCTGTGCCCTTCTCATGCTGGGCTCATATGATGTCTTGAGCTTTCTGTGTTTCCACATGGCCGGATACACTGTCCTGTAAAAACAGATTTCACAACAAAGCTGTCCATATGTGGTCAACTGGATGAGCATTATTTTCTGTCTCTTGGCCTAACAATATTGTGCTCATGTTCCTCTGTCTGTGTATATGTGTATTTGTATGTATGTGTTTGTGTATATATGTGTGTGTATGTATACGTAGATGTGTATTTGTATGTATGTGTATGTATATATATATATATGTATGTGTGTATATGTATGTGTATTGTGTATTTGTATGTATATATGTGTGTATATGTGTATGTATGTATGTATATGTGTTGACTGTGTGTTGTTTCTCTCAAACTATTCATCTTGTTTAGTTTTTTCTTTGAAATAGGGTCTTTCACTGGCTTGGAACTCCCCAATTTGGCTAGACTGGCATTCAGGGCTTAGATTTTTGTGTAGGTACTAGGGCATTAAACCCAAGTCTTTACACTTGCCTGGCAAGCATTTTATCCACGTCGTCCTTCAAGCTCCTTGGCATAACATTATTATAAATGGTAATGACAACTGAGAAGTTTGCACGCATGCATTCCCTTTACCTACCCTAGCCATCCGGGCAGCCTGGGACTACTGTAGCCTTATTTTACAGGTAAGGAGTTTGTAATCAGAGTCACAGAGGATTGCAGTCAGGACCACACCCAGCACTGTTTGAAACCAAGGCTCCTTCCTGTGTAGCCATACCTTCTCCAGAACCCATGCTCACGTTAACTCTGGTGGAAAGCCCGCAGGCAAATTTAATGAATATAAGAGCCTTAATCTACTAATAAGGCAAAGCGGACAAGTTTAGGAACCACTGCAGCAATGTGGTGATTTGTACCATGTTTAGTTTTAGCTGGAAATAGATGGTATCTTCTAGTTAAGAAATTGATAGTTTATTAACAAGTCTCTGGACAAGATTTTAAGGGCCAGAGCAGGTGGGGGAGTGGCCTTAGACAGCACAAAGGAGAAGAAAAATGGGATTCATATGTTTTAATAAACTGTTAATTTTGATAACACAATATTCAGATATTAAAATGTTTACATATTCAATCTTCTCTTGTTTTCCCCTTAAGAAGAACTATGTATGGAACGTGATCCTGTTCATACACTGCCCACCAGTGGAGCATTTCCTGCCAGTGACCTCCATCCTCTGTAACTGCATGGGGACGTTGGCTACTGAACAGGAGGGGGTTGTCTCCCACAAGTGGCTGTCTAGGGCTGCACAGGTAACCCTGTTCTCATGGAAAGTCATAAAGGGACATGACTAGGATACTGCCTGGGGGACTGTTTCTTCTAAAAAGAAAGCAGGGGTGAGCTACACCACTCTGCATTTCTTGATTCATGTGCTGGGGGAAGATGAGGTAGCTTCACAATGGCAGCCATCTTACTAGCTGAAGCAGGACAACAGGTAACCCCACCCTCGGCCATTGGCCATTGGCCAAAGCTCTGGTCACCAGCCTCCACAAGCTTTGCTATGTGGGATTAAAATACACAGCCATTCTTGGTTCTAAGTATCGCAGTAGGAAAACAGTTTTCTACCTGACATAAAGGACTTCTGAAGGTAGGTCTCAACTGCGTGCTTCAGGGATTATAGGCTAATGTACCTAGTTGCCACTCTGGGCCAGCGCGGTGTCTTCCTGAGCATCTGTCATAATCTCATGTTATTCTCAATGGATCACTTAGGGAATTGTCTTTATAGTAGTTTAAATCAAGTGGGAGATGGAAGTCACTATAGTTAGCCAGAATCCCAAGTCATGCCTGTTAGACTGTGTGCCAGACTTCCCAGGACTGACTTCCTAGGACTGATCCAGGACTAACCCAGGACTGACTTCTCAGGACCTAACCCAGTGGGAACTATCCCATGTCAGAGTGGTGTCACACTTTTGGTTGCTTGTTAGATTTGCTGTCTGTTGAGTACATCTATTTAAATTTGGCAAGAAAAAAATTTCTCAGAGAATGCCAAATTGAGGTCTTGGTAGGGTACAGTAGCTGCATTTAAACAAACAATGCCATAAAAATGAAAAAAAAAAAAAAGAATGAATAGTTTGCCTGGTAGGCTATCTCTTGATTAAAACTTTGCCTTTGATTAGCCTTTGCCTCACTAACACAG
The DNA here is from genome assembly GCF_943737965.1 of Phodopus roborovskii. Classification (NCBI taxonomy): domain Eukaryota; kingdom Metazoa; phylum Chordata; class Mammalia; order Rodentia; family Cricetidae; genus Phodopus; species Phodopus roborovskii. Next base: position 2,245,217 of record NW_026126422.1, on the reverse strand, counting down.
TGTGTGAGCACCACCACACCAGACACACTTCTAATGAGAAAACCAGATTTAACACAGCTTAGGCAGTTAAACCATATCTGTTTGAACTTGAAGTTTTTCTATTTTGAAATAATCCAGAGCAGACCAAAGACTTGTGCTCAACTAGACCTCTCTAATAGGATTATACCTCAGGTCCCAACTTGCCTCCAGCAGATCCCATCCTCAGTGAAAACTGTTGTATCGTTCACAAGAAGCTTGGGGAGCACCTTTGGCAAGATGACTACTTAAGTTAGAGAACTTTCCTAATCACAAAGCAGACATCAGAGAAAGGGGTAAGAGCTCTTTGGTAAAATAAAATTCCAGCAAAAGGATGGCATAGCTTACCAAGGGAAATAGAGATAGACTAAAAAGATGTGGTCTTTGACTATTTAGGATTTTATTGAAGGTTAAGGTGGATCAGGCTGTTCCAACTTCTGGACTTGAAAAATCCACCCACTAGGGCCTGGAGAGATGGTTTAGATAGTAAAGCATTTGCCTTGCAAGCTGGACGTGAGTATGGGAGTTTGCATTACCAGCACCCGCACAAATGCTTAGAGGGCAGGAAGTAGAGACAGGAGAGTCCTGGAGCCAGCTTGAAGGCTAGTCCAGGAATGAGCTCCATGGGTTCAGCAAGTGACCTCGTCTCAGTATATAGCTGGAGAGTGATCATAGAAAACCCCAGGATCAACTTTCAGCCTCTACATATGTGTACACATCAAAGCGCCCCCTAGGGTGGATTTTCTACCCACCCTTTGGTTGTAATGGGTGTGTCTTACAGAAGCCCTTGGCCCATCTAACACAGTCAAAGAGGGATCTTTGAGATATATCTCTTTCTATTTTTCTCAAAGCCAGTCTTCAACAAATTAATTTCCTTCCACTTGATTTCTATCTCCCAGTTTCTTGGCAGAGTGAGCACAGGAACCTTAGATTGTGGTCACAGCACTGTGAGACTAGGGTTAGTATTGTTTCCATAGTGATTTCTCATGAAATCAATTGGAAAAAATTTCCATAATTTGTTTTTAACTGAAAGAAGGGTATGTGAGAATTGGGTTTGTGTGTTCTAACAGCTTTCCCGGTCTTTCTAGTGTGCATCAAAGGTAAGAAATACTACTTTAGAATATAATACATTGATTTTTATTGAGACATCTCTTTCCACAGCCAGACTGCTTCAATAACCATCAACAGAATTTAGTCATTTCAGCCCAGTGTAGACAAAATAAAGGTTTTTATTTTTTAGAGACCATCTTGGTATTTACAAGGAAATTTTGCAGAAATGCTTAAAGAAGCAGTTATAGCTTTTGCCTTTGTATCAATAAGAGCTGTTATCTGATCTAAGTTTGTTTCCTGTATGAATTTACCGAGAGAGTACATTACACATTTTGGCACAAATGAAATGTTTATAAGACCAAACTCTTCATTTCTTTACATATAGGACCAAATGCAAGTTATCTAAAATTGCTGAGCCCCAGTTCCTTACAAGCACTTGTAGTGTCCTTGAGACCAATGAGAAGCTATCAAAACTCTCAAACTATGGCCTCTTAAGTGTCTGCTTCGATTGATCAATCCTTGTGAGTTCTCAATGTATAAATAGCCCATAAATTGATTATTTATGACTTTGTTAGTACATAATGATCATTTTTTTTAAACTATCATCATGACACAATTGAGAAAATACCTGGTAAAGGAATCATAATTGAAGAACTGTCTGAATCAAGATGTCCTGATGACATGTCTTTAGAAGACTGTCTTGATAGATGATGCAGGAAGACCCAGTCCACTGTGGGTGGCACCATTTCCCAGGTGGAGAATCCTGAACTGTGTAAGAAAAGAGAAATTGAGCAGTCCTGAATGCATTTGTTTTTCTCTGTTCTTGACTGTGGGTGTGAAATGACTAGCTATGTCAAGTTCCTGTTGCCATCACCAAAAATGTGATCCCCTAAGTGGCTTTATCAGGATATTTCATCACAGCCACAGAAATGAAACTAGAACATAACACAGTAGTAGAATTGCTCATATATTACCTCCTCTGACTTCCATTTCCAGGGATGGAATCTACTTAATACATCCTGAAGTGTCACAATAGCTGTCACTTATCATAATGGGCGCAGGATTCCCTTGTGGACCTCACTGATTGGTACCCACATCTTTTGAGTTCATGAGTATTTTCTGTAGAACCAGAAAAACAAAGTTACACTGCCAGGCTTTATAAATTAATACAATATGCCAAATTGGAACCTAGTTTATCAGTCTTTCCTGAGCATGGTAGGCACGATCTTACTTCAAAATCTCCCCACAGAATCAGCTCTTAAACTAGAAAAGCTGGGAACATTTGGCACAAGAGCAGGGGTTACTCTAGGGTGGTGACTATCCTAGATCCTAGATCCACTAAGCTGGTAGGGTAAAACACGTGAAACAGCTGGGTAGAGCAGCAAGAGCAGAAATAGCTGACTCATGGTGACTTGCTCTCTTGGAAGTCCCAGAGAGCAATGGAGCTTGAATGAGATGGAAGGAAACAAATGAGTTGGTGAGAGGTGTGGGTTTTGTGCATTTTATAAAGTATGTGGAATTCTGTGTGTCTCCTCCTCTCTGTCACCACGTTCATTGTCCTTGCAAACTGCCTCATATTTTTTAAAGAGTTGGGCCCTCATGGATCTTCTGCTTTATCTTCTGGGATATGTCAGGCTTCGATGGCATCCTCAAATAGCCAGAAATGGCAGCACTGGTGTCAATGAAAGCAGTCACAATGACCTCTGTTGGCTTAAGTCTAAATGTGAAGAGCCCTTCCTCCCTTCGGAATTTCCAGTAATCAATTCATAGGAGGACAATAGTAACATTAGTCCAACCCCCCGACAATGTTGTGGGAATTTAGCAGAGTTGCTTTATCTAGAGTAGACATTAGAATGAATAGTTGTTTTCTAGAAGTGCTTTGAAGAATCTTTTCAGAAGACAGTGATGGTTTTTCATGATGTGTAGGGTTTTTTTTTTTTTTTTTGAAGACGCATTGCAGCATTCACATGACTTTGATCACGATACACCTCTGGCACATCTGAAGTTCTTGTTTTATTGTGTATAGCAAACAATACATAATAAAGGCCTAAAGTCATGAGGGTATGTGATGCTCTCCTTTAGAGAGACATATAGATTAGATTAGGGACCTTGGCATGAGGAAATACTTTACTTGAAAAAGTAAATATTTATTGATTGTTCAATCAATAAATATAACTTTGTAATGCTGTTTGTGGTTTGGTTTGTCAGGAGATGGACCTTTCTGCTGGCACACAGGCCTGAAAATTTCATCTTGGAGTGGCCTCTTCCTTTGACTGGCCCATGCAACACTGAGTACCCATGACTCCAAAGTGCAGGACATTGTTCTTTATTGTTACTTACAGATGGCTCTGTCCTCAGTGACAGTCACTTTAAAATTATCACAATTTGAGGGCTGGAAATTTCTTCTTTATATCAAGAGAAAATTCATATCTAGACTTTCACACACATTTCTGTCTATTATTCAGAGAGCAAAAGCAGTATTTTCCTTTTCTTATAGAAGCCCGAGGAACCTCTTCTAAATCAAAGACTTGTCAACATAAAACAGGTTAAAGCAGAAGTGAGAGAGTTAAGGTGGGGTGTGGACTGCTCTCATCCACGCTCACCACCTACCATACGATTGCAGTCCCAGGACCTTCAGGAAATGACCTGAGTAGGACTTGAACCTCTACAATGAAGATGTGGTCTACAGATCCTCTGTTAACATTCTGGGCTCCTAATCAGTATTTCATTGAGACAAGCCCTGAGGGGGCACTGGAAACAGCTGTAAAGAGAGAACACATTATGAACTTGACTTGTCATTATGGACATTTCCCAGGGATCCCAAAGACTTCTTCCTGGACCATGTCTCCTTTGAGTTCTTAGGCAGGTTCTTTTTCCTAGCTGTCATGTGTATTGTAACCTGTTTTTCTCTGCAAGCAGCAGCTTCCAAGCTCAGTCTCTGAAATAACTTGTCTTAGACAGACACATGGAAACATTTACCACCACCTATTGCCCCCCCCCCCGTGTGTGTGTGTGTGTGTGTGTGTGTGTGTGTGTATGCATGTATATTTAAAAAGAGATAAGACCAGAACAACAACAACAACAACAAAAACAAACAAACAAACAAAAAAAACTTTGGTTTATTTTTCTCCTCAATTCTTGACCTCCTCTGATTGAAATTCTCATCAAACACCATTCTCTTGGTAAACTGGACAGATATGTTTATTCAAAGCAGAAGTGACGTCCCTCTCTTGCTTCGAAGGAAAACCCTCATTGGATTCTTTTCTTGAGTGGAGTGTGCATGCAAAAGCAAATATCCTGAAACTGCCAAGCACAGTCTCCATGGCAGCCCTGGGAGCTGGTGGGCAACACCTAGCAGAGGATTAACCTCCCTCACAGGGCAGAGCTTGAGATGCCTCTACTGCCCTGCCCCTGGCATGCCTCAACCGCACATGGCCTGGCATAGCTGAAGAAGGTACGGCATGATGAGTTTCAGCTTGCAGCTGGTTGCTTATAGCTTACATTTTCATTGTCAGGCTGAGAAAATATGAGGAACAAAGGCTAGAAGAAAACACCACCCTCAAGGTTTGGTGTTTGATAAGGTGGATCAAAATTCATGAACGTTCACTGTGATTCTGGGTGACTAAGCAGTCCTGTGCTCTTTAGTAATTACAGCTCCACAGCTCTTTCTGCTATGAAGACTAACTCATTGATTTCCGTTTCCATGTTCATGCAATGGCCGTCTCCCCTTGTAGCTAGAGATATGGCTATCATCGTTTCCATTTTCACTCCACATGCGTCTCTATGCTTCTGTCTCACTGACACTCCTCAAGAAGCCCCAAATGGAAACACTTGCCTCTCTCTGTGTTTCCCAAGTACACTAGTGGAGTAGATGGTAGTTAGCTCTTCTGAAGTCAAAGGCTCTTCTCTATTCCCACTATCTCTAAGGGACAGTGAGATCAGAGTCCTGAAAAGGAAGGACAAATGAGCCCATGCTAACACCACCCGGTAGGTCTCATGCACTTATACTCTAGGCAAGGCAGCTTAAAAATAATGGTGATCAACTGGTTTCCATATACCTTGGCCTCTCCTGTTCAGCGTACTGAAAACTCTGCATTCTGGAACCTTCCTGCTGCTAAACAATCTGATGGGTGATTAACTCATGTGAGGATCATAGTGTACTCCTTTAGTTCTGAGTTTCAGTGGCAATTCTCTGTTCAGAGGGGTCTTGGTACTCAAACTTCTGGAAAATCTTGATGGCTTCTGGGACCTCTATTAGCTAAGTGACATAAAGACATTTTCCCTGAAGTGATTATATCTCAAATATTTTTGAAGTTCAAGCAATGAATCAGAATCAGAATCTATATGACTAGAATCAAGTTATTACTGCCCTCTGCTCCTGGTTATGAAGGAAATAGTGTGCTAGGGGTTGTGTGATCCCCACCCTGAGTCCTCAGGACATGTGAGCATTGTGGCTACTGTCTCTTCCACTCATACAAGTGTAAAGTCAGGCCCTGGGCCAAGTACACTGGGCCCCAAGCCTTTCTTCTTGTAACACTCTGGATTGTATGGTTCCTTCAAGATAAACCCTTTTCATAACAGACTCCCACAAACTTTGGGATAGAACCAAACTCTGTGTATTAAAATAGTCATGTGATTTCTGCCCTGAATATACTTACACATGGTGCTATGCTCACTGATTCGAATGTTGAACCTTCCTTTCATGCCTGAATGACACCAACTTGTTTGTGTGCATGATTTTTCTAATACATTGTTAAATTAAGTCGGCAAGCATTTTTAAAAAGACTTTTGCATCTGCCTCCATCAGGGAAATTGGTCTGTACTGTTTTTGTTGTTATTTTAGCCTTATCTGGTTTAGGTATCATATGATGAGTTTGGTGTATTGCTTTGCATTTCATGGAATTGTTTGAGAAGTACTTCTGCCAGCTCATTTTTTAAAGGGTGGTAGAATTCAAGAGGAAGTCTTCCTGTCCTAACTATTTCCAGTTTGGAGGACTGTTATCATTTATTCATTACGGATACCTTTAAATTGTTTATATCTATTTAATACAGAGATTACAGATTAGAGGTATCTCTAAATTTATTCGTTTCTTCTAGACTTTCCCCCGCTTTGAATTTAGATTTTTCAAGTAGTTATCCCATGATCCTTTGGGGTCTGTTATATTGTCTCTATTTTCATCTAATTTAATTGGTCTTCTCCTAACTTGGCTACTTTGGCTAAGGAGTATTTGGTTTTTTAACTTTTCAAAGATTCAAAGTTTATTTAATCCATTGTTTTTATTGTCATTTTAGTTTCTATTTCATTGGTTTTTTTTTTTTTTTTGTCTACTTTCTCTGGGTTGGTTTGTATTTACTTTCTTTTTTTTATTTTTGAAAAGTGAGTGAAATACTCTTTTTTTATTATTTATTTTTCTTATTTTACATATCAATCCCAGTTCCCTCTTTCTCCCTCCCTCCATCCTTCCCTCCATCCTTCCCTCCCTCCCTCCCTCCTCTCTTCCACTGACCACCCTCCCATACCGTTCCCCCCCAACTCCACAAATAGGGTGATGTCTTACAGGAGGGGGTCATCTAAATCTGTCAAGTCATTTGGAGTAGGGACTAGGCCCTCCCTCCTGCCTCTAGGCTAAGGGAGTATCTCTCCATGGGGAATGTGTTCTCAAAGTCCTTCTGTACAGCAGGGATACCTCCTGGTTCCATTGTCAGAGGTCCCTTAGACTGCCCAACCCTTCTAACTGAGACCATGTTCAGGGGTATGAGTTGGTCTAATGCTGGTTTCCCAGCTATCAGTCTGGGGGTCTATTAGCTCCTCCTTGTTCAGGTCAGCTGTCTCTATGTGTTTCTGTAGCCTGATCTTGTCCTTCCTCTCTGCATCTGGATTCCAGTTCAGCTCAGTGTTTAGCTGGGGTGTCTGCTTCTGTTTCCATCAGCTACTAGATGAAGGCTCTATGATGGTGGATAAGTTAGTCATCAATCTCATTACCAGGTAAGGGCATTTATGGTAGCCTTTCTACTGTTGCTCAAATTGTTAGTTGGGGTCAGTCTTGTAGGTCTCTGGACATTTCTCTAGAAACAGTTTTCTCTTCAAACCTATAATGGCTCCCTCTTTTATAGTCTCTCTCGCCTCTCTCTCCTCTTGTCTATTCTTTCCCTGACTCAATCTTCCTAGTCCCATGCACCTTTCTCTCCTCCCATTCTCTTTCTCCTAGTTCCTTCTCCACTCACTGCCCCCCAACTCCCCATATGCTTTGGAGATTTTGTCTCTTTCCCCTTCTATGAGGGACCTTATATGAAACTCTTAGAATCCTCCTTATATCCTAGTTCCTCTGGTGATGTGAATTATAGGCTGGTGATTCTTTGCTCTAGGTCTAAAATCCATATATGAGTGAATATATACCATGTTCCTCTCCCCCCACTGGGTTACCTCATCCAGGATGGTTTCTTTAAGTTCCATCCGTTTGCCTGTGAATTTCAAGATTCCATTTTTTTTCCCACAGAGTAGTATTCCATTGTGTAGATGTGCCACATCTTCTTTATCCATTTTTCAGTTGAGGGGCATCTAGGTTGCTTCCAGGTTCTTGCTATTACAAATAATGCTGCTATGAACATAGTTGAACCGATGTCTTTGTTGCATGGATGTGGATCATTTGGGTATATGCCTAAGAGTGGGATTGCCAGGTCCTGTGCTAGACTGATTTCCATTTTCCTGAGGAACTGCCACACTGATCTCCAAAATGGCTGTATGAGTTTGCACTCCCACCAGCAGTGGAGGAGTGTCCCCCTTTCTTCACATCCTCTCTAGCATAAGTTGTCATTGTTGTTCCTAATTTTAGCCATTCTGGCAGGAGTAAGATGGTATGTCGAGTTGATTTGATTTGCATTTCCCTGATAACTAAGGATGTTGAGCACTTTCTTAAGTGTCTTTCACCCCTTTTGATTTCCTCTATTGAGACTTCTCTCTTCAGTTCTGTACCTCATTTTTTAATAGGGTTATTTGGTATTTTGGTGACTAGTTTCTTGAGTTCTTTCTGTATTTTGGAGATCAGCCCTCTGTCAGATGTAGGATTGGTGAAGATTTTTTTCCCAGTCTGTGGGCTGCTGTTTGGTCTTGTCAGCTGTGTCCTTTGCCTTACAGAAGCTTCTCAGTTTGAGGAGGTCCCATTTATTAATTGTTTCTCTCAGTGTCTGTGCCCCTGGAGTTATGTTCAGGAAGCAGTCTCCTATACCATTTTGTTCAAGGGTACGTCCTACTTCCTCTTCTAAGAGGTTCAATGTGGCTGGATTGATGTTGAGGTCTTTGATCCATTTGGACTTGAGTTTTGTGCATGGTGACAGACATGGGTCTATCTTCAGTTTTCTACACACCATCATCCAGTTGTGCCAGCACCATTTGTTGAAGATGATTTCTTCCTCCCATTGTATACTTTTAGCTGTTTGCTCAAAAATCAGGTGTTCATAGGTGTGTGGGTTAATATCAGGATTTTCAATTTGATTCCATTGGTCTACCTGTCTATTTTTATGCCAATACCAGGCTGTTTTCAGAACTATAGCTCTGTAGTAGAGCTTAAAGTCAGGGATGGTGATGCCTCCTGAAGTTCCTTTATTGTGTAGGGTTGTTTTGGCTATCTTGGGTCTTTTGTTTTTCCATATATAGTTGATTATTATCCTTTTAAGGTCAGTGAAGAATTGTACTGGGATTTTAATGGGGATTGCATTGAATCTGTAGATTGCTTTTGTCAAGTTTACCATTTTTACTATGTTTATCCTACCTATCCAAGAGCATGGGAGATCTTTCCATTTTCTGGTATCTTCTTTAATTTCTTTCTTTGAAGACACAATGTTCTTGCTAAATAGGTCTTTCACTTGTTTAGTAAGTGTTACCCCAAGATACTTTATGTTGTTTGTGGCTATTGTAAAGGGTGATGTTTCTCTGATTTCTTTCTTAGCCCCTTTATTGTTTGTATATAGTAGAGCTACTGATTTTTTTGAGTTTATCTTGTATCCTGCTAGTTTGCTGAAGGTGTTTATCAGCTGTAGGAGTTCCATGGTTTACTTTCTAATGCTTGAGGTGAACCATTAGTCTAATCATTTAAGATTTTTGTTTCCTTGTGTACATTCTTAGCTATCAACGTACTTATTTTTGTTGTTGTTTTATTAATTTTTTTATTTGTTTTACATAACAACCACAGTGTCTCCCCCTCTTCTCCTGTCTTTCTCTACCCCAGCTCTCATCTACTCCCACATCTAGTCCTCCTCTATTATGAAAGGGGCAGGCCTTCCATGGGAGTCAACAAAGCATCACATCAAGTTGAGGCAGGACCAAGCTCCTCACCTTGTACCAAGGCTGGATAAGGTATCCTAGCATGGGTAATAGATTCCCAAAGTCTTACTCAAGTGACAGGGACAGGTCCTGATCCCACTGGTAGGGGCCTCACAAGCAGACCATGCTACACAACTGTCACCTACATACAGAGGGCCGAGGTCAGTACCGACCAGTTGGACCAGAGCCTGTGAGCTCCCACTGGCTCAGGTCAGCAGTCTCTGTGTTTCCCCCATCATGATCTTGACTCCCTTGGCTCATACTATCCCTCCACCCTGTCTTCAGCAGGGCTCCCAGAGTTCAGCCCATTGCTTGGCTGTGGATCTGTGCATCTAATTCCTTCAGTTAATGGTTGAAGGCTCTCTGATGACAACTTGGGTATTAATCAACCTGACCACAGGAGAAGGCCAGTTCAGGCACCCTCTCCACCACTGATTGCCAAGAGTCCTCGCTGGGATCATCCTCATGGATTCCTGGGAGTTTCCCTGGTACTAGGTTTCTCTCCAAATGCCCCCATCAAGATATCTCCTTCATTACTCTCCCCTCTGCCCCACCCCAACATGCCCAACATGATATCTCCTGTTCCCATCCCCACCCCCAGTTTACCCCAGAGATCTCACCTATTTCTCCTTCCCAGAGAAATCCATGCATCCATATTTGGCTATTGCTTGGTACCTAGCTTCTCTGGGGCTGGGAATTGTAGCCTGGATTCCTTTACTTTACAGCTAATATCCACTTGTAAGTGAGTACATACCATGTTTGTCTTTCTGGGTATGGAATATCTCACACAGGATATTTTTTTTCTAGTTCCATCCATTTGCCTAAAGATTTCATGATGTCATTGTTCTTCTTTTTTTCCAACCATTGAGTAATACTCCATTGTGTAAAAGTATCACATTTTCTTTATCCATTCTTCAGGTTGTTTCCAGATTCTGACTATTATGAATAATGCTGCTATGAATATAGTTGAGCTAGTGTCATTGTGGTATGATTGAGCATCCTTTGAATATATGCTAAAGACTGGTATAACTGGGTCTTGAGGAACATTGATTCCCAATTTTCTGAGAAATGGCCATACTAATCTCCAAAATGGCTGTACAAGTTTGCACTCCCACCAGCAGTGGAGGAGTGTTTCCCTTAACCCCACATCCACTCCAACATAGGCTGTCATTAGCATTTTTGCTCTTAGCTATTCTGACATCTTCAACAAATGGTGCTGGCATAACAGGATGCTAGAGTGTAGAAGACTGCAAATAGATCCATATCTACCACTCTGCACAGGACTGAAGTCCAAATGGTTCAAAGACCTTAATATACATTCAGTTACACTGAACCCGATAGAAGATGAAGTGGGAAGTAGTCTTGCATGCATTGGGACAGGAGATAACTTCCTGAATAAAACACCAGTAGCACAGACATTGAGACTGACATTTAACAAACTTGACCTCGTAAATCTGAAAGGCTACTGTAAGGCAAAGGACACTGTCAATAAGATAAAACAGCAGCCTATAGAATGGGAAAAGCTCTTTGCCAACCCCACATCTGAGAGGGCTGATATTTCAAAATACATAAAAAACTCAAGAAACTAGACATAAAACAAACAAATAATCCAATTTAAGAATGGGGTACAGATTTAAACAGAGAATTCTCAATAGAAGAATCTTAAATGGTCTAGATAAACTTAAAGAATTGTTCGACATCCTTAGCCATCAGGGAAATACAAATCAAAATGACTCTGAGATACCATCTTAAATGTATCCTGAAGCTTAACTCTCATGATGGCACCTGGCCACTGATCTCTATCTAAGATACTCGGTGTGAGAAAATGGAATGCCTCTGCACAGCTGCCCATCAAGCAGGAGCCCTGCCTAAGCCCTCCTGTATTCAGGCCTGTGGTAACTGTTGGATTGTCCCATGGGTAGGACCATCAGTAACTTTTTAACTGTTTATCTTTTGGATGCAGCATCTGCTCCATCAGAGAGCCACATTTGAGCTACGAGCTGTCCAGTCCTTCGCTGCTGTTCTGCTGTTTCTCCCTACCTTCAGCTTTCCTGTTAAATCCTGGGTGCTAGTCACTGCTCTCCTGTCTCTCTCTGCTTGCAATGCATTCTGTCCTTTGCTATTTGACTCTTCTTATTCATCACATTGCATGAAAGAAGCTCCTAACCTGATGTGTTACCCTGGCAACTTCAAGCCATTCATTTTAAGTCTAATTTTTAATACAATGTCCTTTGAGAATTTCACACATCCACACAATGTATTTTGACCATATTCATTCCACTATTCCTTCCCTTCAACTCTTCCTGGATTCCACCCCTGTTTCCACTCCTCCAGAATAGCCATTTTTCTTGGGTACTTTCCAACTTTCAGCTTTTGATTTTTTTTTTTTTTTTGCCAATAAATTCTGGGTGAAATGGCTTGAGAACATAAAAACTTATTTAGCCATCAAATATCCCCTGGTACATTAATTTGAGAATATTTTACTTTTTAGACTAGTACGTTAAGAAGTTTTGCAAAACCCTTAAGGAGTTTATCAACTGAGCCATTTTGCCTTTATGCAGGTACCACCCTTGTTTGGGTTCTGTTGCCTTTGTTCAGGCACCGCCCATGTTGGTACTCTTTGCCTTCGTTCGGAAGTAAACAGGCTTTTGCTGCTGAGCCGAGCCTTGCTCTTTGCTGTTTGCCAGTTGAGACGCAGAAGTCTGCCCGTGTCCATACCTGCCTAACTCTCCTCTACCGTGCCTACAGCGTATGCTGGGGTTCTCCATCACTGCTGCCTAAACAATGGCTCTTACATACAAGCCCAATCCACTGACAGTGCTTTCCCTGCTGGGTCTAATTTGGCCCGTGCACTAGAATTAAAGATCACAATGACTACTTCTGAGCTAGGATAAGCGCGCTAAAGTAGACTTACCGCGTGTATTGCATTACACTGAGAGATTTGTGGCCATGTTTTCCGTTTGTCAGAGGGAAGGATTTTGTTGATACATAAGTAGCTGAACAACAAACTCTGCCAGATGTCTTCTATGCTGGTAAGAGTCATTATTCTGTGTTAGAGGACTGAAGAGCTTATTGTCTAAAGATGAAAGCCTGCCTCACTGTGTCACTCCACTAGAGTGACATCTTACTGACAAATGGAGAGTTTACTGGAGGCTATGGTCTGCCAATATGGTAACTCACCACTGTCAACAATAAGAAATACCTTGGGCATCCTCCTATCAAAGAAGAAAGCAAATTCAGGAGGGTCTGGTGTGTGGCTGCATACTAGAAAGTAGTGGCTTAAAATGGTGAAACTACTAAGTGCTTGCCCAAGGGATTTCCTTTGGGGATGCAAGGGACCCTGTGTATAACAGGATTCTAATTCCCTAGAAGTCTAGCTTCCTGTGTGTAAGCAATTGTGGGTAGATACAGATTTTTACACATTTTCTTGCATCGATTACATACATGCATGCATACATACATATCATTATAATTGTGTGTGTGTGAGTGTGTGTGTTGCTAAGGACTGAGCCCAGGGTAAGACATGGGCTCTATCACACAGTCATGCCCTTAGCTCTCTTTATATTTAGCCACACTATCTACAAGCTATGTCAAGTCTGCAGAATGGAATGCAAATACAAATGCTCAAATGAATCCCTAAAATCAGCTGCCCTACATAACAGCCTGCACTTAGAGGCACACAATTTATTCTTTATCAACCACACTGAGCTGAATTAATGTGACCTGTTTTTATATTATCCAAAACAAAATGGGTAACGATGTTTTCTGGCCCTTCTCAGCAGAGTTGACTATCCAGTTTTTGTTAGGTTCTTATTCGTTGTCTAATCGTAACAGTTATTGTATTTCTTTTTACCACTTGATTTTCAGGAGGGTGGAGCTTTTTGGGGTTGGGAAAGTTTCAAGGCTGTGAATCATGTTGTTGAAGGCAGGCAGAACTTCCAACTCATGCTATTTATTGAAGGTGGCAGATGTTGTTACTCACAGAAGAGTGAACTGAGCAGTCAAAAACGTTTGCAGACCACAAACCCAAGGGAGCCAGGATGGGCACTGCTGGAAAAGTAAGGGAAATATTTCAGCTTTCTTATTCTCTAGAGCTAATAATAGGGGCTGCTCCTAAGAGCATTGAATACAGTAGAGTGACTAAATACTCAAGGCTGTTTGTTGAGGCTGTTGTGTGAGCACCCATGGGGGGAACATGGGTCAATTATGACAGAACCACAATAGTAAGCAGTAGGATTTGATTGAAAACCACATACAAAAGGTTCTTCTAGAAGGCAGCAAAGGCAAAAAGAGAATTGTGGTTTATAATATGGGCATTATTCATAATTTAATTTCAGGTTAGCCAGTCACTTGCTCTAGAGAGCAAACTGTTTTCCACGAGGAGAGGAGACTTCAGTAGGGTCAACAGTGTATGCTCAGGAGTTTAATTGGTCCAGGATCTCCTGTGCAGCTTTGGGGTGAGGAGATGTGGCCTGCTGTTGAGGATGGAAAATGCTAATTCTGGAATGCAAAGTCAACAACAAAGTAATCTCACTTTTCAAGTTTCTGAGGAGATGTTTTGTAGCAAATATAAGAGTAGATCTTCTTAGACAATAGGACTATGCTGTAGATAAAGCAGGTTTATTTCTTCAGGAGGTAAAAGTGCCTACATGGTGACAGTAATTTAAGAAATAAGACTTTTTTCTTGCTTGAAGATTGGGATAGGTCTTACATGGGTACAGAACTATATAAGATGTTAGACACTTATGTTTGTATTATTTTTAAACAACTTTGCGTTTAGTCTACCTTAACATTTTAGGAAGGCAGAGATGCCATTAAAAGTCTCGGTAACACTAGTGTCTCTGAGGTTACCCTAGGATGCTAGAATCTGAAAAACCTTTTCGCCCAGAACTGAACAGAGAAAGAATGAAAACATCTTATTTTGAGTCAGAAATCCCGTAAACACTGATAATCAGGAAAATTAGTCTTGCGCTATGGAAGTTAGTAACTTTGCTCACAGAAATAAATTGAATGTAAGCGCTGAAATGAATCTTAAAATATTTGCAACTCCACACAACCTGTCCTGTGTCCTTCATCAAGTAAATGCGCAGCCACTATCAGAACATCCCCAGTCCTGAAGAATTCGGGGGCTCCAGGCAGCATCTCCTAACTATAATTAAGAACACACCATATAAAACGAACAGCACAGCAGGTTTAGCATTTTCACTTGGTGATGTTATACGGTAGGGTGGTCCACAGCGGGTTGTTTGCTCCAAAACTTGTCCTGGTGTTTTTGTGCATCTCAGAAAGAGGCTCCCTTACATCAGCACTCCTCTCTTCATTTTTTGCGATTTCATTTTTTTTAAGATGACTATATTATGTTGCTAAAGATGCCATAACCAAGTACAGGGACCGCATGCTTAAAGAGCATTTGGAGCTGGGATCTGAGAACAGACAGTTGAGAACATGGGTTCCTTTAGGATCCTCGCTTAGGAGGTGCTCTTCTTGCTATCTCTACATAGCTTCCCTCATTATAAAACACTCCTATTGGACTGGAATAACTTCACCGACCACATCTTAACTCTATTGCAATGCAAAAGATCCTATATCTTATATCCAAGTGCCATAATATTTTGAGGTATTGAGGGTTAGGGCTTCAATACACGAGTTTGGAGACTTTGCTTTATTACAGTGCTTATCATAGAGAATTTAGAGAAACAGAATGTGTGTGTGTGTGTGTGTGTGTGTGTGTGTGTAGGGGGGAGACAAGCATGTTCCTGCATCCCCAAACAAGCACTGAGTTTGTTTTCGCCTACCCCTCCCGCATCCTCCAACCATATTTTATGTGGCTATATTCATATAGGATATGGATATCTTTAACCTATTTTTCCAACTTAACAATCATTTTCAACATCTTACATTGATTTCTGGTTTTAAGTTTCCTCCATTCTTTTTTACATATTTCCCTTAGAGTACTGAGATAACCTCCAAAGCATATTAAGATGTTTCTGCACTTTCTTCTCCCTTGAGGCTGATTGTAATAATGGAATTATAGGGTAAAAGTATCAATACATGCTTATGTATCTTGATGTACTGAGAAAGTTACTTTCCAAAGAGGTGACCCTGAATAGGACTGCCCATTTTATTGCTTGGACAAAATTGGGTATTCTTGTTAAGTACAAATTCACTATCAATTTGATAAATCAAGAATTATAGCTTGTTATTTCTAGTCTTTTGAAAATATTCTTAAGAGCAAGTATAGTAAATATACCACAGTATATGAATTTGTATTTTCCTGTTGGGGTCCTTTATGTACATCTCCTGGGACAGAGGACTAGCTCAGAGGTCAGAGCAGTGATTGGAGATCTTGATACCTTCTTTATATATTTGATTAAGCTTTCTGTGTGTCCAACAAGGCGACTTTTCCCATTTTGCTTCAAGTATCCTCTCCCAGGACATCTCTGTTCTACTTGGAAAAGCTGTTGTCTCTCAGCATACAACACTTTCAGAAAATCACACATTCCTATTTCCCCAGCACTCAGGGGGCTGAGACAGAAGGGTTGTTGATTTTGGGACCAGTCTGCAGCCTCAGCTACATAGCTGGATGAGATGCTGGGGAAATGCCTATGACAAGCTATTATTTCCTTTATGACATTTTCTCCTGTCATTGTTAAATACGAAAGTTACTCTATGCTCTCTGTCACTGCCGTTAATGTGATGTGAAAATTCTAGTTTAGTGTTGGCCAGATTATTCTGTGACTGAAATACTTTTCTTAGCTAGACAAAGGGTACATGTTAAATGAGACAATGGTGGTTTTCTGTCATTAATCTGTCTCTAGAATGATGTTCCCCACATTTAATCTAAAGGAGTTTTCATGAGTTGGCCAATAAGTTGAGCGGTAGCTTGTAAGCTTTTCTTTGGGGTCACCAACCAGCTCCCAAGCCTAGGTTTCTCCTCTCATTTATTCTCTCTGCCTAGAAGCAGGACCTATTCTTTCTCCCGCCTAGCTATTTGTTCCTGATTAGAACAATCAGGTGCCTTAGGCAGGCAAGGTGAAACAAATGCAACACATTGTTACACAATTAAATACATCCTTACACCATTAAACAAATGCAGCATAAGCAAATGTAACACACTTTTACACAATTAAAGTAGTATTCTGCATTCTAAACAAATGTAACACATCTTTGCCTAGTTAAAATAATATTACACAACAGTGTTGAATCATAACAAATGAGAATTTTAGATTTTACTTTATTTGAATTTGCATGCCCTCCCTCTCTCCCCCTCCTCCCCCTCCTCTCTCTCTCTCTCTCTCTCTCTCTCTCTCTCTCTCTCTCTCTGTCTCTCTCTGTGTGGTTACACATATATGTGTGTGAATATAGGTATCTGCATGTTATAGCTCACATGTGGAAATCAGAAGACAACCTTGGGTATCTCTGTCCTCTGCTTCTATCTTTGTTTAAAGCAGGGTTTCTTGTGACTACTGTATATCCAAGCTAGGTGGTCAGCAAACTTAAATTCTCTCTCTCTCTCTCTCTCTCTCTCTCTCTCTCTCTCTCTCTCTCATGAGAATTTGATACTGTTACCAAAACCTGTTAGCTGATTAGCTCTAGCAAAACCATGTGAGTGCCTAGTGGTAAGTTGCTAGGTATGTCCTATTTGTACAGAGTAAAAAGCTCTGATTTGGGTTAAGTGCAAAAAGGGATACAGAGATATGAAGATACAGACAGATCACACTCCAGAAGCACAGTCACAATCCACATGATGGTAACAAACATTTCCGTGTTTGTCTTATTTAGGGTTTCTAGTGCTATGAACAGATGTCATGACCATAGCAATTTTTATAAAGGGGGAGGGGCTTACAAACTCAGAGGTTTAGTTCATTATCTTCCTGGCAGGATATGGCAATGTGCAGGCAGATATGGTGCTGGAGAAGGAGCTGAGAGTTCTACATCTTCATCTGTGGGCAACAGGAATCAACTATGTGCTACTCTGAGAGTAGCTTGAGCATAGGAGACCTCAAAGCCCATCCCCCCACCCCCGCAGCCACACACTTCCTCCAACAAGGCTATATCTACCACAACAAAGCCACACCTCCTAATAGCGACACTCTCTTTGGGGACATTTTGTTTCAAACTATACATTCCACTTTCTGGCCCCAAAGATTTATAACCATATAATAATGCAAAAGCACGTTCAGTCCAACTTCAGAAGTCCCCATGGTCAAACTTATTTAAAAATCTGAGGTTCAAAGTCTCTTTCGATACTCACATAATCTCTTAGCTGCAATCACGTGTAAAATCAAAATAAAAAAGCATATACACATTTCCAACATATGATGGCACAGGGTATGCATTACCATTCCAAAACAGGGAGGGGAGAATAGTGACGAAACACTGGACCAAAGCTCTCCATGTCTGATGTCGAAAACTCTTCAGCTCTCCAACTCCTTCCAGCTCTGTTGACTGCAGCACGCTTCTTCCTCTTGGGCAGGTCCCACTCCCTGTTAGCAGCTCTCCTTGGCAGGTGTCCCATGGCTCCGGCATCTCCAACATCTTGGACTCTGCAAGGCAATCCAGGCTTCAACCTCACAGCTTCACACAATAGCCTGTCTGAGCCTCTGTGCAGGGACACCCCTGTCACACACCTGATCTCAGTAGCTTTTTTTTAGTAATGGAGGGAGATTGTATAATCCCTTCTTTCTATCATCGACTCTCAGGCCAGAACCATGTGACTGAAGTTGCCAAGTTTTGCTGCTTGGTAGGGCTGGGACATGGCTCCCTTGTTCAATTACATATTTACCATCTTTCTGTTTTCCATGGTTTCTTTCACTGCCTGATCTTGGGGGCTGTCCTGGAACTCAGTCTGTCAACAAAGATGGCCCTGAACTTACAGACCTGCTTGCTTAAGGCTCCAGAGTGCTGGGTTTAAAGGCCTACACACCACACCCAGGTCTAAGTTTTTCTTTAATTTCTTTTCACAAGTTGGAAACTTAGCTATGTAGGATCTTGCCCCGATGTTATTACACCCTTTATTTCATTTCTTAACCAGTTTATATCCTTGAACTCAGGACTTAGCCCCATTTCACTTCCTGGGGCTCCTTTTCTCCTCAAATTGTATGTTTTGTATTTTTCCTTTCTCAGCTCATTTTTCATTATAAATCCTCATTAGATTTAACATTAGTAACCACACAATAGAGTCCATACTAGGTTGTCTTGAGAGTTTCTGGTCTCAGGCAGATTTTTCGGACAAGGGTAAAAAGCAACTACATTCTTCACCACAAGAATAATCTGTAGGCAACGTACTAAAATTCTTCATCTCTGAAACCTCTTGAGTTAGGCCCCCACAATTCAAATTACCCTTAGTACTACTGTCCTCCATGCTCCTACTTTTGTGGCCCACAAAACAGTGCTTAAAGTGTTCCAGTGCTTTCCTAACTCAAACTGCCAAAGTCCATGTTCCTCTAAACAAAAGCATGGTCAGGCCTATCACAGCAATACCTCAGTCCTTGGTACCAACTTCTGTTTTAATTAGAGTTTCTATTGCTGTGAAGAAACACCATGACCACAACAAGTCTTATAAAGGAAAACATTTAACTGGGGGTAGGGGACTTATAATTTCAGAGGTTTAGTCTATTATCTTCATGGCAGTATGTGTTACTGGAGAAGGATCTGAGAATTCTACCTCTTGATCTACCACAAGGAAGCAACTATGTGCCACACTAAGACTAGCTTGAGCGTAGGATATCTCAAAGCCCACCCCCACAGAGACACACTTCCTCCAACAAGACTGCATCTACTCCAACCAGGCCACACCTCCATAGTGCCACTCCATTTGGAGGCCATTTTCTTTCCCCATTTTCTTACCCCAATGCCTTATGACGAGTTGTCTCATTGCATCACCATTGCTCAGTGGGTTGGATGTAATTAAAGTCTGGTTAAATTCTTACAGATCAGCAGTGTCCTCTGTTTTATAGACCTGACCTTCATTAATAAGCAACACACAGATGACAGTAGAACTCATCTATCACATTTGAAATCATACCAATAGTACTTTATCGGAATATCGTGTGAATTTCAGTCATGGCCTTATGTGCTATGTGTTCTGGGTCTTTCATTTTCAGGCCATGACATCAGATAAAGGTCCACACAAGATAATCTGTAAGGCTTCAAATTCTGTCACTGAAGGAAAACATCTGTGATCATCTGTGATATTTCTATGACTCAGGGAGACTGCATTTGTGATTAACACCTGTTATGACTCTTGGCTTCTTAGGTTATTAAGTGCAAAGCAGCTGTACTATGGGGAATGAACCAGCCCTTCTCTATTGAGGAAATAGAAGTGGCCCCACCAAAGGCTAAGGAAGTTCGTGTTAAGGTAAGAAAGGGGCCTGGAACACATAATCCTGAAAGGAGATCTCATTTATGTTGAGAAAGACATTGCTGCGAGGCTGGCTTCCCTCTAAAATGTTATGTATTTATTATTTTATGTGTGTGGGGTGTTTGTCTGACCACATATGTTTGGTGCTAGAGAAGGCCAGAAGAGGGCGCTGCATCCCCTGGAACTGTAGTTGTAAGGTGCCGTGTGTGTGCTCGGAATCAAAGCAGGGTACTCTGGGAGAGCAGCCACTGCTATTAACTGACATGCTGGCTGTGAAATTCACCAGTTTATTGCCTATTAAGAATGACAATGTCAATCTAGCTTATTAAACAGAAATTTTATTGAATTTTTACTGGTGAAGTGTATTATAGAAAATGATCAATACCATGATCAAGAATTATCTTAAATCTTCTTTGAGTCATTATATATATTGACTCATATACGGCACAGGGAATAGAACCCTGGGTATCATGCATGCAAGGCAAGTGTTCAGCCAAGGAACTATATCTCTAGTTATGTTTTCACCTCTTGCTTGGAGACAGGGTCTTCTAAGCCACATGGGCTGACCTTGAACTCACTTTGTAGCCTGGGTAAGATATGAACTTTGTGATCATCCCCTTGCCTCTGTATCCCAAATAGATGGGGCTACGGGCCTGTTCCACCAGGGCCACCCATAGGACTTTCACTAGGGACTCATTGTGACTGAGAAGCAATACTATCCTGCAGTGCCCCCTCTGTCGCCATCGGGTTAGATGCCCCTGTAGAACAGGCTTTGATGCTAGTCTGACTTCTTCACTGTAGAAAAGCACCAAGATCCAAGCAGGAAGGGAAGCAGCAATGCTGTCCATCCCTGAAGCGAGGGAACGTGGCCTGATGCTTGCTTCAGGCTCAGACTGTCTTAGCGTCAGCACTGTCATTCAAGGAAATGATACAGAGTCAAAGGGAGCAAGTTAAATGCCACCCTGTTCTAAAGTGATCCATTTGCTGGTGGTGCAATGTTTGTCGTTGTTGTTTTTAACAGATTTTGGCCACAGGAATCTGTCGCACGGATGACCATGTGATAAAAGGAGCAATGGTGTCTAAGTTTCCAGTGATTGTGGGACATGAAGCAGTTGGGGTCGTAGAGAGTGTTGGAGACGGGGTCACTACAGTGAGACCAGGTATGGAGGCCTTGGTCATGGTATGGAAGGAAACAGCCCGTCTTCACTGGGGGTCAGTAGAAAGGTGCAGCCCGACTTAAAGACACAAGGAGACCGGATTGTACTGAGTGAAGTCAGCTGGACAAGTCTCAACCTTTGACACCACTTGGTGGTATTTTTATAACCCTTAGAATATTTTAAAGGTATTTTTTATGTATTACATAGGTCAATTCATACCCGTTTTCTATCAATTAGTTAATTAATGTTAACTATTAATGGCTCTTAAAAAAAATGATCTTAATGTTTTCAAGGCTGGCCTGAAAGTATTCGTGTGTCAGTCACCACTGTGCTAGGATTACAGGCAGGAGCCAGCTTTCTTCATATTTTAATGCAAATGAGTGACGTCTTAACATAATGCTACTTTCCTTCTAGGTGACAAGGTCATCCCCCTCTTTCTACCACAGTGCAGAGAATGCAATGCCTGCATTAACCCAGAAGGCAATCTCTGCATTAGGAGCGAGTAGGTGTTATTGTTTACTCTGTCATTTGAGTCCCCCATAATAGTTTCTGAATTGAATCAAGTAATGTGTGCATTTGCTGTGTTGAACAGTCTGACGGGCCGTGGGAGTACTGGCCGATGGCTCTACCAGATTCACGTGCAAGGGCAAACCAGTCCAGCATTTCATGAACACTAGCACCTTCACCGAGTACACAGTGCTAGACGAGTCGTCTGTAGCTAAGATTGACCGTGCGGCTGCTCCTGAGAAAGCCTGCCTTATTGGCTGTGGGTTTTCCACAGGCTATGGGGCTGCTGTTAAAACGGCCAAGGTAAGAATCAGGGCTGACTTGCGTAGCTTTTGCCTTCCTGCCTGTCAGTCTTCTTAGCTGGTTTTCTTAGCAATCTGAAACGAAACGTTGTGAAAACATACATGCTCCAGGTGAACTGGAAGAAAAGGCACGGCAGGGATCAAGGTCGAGATTTTATTTTTAAATACACGGATCTTTGTTTCTGCAGCATCTCCTTCGGGTTAAATCACTGAAGTTTGTATTCAGTCCTAGAACGAATCTCTCTTTTCCCATCAAACGCTATTGCTGCTGGTATGTTAGTTTGCTCAGAAGACTGTAGCCAAGTGCTGGCTTAAGCAACAAAGGTTTACTGTCATAGAGGCCTGCAGATCAGAAGTTCACAATCAAAGTGCTGGCAGGGGTTGCTTCCTACTGAGGGCTGCACGGGGAGGGCCTGCTTCAGGCTTCCCTTCCTGCCTCGTCCATGGCTGTCAATCTCCCAGGTTTTTCATATGGTCTTCCCTACTGAATCTTTATATTTACATTTCAATTAAGGAAAAAAAAAAAAAAAAAAAAAAAAAAAAGAAGAACACCAGTAGTCACGTTGGGTTGGAGATGTACTAATCAGGTTTATGTTGCTATGACAACATACCTGAGCATGGTTACATAAAAAGGAAGCAGGTTTATTTGGCTCACGGTTTTGAAGACCAGAAGTTCTAACTCACACGCTTCATCTAGTCAGCCTCTGGCTAGGGACCTCTCCAGCTTCCTACAGCACAGAAAACCCGAGGCAGGAGAGAACAGTGCATACCAGAGGTCAAGTGCACCATGCCACCCCACAGAGCCCACGCTACAGGGAACTAACCAAGATGCCCCAAGAATTAACCCCTGCCGAGGCCAGCACCTTCAAGCACCTCCTCACTTCTCATTAGGCCACACAGGTTTCATAGCCATGTACAAGGTCACACTGGGTACAACGTCCCCAGATCACAGAGCATGAAAGATAGCTCTAACTACACCTAAACCATAGAGAGGCTTTTCCTAATGACCTCATTGTAACTTGACCACCTCTGCAAAGACACTCTCCACGTTAGGCCAGGTGTTGGGTACGGAAGGGTTGGAGGACACAGGGAAGACCAGAACAGCCACCACGTAACACAAAGACCTAGTGAGTTTCTAAGTGATCATTTGGATTTTGATCTTGGTTATTCTTCTAGCAGGAGAGTGACTGTGGACTAAATCCTTCTTTAATCTAGCATAGTACTATATAAAATTCCCAAAGCTGATTTAAGTAGGGTTCCTTCCTCGAGTTACCCATCAGCCACTGAACCGCTGTATCATGGAGGTTGGACTTGGCTGAGGGTGGGGGAAGACAATACAACTCCAAATGACTCAGAGTCATGATTCTTCAGACACTACTAGTCAGAACAAACCAAAACCAACTCAGCATGGATTTGTAGAACAACAATAGGGAGGGTGTGGAGCTTGTCTAACCCTCCTGAGGGCAGAGGGGGTTGTCAGTAGGGCCACACAGGCTACAAAGGCTTTAGGAAGGGCTGCTGTTTACCTGGCAAACACTGCCTTTACTCTGGCCAGCCCTTTCTTTCTTAGGCATTCTTCTCCTTCTAATTCTTTTTGTTTCACTGTCACCAGAATAAGTCACCTGGAGTCCTGGTGCAAGTCATGAATCCTCTGAATTTTGTGTTCCTGACACTGAGGGTACTTGGCAGGTTTCATCATTAACTCTTGGAGGAACTTTCCTCTCCACAGGTTGCCCCTGGCTCCACTTGTGTGGTGTTTGGCCTGGGAGGAGTTGGCCTGTCAGTCATCATGGGCTGTAAGGCAGCTGGAGCCTCCAGGATCATTGGAATTGACATCAACAAGGACAAATTCCAGAAGGCCCTGGCTGTAGGTGCCACGGAGTGTATCAGTCCCAAGGACTTCACCAAGCCCATCAGTGAGGTGCTGTCAGACATGACAGGGAACACCGTGCAGTACACGTTTGAAGTTATCGGGCGTCTTGAAACCATGGTAAGACTCAAGCTCCAGCGAGCCACTAAATACCCAAGCTACAAGATGCATTCATGTTAAAAGTCATTTTGCATAGCTTTATTAACAGTCAACTATGGAAATATCTGTGACTCAGGCCAAAAAGAGCAGGGCTGGTATAATGGCTCAGTGAGTAAAGGTGCTTGTCTCCAAGATGGACGGCCTGAGTTTGATTCCCAATACTGACACGTAGAGAAGAAAACCAGTTCTCATAAGTTCATTCTCTGATCTCCACACACACTCCAAAGCATGTACTCACCCGTGCTCGTGGCCACACACAAATAAATGCATAAAAATGCAATGGAAAATAATAGCCACATAACAATTTTGCCTAAAAAATCACAAAGATCAGTTTTACCTGATCATGTATCATGTCATGCCATTTTCATGTGACTAGAGGGCAAGAAGTCAACCTGTGGCCCATAACCTTCCTTGTATATGTGGAGGAGGTCTTGGCAAAAGTGATTCCATTTCTTGAATTTGTTTTGTGATGAGAACTAAAGAGAGCTAAGGAGACGATAAGGGGGAAGAGCATTGTTGTATATATGGTACCTTCCTCCAAACCCTCTCGTTTCACTGAGCTCAGCTGTTCAGCCTCCTCTGTGGCACCCTGGTGGCAGACTTTATAGAGTCCTTGGGATTAGGAAGCCCTGGCCTTGGGTAGAATTAGGAGACCTGGAGACCTGGACAAAACCAGTTTTGCTCACAATTGCATAACAGGTGAGATTTGCTCTAAGGCATTCGGTAATTGAGAAGAAACGTTTTTAGTTCATCATTGAGAAGAAACTTTCAGTTCATCGTCACTGTCACATCCCCTTTTTGATGTCACCTGGGGTTTATTCCGTTGCACCTGTGGCCTTCCAGGCGTACTTCCTAGAGCCACGAGTCAGACAGAAACATTATGAGGTCGCTTGATTCTGAGGTGGAACTTTGAGTTAGAGCTGTCTGAAGCATGCTGTCTGCTGTTGCAACCTCCTGAGTATTTAAAGGGTAATTAATGAATAACAGAAAGGGTGAGTGATCACAAATGTGGACCTAGCCTTGGAGATATTGCCAGGAGAAGAAACTCCTTGCCTCATGTTTTAGTATTTGTGTTTAATTTTCAAATGAAGATTTTAAACATCTTAATTGATTAATTCACTCAACCCAAATAACTTAAGGCTTACCTGAACAGTTGCTGTTGGTGTGAAAGTATCACATGGATTCCCTTGTGTTGTTAGTTCATGAAGGTCAACCAAATGTACTAAAAATAGCAATTATACTGGCCACAGTAAAGGCTACTTCCATCTTAAGAGGCATGTGTCTGTAGGGATTACTTATTATAATTATAATACAGCTATTATTATACAGTCATAATTATAATTATACAGTTATAATTATAAAGTTGCATTGACAATTTTTAAATCAAATAGAAACCTGAAGTCTAGGGACCTAATTGATTTAGTAGTTGGAAACCATGTTAACAACTGGAACTCCAACCACCTGTTGTTTCTGAGCCCATAATCTCCAGGAGCAACCATCTCCTTCTTCTTAAACTCAGGTTGATGCCCTCTCATCTTGCCATATGAACTACGGGACCAGTGTGGTGGTTGGTGCTCCTCCATCAGCCAAGATGCTCACTTATGACCCAATGCTGCTTTTCACTGGCCGGACATGGAAGGGCTGCATCTTTGGAGGTGAGGTAGCTGGACCTCCTGACAGCAGCTAGTAACTTTGTGTCTCCTGCCTATCAAGGGAGAGAGGCTTATGTTCTCATCTCCTCACCCTCCAAGTTCTATCTTCCAAGGATGAGTGGTAAATGACCCCACATGGAACTGTGATAGCAATCACACAAATGGCATCTGTCTGTTCCTTAAGTGACTCAGGGCTAGCACCAGTGGGCATACTCTAGGTCAGTATCTGCAACTCCTGTGACCAAAGGCCTGAGTAAAAGGCACCAGACATGTCTCCGCAGGGATGACTTCCGTGGTAGAAAGTTCTGAGGGCATCCGTTGCTCTCCATACACACAAAGAGCACTCACTTAAGAAACAGAAGTTGCCCTACTCATGACGACCTTGGCAAAATTCTGTGCCCAGAGCTCAAATAAATGAACAGCTGAAATGCATATCCCATGGGGGACAGGTCAGCTTCTGACTAGAACAACTGAGAACCTGTAAGGATGAGGCCAGGATCACTCTACTGCAGTACGGAGGAGTATAATCACACTTCCAATCACTTCCTACGACATCCTATTCTGGTACCTTCATGTATCACTAGGGATTTAGGAGGTACTTCTCATATTAGACTTGTTCTTACACAGTGTGAGAGAAGAAAAACCATTTGAGTACCTGCTGGGAGTATAAAGAGGACAAAGATAATCTTGAATTAGAGAAGTATGTAATTTGTTGGAAAATGCAAACAAAAATATGAATGAAATGATATAAAAGTTAATGTTGCTATTGATATGATGCGATTCATTATAAGAGGAGTCATTTTGCATTTGTTATATGTTGAAAGCTTCATGTAAGGCTGGGGAGATGGTTCAGGGGCAAAGCGCTTGCTGCACAAACATGAGCACCTAAGTTCAGATCCCCAGACTGCAGAAGGAGCAGGCTGGGGGCTCTGGGAAGGTGGTGGAAATCAAGAGTGGTCAGGTGATGTTGACTGTTGCTATGCCCCTTTCTGTATCATTTAGTGTTGATCCCATGCTGATAATGATACTTTTAGTTGTGTGTTTGCAGAACAAAACCGAA
The DNA here is from genome assembly GCF_943737965.1 of Phodopus roborovskii. NCBI lineage: Eukaryota > Metazoa > Chordata > Mammalia > Rodentia > Cricetidae > Phodopus > Phodopus roborovskii. Next base: position 2,218,762 of record NW_026126422.1, on the reverse strand, counting down.
TGTCGGTTATTAGGCCTCCTAATTTTCAGATACTTTGAAGAACACATGCCACAGATAGTCTATAGCTCAAGGGAAGGTCTCACTGGAAACAGACACTTAAATGTTGTAGATATAGTTTATTTAAAGTCCTTAGCATTGAGGAGATTACGCTGAGAGACACAAAGAGGAGAAAAGTATGAGGACTAAGCCCTGGGACACAGTAGAAGTCTGGGAGATGCGGAGGATTCAGTAAAGACATTTTCCGAGCTGAAATAGGATAATAATGAACAAGGATGAATATATGACCAGAAACAAGGAGTAGAGTGAGACAGGGACAAATCAACCACCAAGGTTCCCCAAAGGACTCATAGTCCACTGTCGTGCCATAATGATGGTGGGTAACCTTGAGTAGAGCAGAGACAGCAGTGTGCTAGAATGTGAATCTGTGTAGTGAGCTCACTAGAAAATCAAAGGGACTGGAGCCAGAAAGAGTCCCTGGGAGACAGCTCTGTCTGCAGTTCTGCCCAACACGGAGCGGTGGGGGCAGCTGGAAGGAGGTAGGAATCAAGAAGGCTTTTGTTGGCCTTGGTTTCTTAGGATGGGAGGAATGCAGCTTGTTTGTATGTTGGGAAGGTCGGTCATGCATAAGAGAAAGGACACTCTATAATGCCATACGTGAGGATTTCTTAGCAGAGCACACGCTTTACCAAGTTTACTCACAGGTTGGAAGAGCAGAGATGATGTACCAAAACTGGTGACTGAGCTCCTGGAAGAGAAATTTGACCTGGACCAGTTAATCACCCACACCTTGCCCTTTAAAAAGATCAATGAAGGATTTGAATTGCTTTATTCAGGGCAAAGGTATGTTTTCTTATGGTAACTTTTGACTTTTTCCCACAGGCTACTTTTAAAGTTTAGTATTTCTAAGTATACCCATTTCTTTCCCTTTTTATTTTACATTACTTAAGGTAGCCAGAGGAACATAGCTACTCTCCTAGAACGTTCTATAAGAGCTCTTTTAAATCTCCTAGGCTTAATTCTTCATGCCAGATGGATCTCATTGGCCGTTTCTCACATTATAAAGCTGCCAGAATTCTCAAGCAATACCATGGTGAACTTCTTTACTGCTCCCAAAGCTATTTTGCAACTTGTTTGGTTTCTGAGTTTTGTTCCTCAGATGTTATTCTTGCCATATTCAGCTGATGAAACTGAGGTTACAAAAGGCAAATAATTAATATTTGGTTTCATGGGAGCAGTGTCAGGGTGCACTCTGTTCCATATAGGCGAGGCTTCTCACCTAAAGTCCCGTAAGCCAGAAAAACAGTGGGTGTTCCTGTCATGCATTTCTCCCGCCTGGGCAAGGGCAAGGTGGAGTGCAAAGGAGTCAAAATTCAGCTACCCTCCCCTTATGGATTTCTGAGACCTGCCTATGAGGTCAAAATAGATGGCATTCATTGATTCTGTAAACCTTGAGCATCAGCAGTGTGCAGCAGGTTTGGATTCTGCCAGTAATAGGAACTAACATTTCTTTTCAATGCCCTCTCTATTCCTGATGAAGTCTACAGAATCGTACATATGTTTAAATTTGGATTTTTTGTTCAAGTAAACTATGAGTAGATTTCTATCTAAAAAAGTAAAAATTCATTTATTTACATACACAATACTAATATTTTAATATGGTTTGAAAAATAATTACTAATTGTTTTCCAAATAAAACTACTTTCAGAAGTCTTACTTCTACTATCTCCCTAATGCAGTAACTTCCCAAATGAGGACTTAAATTTCCATAACTTCCTATATTGGACACCCAGAGTGTTCCATTTCCATCAGCTTCACCAAAAACAATTCTTTGCTATATCTAAGCAGAGAACAATGCTTGTTCTGCTTTTATAGAGTAGGAGCCAGAGCACTGCATCTTCATCCTGACTCCTGCCCAGTGTGTCCAAAGTGATGCTGAGACCTGCAGACAGGACCCCCACACACTCATCCCTCCCCACCCCTTCTCTACCAGCATCTCTCCTCTTCCCTGCCCAAGACCATTGTGGTGGCCCAGTCTGATCATGGACATGCTTCTCTGGACATGCTGGCAGAAATTTAGTGAGCCTTCTGCTTCCTGCTTTCCAGTCCTAGCCGGTTCTTTATGAGCAAATGTATTCAGGTCATCCCCAAATAGCAATGTCCCAAAGTGGCTTTATTATTGAACTTCAGCCCACTTCCAGTCATTAAGTGATCTAATATTCAATAAGGAAGAACACAACACTCACTCTTCGGCAGCCCCTGGCAAAACTCTGGAGATAGAGGAGATAGAGGAAAAGTCTTACCTGCTTTTACCATCTCTTGGGCACCAAGATGTCTACACCCTCTTGGATTGTCTTTCCTGTTCTCCCCAATATGGCCTCCCCAATATGCAGGACAAACTCTTTCTTGGTAACAATTGCAATAAGCAGGTGCTTCCAGAGTCAATTCATTCTCCACTCAGCTTCCCTCACCGGAGTGCAGAGAAGGTGTGGACCTCAAACCCAGATGGCTTTCCCATAAGAGGATTGCCCATAAGGCTTCTATCATAGGAAGGAATGTTTTTCTCCATATGTATGTATGTATGTATGTATGTATGTATGTATGTATGTACACATGTATATGCACAAATAACTAAACCCTGTCATTTTCCATTTCAGCATTCGCACTGTCCTGACATTTTGAGATCTGAGAGGTGGGTGTTCTGTTCTGGGTGACCATAACCTGAAGCCTTCTTCTTGGCAGTGCCCTCAGAGATCATGGGTCTGTCTCAGAAACACATGCAGAAGTAGACTTGGTGAAGATATAGACACTTTATAGGGTCTGATAAACCTTTACAATTTTATTTTAGTAAGTGCCTAGGATTAGCAGGAAACTGAATAGTAGCATAAAGTGGTTTATTTTTTGTTTTCTAAGGATATAAGTCTATATTTTTTACAAACATATACTTGGATTCCTATGTGTCAGAATAAGGGTTGTTTGCAGAATTTTACACAGTTGTTGTGACGTAAATTAGACCGAACATGTAGAGATGCAGTAAACACATTTTTAGAGCATTACCCACCAAACACGCTATAAGTCCTCATTCTGTTTTTTTTAAACAAAAGCACTTTTAAAATGTGTTATAAATTAACTTGAATTAGATTGTGAAATTGCACACATAACTTGATTAGATTAAGAAAGAAATTGGGAAACTTAAGGGAAGGGCACATTTTTCAATGATTAACTTTAAGAATTATATAACTTTGTGACATTCAAAAGGCACAACAGTGTCTGGGGCTATTTGTCAATATATGTTAATATCTTATAAGACAAAAGTTTAGAATAATATTAAATATGAACCATAGCTATAATCACATTGTGATATTTACCACAATATTCAGTTTAATAAAGTAGCATTACAAGTCCTTAAAGTCCCTACTTACATGGTAATAACTACTTAACACAAAGATGTTTTTGTTTTGCTAGAACTACACCAACATGTATTTATCAGCTTCTGTCTGTGGATATGTACATACATATAATACACATTAAAATTTAGTTATGACATGTACCAGATTGGCTTAGTATTTAGCCTGGGATAACCTCAAACTAGGATCACCAACATATACACCTGGATGAAAATTCCTAATAAAATCAAAAGCTACACAAAATGATTTGTAGTGACAAGTTTGTTTGAAAGGAGCAGTTTTATTTAATTGTTGAGATTTTAATGGTTTTGCAGTATTGCTCTGATGGCAAAAGCAGACAAGGAAACACATACACACACACTAAAACTGCCTAACAACAATACGCCTAACGACCCAGAAGAAGAAAAAAAATCTCAATGAGGCGCCAGAGAGCTCAGCAGTTAAGTTTCCTGACTTTGCAATTACACATTTGAAAAACCATAAAGGTAGTGTTTTAACGTTGCTAGCACAAACTTCAGTGCAAGTGTTGGCAAAGAATCATAGACTTATACAACTATCTGGTACGTGTCCAATGCAGTGTTATTCATCCGGTAAGACCTGTTGTAACACAAGCTTTCCCATACAGACAACAAGCATGGGCTCATGCGAGCACTGTAGATTATGACTCCAGACCTTATGCAATGGGGATCCGGGAGCTTGGCCTCTAATGGAGCCCTCAGCACCTATTTCCTGTACCCACCCATACCCCGCGCATAGTCCTCAGTGTCCAAGGCTGTGATTCCAATAAGGGCTCTTAAGCTTAGTTCCTTGCTTCTAAAGCTGAGATCAAGGATTATGTCCTCAGGGGTTTTGACACGAGGGTCTGTGCCTCATCTTATTGCATCTTGCTATACTGTGTTTGCTTGATATCTCTGAGAGGCCTGCTCTTTCCTCTCAGAGAGGGGTGTGGGGGGAGAGGGGAGGTTGTGAGGGGTGGTGGTGGAGGGAGGGGAGGCTGCTATCAGGATGTTCTGTGTGTGAGAGAAGAATAAATTTTAAAAAAGAATTAAAATTTTAAGCCCTCATTTTTAATCTAGAGCCTTAGGCTGGGGATGGGAATCGGAAATAGGCTCTCCTAAAGCAGCCATCGAGAGCTCTGGGAAGCACTTATCTAAATCCAAAAGAAATGCTCAAGAGGATTAGTGGGATGGAGGACTAAGTCTTCCCCCAGGCAAAATGACAAGCATTCTGGGTGCTAGGGTGCTAACACTGTCTGGAGGCCCCATTTTATTCCTGTAATCTGGAGGGTGCTCGGCCTGGCAGAATCCTGGTCTGATTTGGACTCTTGTCCCTGTCAGAAAAGCATGTGTGTATCACGTGTGCCATGGCAGGTGTGTGTGGAGGTTCACAACTGCCTGTAACTCCAGCTCCAGGGAATTTGTTGCTCTCTCCCCATCTCCAAGAGGACCCACATACAAGGCAGAAACACATTCCTATACACATATTAAGAATAAAATCTTATGAAACATGTTAGACACACCATCAACAGAAAGCAGCAGGGGAAGCCCCAGGCACCAAGATAGTCAGCTGGTGTGACTGGCAGGGGGACTTCTAATTAGTCATCCCCAGCACAGAAAGTTGTTCACATGGTTGCTATCCTGTTATCTTCATTCAATGTACACTACAGTGAGAACTTGGGGAAATGCCATGGGTTGCATCTTGTCTCTTTCCCAGCTGTGCCCAAACTAGGTGTCTGAGAGGCAATGGCAAGCTTTGCTTAGAACACTGTCCCTTTGCTTAGAAGGCATTCATGGACTGCACTCTGGGCTTCTTAACGGAACTGGAGTCCCTTGTACCAGCTGGTGACCTCTCAGCGCCTCTGCGCCACCCTTGAATTCTCAGGGTGCTTTACATTAGAGGCTTGTGGCCGAAGCACTGGCCCCCTGGGACTTCTTCTCCCTTGGGTCTTTTCTGTACGTCCTCCTCCTATGATCCCTTTCACCCTCCCTGCCTTCACTAAACTCTGCTCACGCTTTACCATTCGGCTTAGTCCTTTTTAGTATGTCTTCTCTGACCCCAACCACCCATGTGTACCCCAGAACCTGAGCGTGACTCTGTCATTGCGTGTCCTGGGCCATACTTTATTTTTATGTTTGTGTGTCTGTTCCTTCGCGGGTCTATTCATCGATCGCCAGCTGCTGGCTTAAGAACTGACACCCAACAGTTTCTAAGTACTGGCGAACTTGGACTGACGTCTTCTGCAGGATGTTTAAAAGACCAGGAGGTGGCAGTATGGAGCTAAGGGGAAGAAGCAAGCTTGCCAGCCAGTTCATCTAGGAAGAACCGTAGACTTGTGTGCTCTCTTGCTCTGTCTCTGTCTCTGTCTCTCTCCCTCTCCGTTCCCCCATCCCCCCCCACACACACATGAATGCTCCAGAATAAACTTAACAGCTGAGTCTTGTTTCTCTTTTCCAGTAGAATTTAGGAAAATGAAGCCATAAAGGAAAAATTTGTGCTCAACAGAAACATACCCCAAAGCACTGGACTAAAGGAGCTCCCTATGAAACACACACTCTCCCATTTTGCTCACGTAGTTTCTGGAAACTGCTTCCCGAATGGTCCGTTCAGCCCATAAACCACTGCCTAGTCTACAGACAATTGCACAGACTGAGGGGGTTACTGTGGGAAGATGTCTACTCCTGTACTGTGACCCCACACCCTTCCCTCAGTGAGTTACATTTGTCCTTGCTCAGTGCTCCCCCCAGCAGAGTTCTAATTGGTCTAACACAACCCTCACTCCAGGTTCTAAATAAACCCCAGGCTGAACGATGCCTGGGCATTTGCTCCACGGTTGCTTTTCATCTTATATTCTCATTGCCCACCCACACCTTCACCATCCCCACCTCCCAGTGGACATCTATGAGGACAGGCTAGAAACCCGAGTTTTCATTAGGTACCTAGCGCACCTGCCAGAGTAAACTAAAGTTCAAGTGAAAATAGACTAGTGAGTTTTTTTCCCATGTGTAGTCAAGGCCAGTCACCCTAACTGGGTGATAAAGGACAAACGGTCCTATGATAAAAGGACACTGTTGCTACCCTAGGTCGAAGGACAAGGGGAGAGAAGAGAATGATCAACAGCTGGCAAGTGCCAGAGCCATAAACAGGGTTACCAACCAGGAGCAGAGGCCAAAATGGGAGAAAATTGCCACGCCAGTCATTCACCAATAAAAAATCTGCTCCATGAAACCTGGCTGGGTCTCCTTCAATGATGAGAAGAAGTTTGTATTTTCAGGCATTGTTTCTATGGTCTGTCAGTTGTGGGAGATTCACCACAACCTCTCCTTTCACCCCACAAGAACTCCAGGCCCTCAGGTCAATGTGACAAAATGGCTATTCTCCTCAGTATCATAAACAGTGCATTTCCCCTCCAATCTGGTCAGCAAATGCAGCAGCTACTAGGTTGAGTTCAGGCTGCCCAGGCAAAAGCAGCTTGATCTCTTTATTACCCTGGGAAGTGTTATCAAGGAAAACACACAGGCTTGCCCTAAGTTAGCTCACAATCCCTCCTTTCCCCAGGCAGATGAACAGACTCACTCTTGGTGACCAAGAGCCCAGGTAGTAAGCGTTGAGTTGATAAGCTTCGTTCCACAGGGAAGTTAGGGTACATGTGGAGTCGGCCACGCTCTTCCATTGCCTTCCTGTCTCTGATAACACTGCATCTGTGTATGAATAAGTCTGCAGTCTTGAGGAGACACATAACCAGGGGGAAGGACCTCATTTTCTCACCAAGGACACACAGACATTATGGAAGAAATACATCTAGGATCTTTACCCAGCAGGCATTGGGTTTTACTTCATCTCAGATCACACCACTCTCCATTGTGTAGCATCTTTCAGTTTCTCCATCTAGCACCCAGTTTCTTCCTCTGAAAAGTGGAAATGAACAATCTCGGTCTTTGACAAACAAGTTTGGAGCCTACCATGCTTTGGACACGCCTGCGTATGCATGTGGACTCCAGAGAGGGATGTTAGATGTTCCCTCTATCATTTGTCACCTTGGATTTTGAAGCAGGGTCTCTCACTGAACCCGAAGGTTACTGTTTTGTCTAGGCTGGATGGCCTGTAAGCTCCTAGGATCTGATTCTTTCTTCTCCCGGTGTAGGTGTTATACGCAGATGCAGCCATGTTTGGCTTTTAGGTGGGGGCTGGGAATTTGAAATTGCTCTCCCTTGCTTTCACAGCAAGTACCACGGAAACATCTCCCCAGCCCTGGAACTTGACATATTTTTATGGCAATCACTTTGAGTGTTAGTTTTGAGATAAGTATTTTATATGACACCTTTCAGGTTCTGAGACCACTCAAGGCTAGCTATGTTCAATTTCCAAAGGTTTATAGCTAGTACAGGCTCCATGTCAGTTAACACTGACCTTGAGGTCTATTTTGGATCTAGGACTGGCTGGTTTTTTTTTTTTTTTTTTTTTCTTCTTCTTCTATTGAACCCGTATCTACAATCCGTGTGAAAGAAAGCCAAGAATAAAGTCTTCTTTTTTTTTTTTAAATCACTAATCATTAACTCTCAAAGTACAGGAGGCCTGTGAATGATTAGTTTTCAGTTTTCAGCTTCCAATGACTTAAAAATACAAATCACCATGACATATTTTGTTCCATTTCAGGGAGTGTTTGTGGGAAAGCATGAGTTCTCTTGGGGGAGCCGAGTGGATGTAGCCTTTAAGAAACCCTGCCAGACTTTTTATGCTTTCCTGGAACAAAGTCACACTTCAGTTAAGGAGTAGTGAAAGGAATATTAGGAAGCGGCATGGTGTTCTCAATGAACTCGGGCTCACCTTTGGAAAACCGAAGGAGCCCTTGCCTTGGTCACAGTGGAGTGAATCCGTTGGCAGGGATGGATGCTGGCTGTCTTGACCCTTCGGCCGCAGTTACTTAACCACACAGGGAAAGAGACTGTAGTAGCAGTCTGCAGGGGGTGTTTCCTTAAGACTACAGAGACTTCTCTTGCCATCTTCTCCCAGCTGGAATGTGGGTCTGGCTAAGAAAGGAGACATTTCTTAAGACCAGAATTTGGGACCTACGAAATCAACGCTGTTTCGGAAAGGACAGTGACATGCGCCATGTGCTCTCAGCGGGCCATTGGGGCAATGGCTTCTTTCTGCTGTGAACTCTAAATGGCCACTCGTGCCTCACTGTAGCATCCAGGAGGGAGATGACAGCAGAGCACTCAGTGCTCATGCTCAGTGCTCAGTCACTACTCAGTTCTCAGTGCTCACACTCAGTGCTCTCGTTCAGTGCTCAGGGCTCAGTGCTCACACTCAGTGCTCAGGGCTCAGTATTGCCCATCTTGCACCCAAAGAGGAGGATTAAGGGTGGGGCTCCTCAGGGATTCCTGGGGCTGCTGCTGGGTAGGGTGAAGTGGCGGGAGCACTAGAAATAAGTCTCCTTCGGCAGCGACGCTGGCGGCTCCAGCCTCCACCTGCAGTCTGTCCAGTGGCTGCAAACATACAAGTCAAGCCACATTACAAACGTCCACTCCCCGGAGCACCCTGTTGTTGCTATTGTTTCACTTGGCTTTGTTTCTGTTGGGTTTGTTGTTGTTTTGCTTTGTTTTTATTTGCTTGCTTTGGTTTCCCGAGACAGCATGCTATTTTGTAGCTCTGGCTAGCCTAGAACTTGCTACGTAGCAGCATGCTATTTTGTAGCTCTGGCTAGCCTAGAACTTGCTACGTAGCTCAGACTGGCTTCAATTTTGTGGCAATCCTGCTGCAGCCTCCCTGCTATTGGGATTATAGACTCGTGTCTCTGTGGCTGGTACTGTTAGTCCATGGAATACCCACATCCCAAGAAGGCCCTTTTGGAAGGATAAATATCCGAATATGTCTTATTTCTGTCTGTGAAGAATTTGCTATGTTCAGAATGTGTGTTTCCACCTTACAATTAATATGTTAAAGCCTTAATCCCCAAAGTAATGGTTTTAGGAGGGAAATGCCGTTTTTGGGAGATGATTGGTCTATGAAGATGGGCACTCGCTAATGGGTTTGGTGGAGACATGAAGAAGCCTGAGGAATCCTGCTACCCTCTCCCTGCATGTAAAAGTGCCTGTGTATAACTAGAAAGACGTGCGCAGGACACTGGTTGCATTTAAAGACCTCATGAAGAAAAAGGAGGGCCAGATTCACCACGCTCTTCACCTTGGGTGAATATTTACAATTTCACGCTCCATCCCCTTGCTTGGTGAAGTGTGGGAAACAGTAGAGCGGGGAGCATAACTTGGCTCCTCGTGACACCAGTAGACTCTCACACTGTCCTGTGGTGAAGCCAGACAACAGTCCCCCCCGCCCCCACCCCAGAGGCTAAAGGATAACTTTAGGGCAGGGTGGGGAGGGTGTGACCCATAGGGGCTCCACAAACAAGGGGCTCTCACAATGGCACCTCCGATTTTGGAAAAGGCCCAGTTCAGTTTGACAAGAGGATGAGATCCGTGAGCCTAGCAAAAGTCTGTCGTGAAGAGAGAAAAAAGAAGCCTCACGGGGGCTCAACTGTGTACATGCGCAGAGCATTGTAGCCATTTGATATCCGCATACAGCGTGTGAGGATGGAATGAAGCGGTTACCATTTTCATTTGTGAAAGTGTGTTTTCAGCAAGGGTATCGTCACTCTTAATTTACACAAAATAACTCCCTGTTCACTCAATTTGTGTCACTTTACCTCTGCATCCACTAACACTCCCACCACATTCCAGTGGCTACTCTTCTCCGTCGCATTGTGTCCACAGGAAGCGAAGCATCGAGCCAGCCAAGGTGTATGCCAGGGTGAAAGAGATTACCCAAAGGCTTCGCTCTAGGACAAAGCAGACCAAATGAAGCTGAACTCTCCAGTGGGAAGCCATGACTAATGCATGGTGAGCAGATGTCAAACTGCTAAAGAAAACAAAACACAGCGAGCTAGAAATGATCTCAGGATTATTCTGATTCAACCCCCCTCGTTTACAGATGTGGTGGGTGCAGGGGTAGGCGAGAGACCGGCAGACTCGAGGCAGAGCTGGAAACTCAGAGCTGCTTCGTAATTTGGTTTCTTCTGAGCCTTCTGGGAGGGGGGGGTTTTGTCACTTCACTTTCCAGAAGCCAGTGTGTCTTGTCCTTGTCAAGCCTTGGAACAGATGGAGCTGTTCTCAGATGGTGTAAAAAGGCCAGAGGACAGAGTGTGCTCTGTAGCTCCCTAAACAATTCTGATCTCTGCTTAGGAGCCCCCTAAAAGTCACCCATTGGGACCACCCCACCCATCCGGTGCTGGACTTCATCCCACTGTGGTCTGCCAAAGTGTTGTGTAATTTCTGCTAGAGCATCTCCACACAAAGAATAGTTTTTCCCATAATTACACTCAATAGCAGAGAAAGATAAGTAAATAGAGGACGTAAGTAGAGACGAATGAAATGGTAGAAACAAAGCAAGCCAATGGAGAATGATCAATATCACCTCAACAGAGACAGAAAACAGTTCTGCAAGGTTTGGAAGCTGATCATTACATTAGACTCAACAGTCTCTTTCTAGGCCCCACATCAGCCTCTGTTTGCAGGCCAAAGGTGACTTTCTACATCGTCCCTGAGGTTCTTTCTATGCAAAATAAACAGCTCGGTTTCTTTGATACTTGTGTCAGTCAGGTATCTCCAATTATACTTACACACTTTTTTTTTTTTTTTTTTTTAAATACAGGGATTACACACACGGCTCATTTTGGCATTTCCTCATGTCTCAGTAATGCTTTTGCCATTCTTTCTTACATTTAATTTGAGACATTTCTAGTTTTATTTTTCTTTCAAAATATTTTCTCCTTCTGTAACATCTAGTAAGCTATTGATTCCACTGGGGGTATTTTTTATCTACATATCTGGAAATTCCACTTGGATACTTTTCTTATTATAGTAAAACATCATAAAAATCACCATTTTGGATGGGGTGTTCAGTAATGCTGCCTTTCCTACGATTGTTACAACATACCTCGCAAGACTGAAACACTGTTTTTGGAGATTCTGATCTAGTTGTGTCATTTCCTCTTTGCCCTTCCTCCCTCCAAACTGTTCTATATACTTTTCCTTGCTCTCCTTCAAATTCATGGCCTCATTCTGTGTTAACTGCCGTTATATACATGTCTTCCTAAACAGCCTGCTCAGTCTGTGTAACGGTACCTCTCCGGGTGTGTTTTCAGGGCTGGTCATTTGGTATTGGGGAAGACTGTTTCTCCTGCTCTCATTCCTGCATTCCTGAGGTCTGTAGTTCTTAGTGTAGGGTTGAGACCTCATGGACTTCCCCTTGCCCACTTTACCATGTCTACTGTTGTCCTTATTCAGCTGCTGTTTAGGCAGCCATGGTGACACTCTGTGGGTACAGCATGTGACATTACTAAGAGACACAGTCTCACAGCACACTCCCTGATCCTTGGTTCTTTCAGCACCCCCTGAGCCTTGGTTTGAGAGTTGTGTTCTAGACAGATCAGTTGGGACTAGCTCCGCGGCTTAGCATCTTAATTACATTAACTCTCAATGAATGAAATTTGTGATTTGGAAGTAATTTCTCCTCATTCAGAGGTTCCTTTTCATTGTGATGCCTATGTCCTTGGATCAGAAAAAATTTTGTTTCATGTAATCTCATTTGTCTCTTGCTGTTTTTTTTTTTTAATCTCTTATGGGTTTGATGTCATAGTCAAGAAATAGTTGCTGGCCAGCAAGAGGACTTGAAGGTATTGTCTGCAAGCCTGATGGCCTGGGTTTGATCCCTGGAACCCCACACAACAGAAGAAGAGAACTGATTACTGCAAGCTGTCCTCTGGCCTTCACATCCATGCCATGGCATGTATCTACGCACACATGTGAGCATGCGCGCGCACACATACACACCAATAAAAAACTGAAAACATATAAAAAATAATTGCCAAATCTAAGAAAAGCATTGGCCTATATTTTGTGCCTGTAGTTTTATAGTTTAACATTTTTCCCACTTTATTCCATGTTGGGTTGTCTTTTCACTTGGCTAGGATGAGGTCCAGGTTCGTTCTTGTTCACACCAAGAATGCTGAAGAAGTAATTTGGTTTACCTCCCACTGAGCCATCTTGGATACTGGATAGTAGCCTGTGGATGCTGAACCCAACCCTCCCAATGTGAGATCACCCCCAGAGACTGTCTGCCTTTAAGGCCTTATGGCCCCTCTTTAGAGAGAGAGAAGGTCTGGTAAGTTAGAAAGAAAACACAGAAATGAAAAATCACAGCAACCTTCAAGGCTGCAAACATTAAAGGGACGTTACAAGACAATCGCTGACAACATGCCTGTTGCATAGCCAGTTCCTCTGAATTAAAACGTTCCATTTAGGGTCAGAAAGTAGACTCAGTGGGTAAAAGTGCTTGTCATTCAAACGTGAACAACCGAATTTGATCCCAGAAAGCTAGGTTATAAGGAAGTAAAGAGCTCACTTCCACCCCATGTCGCATGTGACACTCACACACGATACTTGGGCACTCTTGTACATGCACATACACAATAATAATAATAAAGGAAATAATTAGGTTTTTTTTTTTTTTTGGTTTTTCAACACAGGGTTTCTCTGTATTGTTTTGGAGTCTGTCCTGGAACTAGCTCTGTAGACCAGGCTGGCCTCAAACTCACAGAGATCCACCTGCCTCTGTCTCCCAAATGCTGGAACTAAAGGCGTGAGCCACCTACACCAGGCTAAGGAAATAAGTTTCTTTTTAATTATACATTTATTATGTCTTCTTATTTTACATATTTATCCCAGTTCCCTCTCCCTCCCTCTCTCCCATGCACCCTGATGCCCCCTCCTGTCCCATTACCCCCCCCCCACACACACACACTCCACAGGGAGGGCGATGGATTCCAGGAGGGATCATCAAAATCTGTCAAGTCATTTGGAGTAGGGACTAGGCCCTCCCTCCTGCCTCTAGGTTAAGGGAGTATCCCTCCATGGGGAATGTTCTCCCAAAGTCCTTTCGTGCACCAGGGATGCATCCTGGTTCCACTGTCAGAGGTCCCTTAGACTGCCCAGTCCTTCTAACTGAGACCCATGTTCAGGGGGTCTGAGTAAGTCCTATGTTGCTTTCCCAGCTATCAGTCTGAGGTCCATGAGCTCCCCCTTGTTCAGGTCAGCTGTCTCTGTGGGTTTCTGTAGCCTGGTCTTGGCCCCTTTTCTTATCACTCCTCCCTCTCTGCAACTGGATGCCAGGAGTTCGGCTCAGTGTTTAGCTGTGGGTGTCTGCTTCTGTTTCCATCAGCTACTAGATGGAAGCTCTATGATGGTGGGTAAGTTAGTTGTCAATCTCATTATCAGGGAAGGGCATTTAAGGTAGTCTCTCCACTGTTGCGCAGATTGTTTGTTGGGGGTCATCCTTGTAGGTCTCTGGACATTTCTCTAGAGTCAGTTTTCTCTTCAGACCTATAATGGCTCCCTCTATTATGGTATCTCTCTCACTCTCTTTTTTTGCTCTCATCTATTCGTCCCCAGACTCAATCTTCCTGGTCCCACATGCTTTCCTCTCCTCCCCTTCTCTTTCTCCTAGCCCACTCTCCACTCACTGCCCATCCCACTCCCCATATGCTCAGCAGATCTTGCTCCTTTCCCCTTCTGTGAGGGACCTTGTATGAATCTCTTGGGTTCCTCCTTGTATCCTAGTTTCTCTGGCAGTGTGAATTATAGGCTGAAAAAGATTTAAAAAGACTAGTATTAACTAAAAGTAGGAAGCTCAAGAAGTTGAAAGGTTCATGTTATATTGAATACCAATCCACTGTGCACTATCTTCGTGTCTCCCTCTTCTGTATGTAGTTACTGTTATGAGTAGCAGTTACTGAGGGAGGCCCTCCCCTTCCCTGTGTCAGGGCATTATTGCTGGAGGCTAGTTGATCATGAATGTGTGTGCTGATTTCTAGGATATCTGTTCTGTTCCATTTTTTTTTACATCTATTTTCATGTAATTGCATGCTAGCATTTGGGTGTGTAGGTACATATATGTATGCATGGACACATGTGTGTTTGCATGTACATAGTGGCCGGAAGACAACTTCAGGTGCCTGTCTTCAGGACTATCCATCTTTTTGTTGTTTTTTGTTGTTTGGGGAGTTGTTTTGCTTTTTATAAGGTCTTGTGCTAATCTGGGACTTGCCAAGTAAGCTATACTGTCTGATCAACATATCCCAGTGATACACCTCTCCACATCTCTAGCACACTTAGTTATTGTTGTTTTTTAATGTGGGTTCTGGAGACCCACTACATTGATGAGTTATTTCCCCACTCACATACTGTTTTGATATCTGTAGTTTTGTAATACATTCTGGAATCAGGAAATGTGATGTCTCCAACTTTTTTCTTCTTTCTGAAGACTGCTTTGGCTATTCAATATTGCAAATTCCCATGTATATTGTAAATTTTTTCTTTATCTGTAAAAATATAATTCCATTTCCTTAGAATTATGATATGGATTTCATGAATCTTCAGACTTCTTGGTTGCTGTGGATATTTTTCCTTCATTCTCCTGGCACAGCCATATAACTCATATTTCCTTATAGGAACAGGTGTGCTAAAAATTTTTATATTGTATTGTTAAATACCATACATCAAGGGCTGGGCACCTTCTGACAGTTAAGAGAAGCAAACATAAATAGGCTAGAATATCACACATTTTATTTGTTGATAAAGGATAGCAAGACATTTATACTTTGTATCCTGAGTCAGATGGAACACTATAGACCTATCTAACTTGCCCTGGGAACATAAGAGGAAGAAAAAAGCAGCCTTTCCCTCTCTTCCTGGGGAGAAGTCGGGGTGTCCTGATGAGGATTCCAAACTAGAGGCTTTCTATATCATCATACAGAGCGAGCAGCAATTGGAGCTCTGACTCTCAGTTTTGGTGGCTGTTGATAGAGAATGAGGGTTTTCAGGAAGGACTGGGCAGAGTGTAGTGTTTGTTATCTGTGCTGTAATTCTCTCTGTCTGCACCTGAATAAAGTAAGGGAACAGTACCGCAGTTGATTAAACAGTGTGGTTTATAAGTTACGTGCATAAAAAGTCATTGAACCTGTTTTGCCACTGGGCGTGTATATCTTGGTGTGTCCTGTCCTGTTAAGTTTTAGTTTTCCCTACTTCCTTGACTTAAGTATAAAGCTTATGATACTTTTTATTAAGCTTTTTTTATGAACACAGGCAAAAGTTCCTTATGATGCTGGCTAAGTAGCTTTCTAAAGAAGTTCAGTTTTTCATTGCTTCTCTTTTTTGTATGTGTGTGCCTGAGCATGTTCACATGCGGGTGGTACATGTGCGTACATGAGCTTTTAGGGGTCCCAATGTCAACGTCGGTGTCTTTCCCAGTCACTCACCCCTTATATATGGAGGGAGGTGGGGTACCCTGTTATCTCTAGAGCTGCTGGTTCAGCTAGTCTGGCTGGTCCTAGCTTTCTCTGGCTAGTCTGTACCTCTGTCTCCTGACTGGGGATGACAGACAGGAGGCCGTGACCACCCAACTTTCACTAGACATCTGGAGATCCCAACTTCAGTCTTCAAGCTTTCCAAGCAATTGCCACTATACCATTCCAGAGTCCTTCATTGTTTCTCCAAGACAACATTTAACTGCATTTTCTTCTTGCCAACTAGTTAGTTGTTTTAAATCAATGTATTCCAACTTTAATCTGGTTTTCAGAGCATATGACTCATAGCTTTTGCCTTTTGAAGATAAAGAGTGTGGAGCCATTGTCCAGTTACCCATTTTGTAAGTCATAAATGTTCAAACCAGAGGATGTAACTTTTGCCTTATTAATACAAAATATTCTTTGTATATGCAGCATGTACATGCTTATGAACTTCATGAATCACCTGGGGCTCTTGTTAGGAAGTATGTTATACTTCAGTAGATCATGTGACATAGGCTTTGCTCATCACCATCTCTAGTAGGCTGTGGGGTGAGGTCCACCTGTTGCTCCGAGAACCTCACTCAGAGTAGCAGGAACTCACCTGAGTCATTATTAACTGTAGCCTGTCCACCCCAATGAATGGCAGCCTTACTGTGTCCATTCCTCTCCCATAAGTTAGATTGGCATTTCCAAAAGCCTGCTGCTTGTTTCTCTCATTTCTCTATAACTCTAACTTTTCAAAGACAGTATCTTCTCTTGTCAATGACCCTCCTTGTCAGGGTTCATGCCTCCTGAATAGTACTCTTCAGGCTGGAATGGTTCCGCTTTGTTTTTATTTGACTTTCTTTAATATATGTTCCAAATATAATAGATGCCGATAAATAGCAATTGAATGGGATTGCCCTCTATTTTTGCTTTTGACCGTTGTCATTTTGTTTTGACAACCCCCCTCCCCCCCAGCCCTGCCCTCGCTGGCTCAAGGGAGGTTTTGGTATCTTGTTTTCCTTTAGAGGGATGACCTAGTATAAAAGGTGTCTGTTCTAGTCCTACTGCTTTCACTTTAGGGGTTGTAAAAACCATGTCTTTTTGTTTCTTTGTTTTGTTGAGGTGTTTTTTCCAGCTGTATCTCTAAATGTGTCTGTGTGAATTGCCCATTCATAGTTCATCACCTGAGTCCCAGCCTTCACCTTAGCCTAATATGCCAAGCATCCATTTGAAGACCATACATTGCTCCACTCAGTGAAGACCAACGGCACAAATCCGTTCTAAATTGCCATTTGTCGGGTTACTGTCTTCTTTCCTATGTTGACATCCTTTTAAAATTCCATATTACTTAGGCCTCATTTAATCTTCCTTCCCTGACATCTATTCAGATGATAAGAGTAGGCTTTCCCCTGCTGGTCTGGTCCCACTGCCACATCAGCCCCCAATAATACACCGAGACTCTGTATTTGATATAATTCTGTTGGCCAGTTACTAGTTTCTTATCGGCTAGCTCTGTCTTAATTATTAACCCATTTCTATTAATCTAAGTACTTCCACGTGATCTCATCTTACCAGAGAGAGGGGCCGGCATTCCGCTCTCTCCAGTCTCTCCATGCTGACCCCTCCCTACTACTTCCTCTCTCTTCCTAGTCTCCTAGTCCCACCTATCTTGCTTTCCTATTGGCCAACAGTGCTTTATTCATTAACCAATATGAGAAATATGTTTACAGAATAACATCTTCCATCATCTCCTCTTTTCTGTCTAAAATAAAAAGAAGGGTTTTAACCTTAGCATAGCAAAATATATAACACAACAGTTATCAAATAAGAATCATGGTTAACAACATTTAGTCCATTAACATTTAGTAGATGTAAAGAATATATTCCATCATCTATCCTATCTTTGTCTAAAGTCTATGTAACTTATCTTTAATCCAACTAAGGAAAACTATAACCATAACTATCTGTCTTCAATTCCATCAAAGACCACAGAAGGATAATATATAAACTCTAGAAATGACAGAGACAACTCACTGCCTGGTCAGTCACCTGAAGTTCTTCTGTAATGTTCTATCTTCAGCCCATAGGCCATGGTGTGTCTGGAAGACTCTTCAGCAAAGCAGGAAGCTTTAAACTGTCTTCTTGTATTGGCAGTTTGTCAGTCACTTTTCTCTGTGTCCTGTAGACTGTCAGACTCTTCCATGAAGCAGGAACCCTGTATCAATGTCCATCTTGTATCAGTAGTAACTTTTCTGTGGGTCCTGCATGTCCAGTTTATACCTCATAAAGTCAAACAGTCCAGACAAGAGCAGTATCTTGTCCAAATGACTAGTCTTGCCATATTGAAAGCAAACTCCATAACATGTTTCTTCAAGATCCATCTTCCTTTCTGATATAGTGTGTTGCCAGGAGCATTTATGTCTCACTGTTAAGAAAAACCCTAAACCACTTTAAATGCCATGATCTGTAGGTCTTTGAAAGTTTTGAAGAATGCCTAATTTATCTCAAATACATCTCTGTATATCTAGAAATATAGTAACTTAACTATAAGTTTTGGCTATTATAGAGAACTATCTATAATCTGTACTGTTATACATTTTTAAATAAGCTATATAAACACAATACCTAAACAAGAAGAGAAATATACATATCACAAAATTGACCTTAAATTTGTATCAACAAATGAAAATCCATTCCAAAACAAAGTATTCATATCTATACCACAATTCCTGTTTTATCTTTAAAAAGATTTATTGTGGTCATTAGCCATTTATAACCAACCCCATTTAAATGAAAACAAACATTTATAAACAATATTTGGGAATTTGGGCATCGTTCTTTCCAAACTGCTTCCTGCTGGTAAGGAGCACTGTCATGGGGATCCTAAGAAGACGAAGAAATCCTGGCTGTAGTCTGCAAGGCTGCTTAGTCCAAGCTGTTTTGAATGTTGGATCACCTGTGACTCTGTTGCAGGGGGTGTGGCTTGATCAAACCACATTAGTCTGGAAGGAATCCACATCTTTTCATTTTATGTGGAAACAAAACTAGAAATCCTTTTCCCCAGTAACCTGTCCTTAGACTTAATTTTTGAAGTCAAAGCATTTTTTAAAATATATAAATTGAATTAATTTAGCAGCATTTATTTTAACAGTTGTTGCTATTTCCTCAGCAGTCAAACTATTTAAAGATAACAGAACATCATATATTATCCAAAGTTTCTCTGTGCTTTCCATCTTTACGTGGCTTTTTTATTACTCTATTTCTTCTACTTCTATTTTTACATATTTTGAGACAGGGTTTCTCTGTGTAACTTTTATCTGTCCTGGAATTAACTCTTTATACCAGGTTTACTTTGAAATCACAGAGATCTGCTTGCCTCTCTCTCCTGTGTGCTGGTATTAAAGGCGTATGCCACCACACCCAGCTGTTCTCTGTCTTTTTAAAACCATTTTATTCCCTTTCTCTCTCAAGCCTACATATATTTTAGAACATATTGTAAACCTTTAGCGCTTTTTCTTAATGTGAATCTGTCTTTACTGTAAATCTTTATCTTTTTCTGGTCACGAGTCTTTTATCTGCTAAACAACAACATTGCTAAAATTAAAGTCATAGCTGTGCTAGCCTCGGTTATCAAAATGGCGGCGGGGGTGCTCACTGCCTTGGTTGAATTTCCAACTCATAAACACGGGTCCTAGCTCAATTTGCTTTGGCTGTCGAGCACCTGCTATGCTCTATACTGCCCTTAATTGGAAAATGCGTTGCACAAGACTGGCTTTGATAGGATCTGTACCACATTCTGAATCTACCTAATCTACCTTTCCTAAGCCCACCAAATGCCTCTGGATGGCTGTACTCATTGATTTTTTTTAATATTTTTAATATTCATTTTGTTGTTTGTTTGATTGTTTGATTGTTTTGGTCAACTTGACACAGCTTGGAAAGGGGAACCTCACTGAGAAAATGCCTCCATCAGATTGGTCTGTAGCCAAGTCTGAGCATTTTCTTGATTGATAACTGATGTGAGAGGCCCTCCTCTAGGCAGCTGCTCCTGGGCTGTGTACAAGAGCAAGCTAAGCAAGCCACGCCACTGGAACAAGCCAGTGAGCAGCATCCTTCTGTGACCCCTGCTTCCAGGTTCCACCGTGAGTTCCTGTGCTAACTTCCTTCAGTGATGAAGTGTGACCTAGGGGTTAATTCAGAGTAAATGAAGGAAGTACCCCACCTGTGCTTTTGGTCACAGCCTTTTGTTTTTGTTTGTTTTCTGTTTTTTAATAGTACCAACAGAAACTCTAAGATAATGGCATATACATTTTCCCAACACCTTTTCTGCAAAATGTTACATGCATGGAAAGTGATGGATGGAGAAAGGAAAAGTAGTGGTGTTGTGGGGGTTGTTGGGTAGGAAGAGTAAAATACCTCATTGTCAGGTAAGAGAGAACTAGATTTCTCATTGGCCAGCAGTGCCCTTCACTTTGAAAAGATACACAGAGAGTGAGTAGAAGAAACAAACAAAATGCTTCCCTATTTCTCTTGGCACTTTAAAGAGTGACATGAGTCAAAGGCTGAAGGTACACGGCGTGCCTCAAAAGAATGTGTTTCTCAATACAGGTGGAAAAACCACCCTGCCAAAGGCCTTTACTCCACAGGTGTTGTGTCAGGGATTCTGGCTTTATTGTGAGGAGACAAAGCTACTCTCCTCCATGGAGAGCCTAAATACTAACCCCTGAAGGTTCTATGCTGTAGATTATGACACCTCTGACCAGATGCCCAGATTGGAAAGTACAGCCTCCTCTCTAGCTGTTTCATCAGCTGTGGCTGTCTGGTCTGCAGCGATTACACCATCTTGGGAGCCCTTTGCTTTTCTTCACTTAAAATAATTTAGTGTAAATGATCTCATCCAGCTGCGGAGACTGTGTAAGCAAAACAGACCTAAAGAACCTCAAAGTACAAAAGGAAAGACTTTGTTTTAGAATTAGAAGGCCTCAAATTTTCGAAAGGCACAATTCTTAAAATGTGTGATAGAGTTTATGAAGTATTATGTTCAGCACCGTTCTTTGTCTTTCGCCTCAGTCCAGTTACAGGGCAGTACTCCAGAGAACTCTAATCCCTAGGGAGGATCATGTGCCCACCTCTTCCTCCCTGAGCCCGCTCCCCCTTGCTCTCTTTCTCTCCCTCCCTTCACTCTCTCTTTCTGTTCTTTTTTATTTATTTATTGTTTTATCTATTTATTTATTTTTATTTTACACATCGATCCCTTTCCCTCCCTCCCTTCCACCTTCTTTCCCTTTCTCCCACCCTCACATGGACCCCAACCACCCTCCTCTCCCATCCTCCCCACTCCACATGTAGGGTGATGCCCTCCAGGAGGGGTCATCTAAATCTGTCAAGTTATTTGAAGTAAGGACTAGGACTTCTCTCCTGTCTCTAGGTTAAGGCAGTTATCCCTCCATGGGGGATGTGTCCACGAGGTCCTTTTGTGCACCAGGAATACATCCTGGTTCCACTGTCTGAGGTCCCTTAGACTGCTCAGGCCTTCTAACTGAGACCCATGTTCAGGGGTTCTGAGTCAGTCCCATGCTGGTTTCCCAGTTATCAGTCTGGGGGCTCATTAGCTCCTCCTTGGTCAGCTTAACTGTCTGTATGTGTTTCTGTAGCCTGGTCTTGTCCTCCCTCCCTCAATGATTCCAATTTGGCTCATTGTTTAGCTGTGGGTGTCTGCTTCTGTTTCGAACAGGTATTAGATGAGGGCTCAATGATGGTGGATACGTTAGTCATCAATCTCATTATCAGGGAAGGGCATTTAAGATAGACTTTCCACTGTTGCTCAAATTGATAGTTGGGGTCAGTCTTGTAGGTCTCTGGACATTTCTTTAGGTTCAGGTTTCTCTTCAAACCTATAATGGCTCCCTCTTTTATTCTCTCTCTCTCTCTCTCTCTCTCTCTCTCTCTCTCTCTCTCTCTCGCTCTCTCTGTCTGTCTCTCTCTCCTCTCTTCTATTCCTCCCCTGACTCAATCTTCCTAGTCCCACGTGCTTTCCTCTCCTCCCCTTCTCTTTCTCCTAGTTCCCTCTCTACTCACTGCCCCCCCAACTCCCCATGACTCTGGAGATCTTGTCCCTTCCCCCTTCTGTGAGGAACCTTATATGAATTCTTGTTTTTAAGATGAAGTCTTTGAAAGTCAACCGGTACATGTGGGGAGGTTTTGTCTGGACCATGATTGTATGGAAGGATAAATACATTTACCCAGTTTTTTTTTTGTTTGTTTGAGATGCAGGGCACAGGAAGCAAATGTGGGAAAACAGCCATACAGATGGCTGTGTGTTTTAGCAGCACACAACATGTCTGGCCTGCTACAGATCAGGGTCTTTCAATTTGATCTTCACATGTAGTTATGTGGGCAGATTGGGCTACTCAGCAAGGCCCTGATAGATCTTGACTCCATGATGACAAGCATGCCATGTAGAAGGAGAGGAAGCAGATATTAGAATTCAGCAAAATGCCCTTCAGCTCTGTGCAAGGAAGTGAGAGAGATCTGAAAAACAGCAGAATTTTCTATCCACTCTATCTTTAAAATCGTCTCAATTGACCTAAAACAGCAATATGACCAGTGGCCAAATAGATACAACCCAAGACTGTCTACTCACCACCCGATACTTCAAAGAGGGCTTTGAAGTGAGGTAACAAACTCTTTTCCTTTTTATATTTTTTCCCAATCCTCTGTGTAGCTTTGTAGATCAGACTGGCCTCGAACTCACAGAGCACTGCCTGCCTCTGCCTCCCGAGTGCTGGGATAAAGATATGCACCACCACAATCCAGCTGAGATAAACTTTTAAAGGCAGGTTTTCATGAAAGGGAGAGTCTTTCTCTCACTTCTGCCATGAGCATGAGTAGCTGGGCTTGCTACATGATGGAAAGACAGAAATAAAATGACACAGACTAAGAAAGGAAGCCAGTGACTCTGGTGCTAGGGATGGAAAGAAGAAACAGAGAAGAAGATCCGTACAAGAGTCCAATCTCAATTTCTTAACCTCCCAGGACTGGGTGCCATGGAAGAGGACACTGTTGGGTCCTGTTTGCCTCTCTGCAAAGTGGCCTGTTACCCAAGCTGGGGCAGAGCTATATTACTACTTAATTTGGCAACCCAGTGTGATTAGTCTGAAATTACACTGGAATTTTGCTTTCCAGGGCAGTGTTTGTCACTGTGTGACAAGGACAAAAACTGAACTTTCCTCTATCTCTGGATTATGAGACAAAAGCAGGTAGGAGGTGGGGCGTGATTAACAAATCAGGTAATTTGAACCCAAATTATAGTTGTGCCCATGAGGCCTAGACTGAGGAGGCCAAACCAGATTCCTATTCTTGGCTTGTAATAGATTATCAGATGAGGAGGCCACACAAAGGTCATAGCATTTGTTTTATTGGCTAGAGTTAAGTTAAGGCAATAATGTCAGGCTTTGTGGTGTCAGCTCCTGGGTCCCAGCAGCGAAGGCTCTAGGCACTGAGAAGACAGCACCATGAACATGAAAACACAGGGAAGGGAAGCAGCTTCTGCAGATGCTCCCAGGTGCCCCTTCTACTGATGCTCTAGGACAGGATCAAGGCAACCAGGAAACATAATTCTACCAAAGATAAAGAGCCCAACATAAAATGTTCATTTAGTGTATGCATTACCATTGCTTTACTTGTTTGTGTGCAGCATAACACACACTGGCCTCTAATTTGACAATTTCCTGCTTTCCACTCCCTAGGGCTGAGACTACACTTGTGTGTGACGGTGAGACCATCCAGTTCTAAAATGACCATATAAATCATTGCAGTGCTACACTTCTGAGACCTCATTCCAAAGATACTAGACTGCCTACCCCAGATGCAGTATACATACATTTCCAATACAAACACTACCCAATGGAAGGCACATGAATAATGAAACAAATAACAATGGAGTGGAAGGGGCAGGTAAAATACTTGCACACTATCTCTATCAATGGTAGAGTTCCTTTGCCAGGGAAACACTACCAGGCCATGGCTTTAGTTCTGAGCCCATGCTTCCGTATGAAAGGGCAATCACAGATAAGACATCTATTGTGGATACCTTGCTCTCAGGGAAACCTCGATACTAACCATGTTACCTCAGAGTGAATTGACTGGCGCTAAATATTCTAAGTACAGAAAAAGTTAGTACATTTGCAGTTATTTCTTTGCAACCTTCAAATGCACAGTAATAGCCATTAAGTCAAAGACCAAGGAGCTAATTAGGGAGGGAGGTATATCTCCACACTTCCACTGAGGCTGAGGTTGGGCACACCTCCATAGGGCGCTACAGCATGACTTGGGAGAAAGAGGAGGTGAGTTAATGTCCACCACAAATGACAATAGTCTCATTATTCTCAGATGACCTCTGCCAAAATGAAAGTAGTGGGGGAAGGGACTGGAGATATGGCTCAGAGATGAAGAGAACTGGGTGCTCTCTTCCAAAGGTGTTTAGTTCAATTCCCAGCAACCACATGAGATCTGGTGTCCTCTTCTGGTGTTCAGGGAAAACATACAGGCAGAACACTATACATAATAAATAATTAAATCTTTAAAAAGTAAGTGGTGATCGAGATCTGAGTGGAAGGCAGAGGTGACTGAGCATGCACAATATCTCAAGGGACTGGGGAAGCACTTGGGAGCCCAGCACTGGCGGGAGGCAGGGGTGAAATGAACAGGGTATAACTAACTGAATGAAAGGTAGAGTGCCAAGCTTCAACATTTTCCAGTTTTCAAATTGTCACCCTTTGAATGTTCACTTCTATTTGTGCTAGTGGGGTTGCTGAATTTTGTTTATCATGTTAGTCATCTGAGAAATCTTGGACAATATTTATGTGATGACGGCTATGCCCATTGCCACATAAAACCTGTGAATCACTGTGGCAGTGGGATAGCCTTGTGTCTTGGGTTGACCATGACAATTGTCACAAAGTCATCACTAACAACTCCCCTTCCACTCTCCCATGTCCTAGAGAGGTGTGTAGCTGCAGGATCACCCTGCTTAGACAAATGCCAGCCACATCCAAGGCAGATGGACAAGCTCTATAAAAAGCAGAACACACCAGTGGCTAAGTCTTCCTCGACAGAAAGCTCTGAGCTGACAGATCTTGATGTTGTTTAACTACCACCAGCTGTGGCCTATTTTAGTGCTATCACCAAAAAGGACAACATAATAAAATAGTGACTAAATCCTTGTGATTTTGTGGCTCTCTAAGCCCTAGAGTTAGAAGTGCAAAGGTTGGGCCATATGCAAGATTTAGTAGAATCCAGTGGAAATTACTGTCTGTAACTGAAACAGAGGGAATCAAATCCTATGTTACACAATGGCAGAATACTTACCTACTTACTACATGTTGACAGTTCCGTTACGTACTCACTAAAACATTTGAAAGTGGCAATTGCATTGGAGTCCTTTTGTATAAAGTTCCAGTAATGTGGGAGTTGGCAGGTGAAATGGTTTGCTTAAGATCACATGAAGTGTAACATAATACTGACTTATGGCTTTCTGACAAATTGGTAGTAGGAGTATACATATTGTACCATGATAAATAAAAGGCCCAGAGACTGATTTTGGGGTTCAAGCTTGAAGCTGAAGATCAGAAATGCAAAGCAGCTGGCCACTAGCAATCACCTCTACTGAAAGGCAATCCTGGCTCCCCAGACTGTTACACTCTCTTCAATGTGGCTGGAGAGTCCTGAGACTGAATGCTAATGTCAATGCTGAGACATTGCTTCTGTCTTATATGCCTTCTTAATGCCAGGATTAAAGGCACATGATCCAGGTGCTGGTATCTAAGGCTTGAGCTCTGTTACTCTTCACTCTTGTGTAGGCCCTGGTGGCCTCGAACTAAATCCATCTGCCTCTAAAGACCAGGTACTAGGGTTAAAGGTATGTGCCTGGCTTCTATGGCTTTTGGCTGACTTTTCTTTCAGAATCCTCAGGCAAGCTTTAATAATTCATAAATAGGAGCTTCCTGAGGACTGGGAACTGAGTATACACAGCAGACTGGCCTATCCAGAGTTTTCTATTTTCCCTGTCCCACCTCAATCCACAGAAAGAGCCTTCCATCCATTGCTCTGCTCAGAGCCTCGTGAGGCCTGGGGACTGTGCACAGGGTACCACATCCCAGAAGACCAGCCCACCAAGAGTCTGCCAGCACCCTAGTTCCACCTTCATCTACTGGAAGAGGAGAGCCATCAGAGTATTGGACCTGTGTGCACCCACTGGAAGAGAACTTTGGTTCTGTACCAACCAGGAGAGGGAGAGACCCCACTGGTCTGCACTGGAAAAGGGGATGGTTAGACAACATTATAATAACACAGTCAACAACAGAAAGATCAATATGACAATGCCAGAGTCTAAGGACTCCATATTAGCAAGACTTGAACTTCCCAAAACAGATGAAGCAGAAGGGAATGATCCAAAAACAACTTTATAACAATGATAGAGACCCTCAAAGAGGTAATGAGAAAATTCCTTAAGGAAATAGAAGAAAAAAATAATCAAAATATTCAAGAAATAGAGGAAAAGACAAACCAAAATTTGCAAGAAACAATTCAAACAGTGCTTGGCTTTAAAGCTGAAATACACACACACACACACACACACACACACACACACACACACACACACGGAAAAAAATGAAAAAGCACAGTCTGAGGAAATGCTGGAAATAGAAAAGCTAGGAAAATGATCAGGAACTACAGATAGAAGCATAACCAACCGAATATAAGAGATGGAAGAGAGAATCTCAGGTGTCAAAGATACACTGGGAGAAATAGATTCATTCACCAAAGAAAATCTTTAGTTCAACAAATCCCTGACACAAAATATCCATGAATATGGCACACTGCAAAGGCCAAATCTAAGAATAATAGGTATAGAAGAAGGTGAAGAAACCCAACTCAAAGGTGCAGAAAATATCTTCAATAAAACCATAGAAGAAAACTTTCCCAACCTACAGAGAAACATGGAAATGTAAGTATAAGAAGCTTACAGACTACAGCCATGATTTCTGTATCTTCTTAGAATCCCCTATGACAGCGCCCCTTACCAGCAGGAAGTAGTTTGGAAAGAATGACGCCCAAATTCCCAAATATTGTCTATAAATGTTTGTTTTCATTTAAATGGACTTGGTTATATAAAATAAATAAATAAATAAATAAATAAAAACAATCAATGTCCAAAAAAAAAGAAGCTTACATACACCATATAGAATGAGCCACATAAAAAGGTTCCCTCTCCACATAATAATCAAAACACCAAACATACAGAATAAAGAAAGAATATTAAGAGTAGCAAAGGAAAAGGGCCAAATAACATATAAAGGAAAACCTATCAGAATTACACCTGACTTTTCCATGGAAACTGAAAGTCAGAAGGTCCTGGATAGATGTCCTACCAACACTAAGAGATTACAGATGACAGCCCAGACTACTATACCCAGCAAAGCTTTCGATCACTATTGATGGATAAACCAAGATATTCTATGACAAAACCAGATTTACACAATACATATCAGCTAATCAAGCCCTATAGAAAGTTTTGGAAGAAAAACTCAAAACCAAGGGTGATGGGAGATGTCATTCTGTAAATATGTTTCTCATACTGGCTAATGAATAAAGCACTGTTGGCCAATAGAAAAGGAAGATAGGAGGGACTAGGAAACTAGGAGGAAAGAGGAAGTAGTAAGGAGGAGTGAAGATGGAGAGTCTGGAGAGAGCAGGACGCCAGCCGGCTCTCTGGTAAGACCACATGGAAATACATAGATTAACAGAAATGGGTTAATAATTATGACAGAGCTAGCCGATAAGAAACAAGTAACTGGCCAACAACATTATAGCAAATACAGAGTCTCAGTGTGTTATTTGGGGCTGGCGCAGCGGCAGGGACAAGATCAGTGGCGGGCGGAAAAAACCTACTCCTTAAACAAGGGAGTTAACTAGACCCACAAAACATCGGCAATAGATAATCCTACTTTACCAACAGTGAAAAGAAAAATGGTGGGAAATCTACACACAATACCACCACTACCAAAATATCCAAAACAAACAAGAGTCAATGGTCACTAATACCCCTCAATATTAATGGTCTTAACTCACCTATAAAAAGACACAGGCACCCAGAGATCCGCCTATCTCTGCGGGTCCACTTGGAGTTCCTGCAGGCAAGATCCTTGACCCCCAAATCCTGGCCTCTGCCAAAGAACGAGGTCTCAGCTGGAGAGTGCCAGTTTCCAGTGAGATCCCAATATCCTGCAAAACCTTCTCAAGTTCCAGCTCAGCCCTCGTCCTCTTCCGCCAGCTATTGGCCAGAGCTATTGGCCAGAGCGATTGGCCAGAGGACCACTGTGAGTACCTGCTTACATCTTCTTCTGGATCCTCATCCTTGACCCCATCCCTGGATCCCTGTCTGCGGAGAAACCTCCTAGAGAGCTTGGACCACACAGAGCTATAGATATTGAATCTCAGACCCACATAAGCCCATCAGGGAAGTACCATAGAGAGAGGGGGGATACACCACCAACACCTACTGGAAGAAGCTATGGGAAGAAGGCAATACAAGAGAACACCTAACAACAGACAGACAAACATGACACCACCAGAATCCAGGGAATCTACACCAACTAGAATGGAACACAACAGCAAAGCAGAGGAAGCAGAAGGGTATGACTTAAAAATTACCATCATGAAAATGATAGAGGCCCTCAAAGAAGATGTGAAAAAAAAAAAAACCCTTAAAGAAATGGAGGAAAAAACAAACAAAAAAGTGGAAGAAATGAACAAATTCCTTAAGGAAAGTACAGAAAGCCAAGAAAAAACAATTAACCAGGTGAAGGAAATGGTTCAAGACTTAAAAACTGAAATTGAGAAAATAAAGGCAACACAAATGGAAGGAATGCTGGAAATTGAAAAGCTGGGCAAAAAATCGGCAACGACGGACACAAGCATAACCAATAGATTCAAGAGATGGAAGAGAAAATCTCAGGCGCAGAAGATAAACTAGAAGAAATAGATTCATCGACCAAAGAAAATCATAAATCCAACAAATCCTTAACACAAAACATCCAGGAAATGTGGGACACCATGAAAAGGCCAATCCTAAGAATAATAGGCATAGACGAAGGTGAGGAAGCCCAGCTCAAAGGTGCCGAAAACATATTCAACAAAATCATCGAGGAAAACTTTCCAAATCTGAAGAAGGACATGCCCATGAAAGTACAAGAAGCATACCGAACCCCAAATAAGCTTGACCAAAGAAAAAAGACCCCTCGACATATAATAATCAAAACACCTAGCATACAGAATAAAGAAAGAATATTAAGAGCAGCGAAGGAAAAATCACAGGTAACATATAAAGGCAGACCTATCAAAATTACACCTGATTCTCCATGGAAACCCTCAAGGCCAGAAGGTCCTGGATAGATGTTCTAAAAGTATTAAGAGAACACGGATGCCAGCCTAGGCTACTATATCCAGCAAAACTCTCAATCAATATAGACGGAGAGAACAAGATATTTAATGACAAAACCAGATTTTCCCAAAATGTATCTACAAATCCAGCCCTACAGAAAGTATTGGAAGGAAAACTCCAGCCCAAGGAAGTTGAAGGACAAGTTACTGGGGAAAAGGATTTCTATTTTTGTTTCCACAGAAAATGAAAAGATGTGGATTCCTTCCAGACTAATGTGGTTTGATCACGCCAGACTGCCTGAAACAGAGTACAAGCTAATCCTACATTCTAAACAGCTGGACAAAACAGCCCTATAGACTACAGCCAGGATATCTGAATCTTCTTCGAATCCCCCCAAGACAGCGCCCCTTACCAGCAGGAAGTAGTTTGGAAAGAACGACGCCCAAATTCCCAAATATTGTGTATAAATGTTTGTTTTCATTTATTTGGACTTTGTTATATAAAATTAAATAAAATAAATTAAAAAAAATAAAAAGACACAGGCTAACAGAATGTATACAAAGACAGAATCCATCCTGCTGCATACAAGAAACATATCTAAACTTCAAAGACCAATGTTACCAAAGAGTTAAGGGTTGAGTAAAGATTTTCCAATCAAATGTACTCAAGAAACAAGTGGGTGTAGAAATCTTAATATCTAACAAATTAGACTTACTAACATCAATCAAAAGAGATGAAGAAGGTCATTTCTTATTCATCACAGGAGAAACCCATCAAGATGAATTCTGAATTCTAAACATCTATGCCCCCAATACAAAGGCACCCACTTTCATAAAGGAAACATTACTAAAACTCAAATTGCACATAAAACCTCACACACTTATAGTGGGAGATATCAACATCCCACTCCTAACACTAGGCAGGTCCACCACAGAAACTTAACAAAGAAAGAAAGGGACTAAGAGAAGTTATGGCCCAATTGGGCTTAACAGACATTTATAAAACATTCCATCCAAACACAAAAGAATATACCTTCTTCTCAGTGCCACATGAAACCTTCTCTAAAATCAACCACACACTAGGTAATATAGAAAACCTCAATGGGTACAAAAAAGAAAAAAAATGAGAATAACTCCCTGTATCTTATCAGACCACCATGCTTTAAAGTTAGAATTCAACAATAACATAAATTGCAGAAACCTTACAAACTCATGGAAATTGAACAATTCCCAATTGCACCATTCTTGGGTCAAGGAAGAAATAAGAAAGAAATGAAAGACTTCCTAAAATTCAATGAGAATGAAGACACAACACATCCAAACATATGGGATACTTTGAAAGCAGTGCTAAGAGGAAAGCTCATAGAAATAACTGCCCACATGAAGAAACTGGAGGATAGCCACACTAGAGAATTAACAGCACTGAAAGCTCTACAACAAAAAGAAGCAAACTCACCCCAGAGGAGTAGATGCCAGGAAATAATTAATTTGAGGGCTGAAATCAATAAGGTAGAAACTAGAAAACAACACAAAGAATCAATGTAAGAAAGAGTTGGTTCTTTGAGAAAATCAACAAGATAAACAAAACTTTATCCAAACTAACCAAAAGACATGACATAAAAGTAAAATGAGAACTTTGATAATGAATTATTTTTACTCCTGAAATTGAAAAGCTTCTGTAAGTCAAAGGACACAGTCAATAAGACAAAACTGCAGCCCACAGAATGGGAAAAGATATTCACCCACCCCACATCTGACAGAGGGCTGATTTCCAAAATATATAAAGAACTCAAGAAACTACTCACTGACATCAAATAACCCATTTAAAAAGTGGGGCATAGAACTGAATAGAGAATTCTCAATAGAGGAATCTAAAATGGCCAAAAGACACTTAAGAAAGAGCCCAACATCCTTAGCTATCATGGAAATGCAAATCAAAACAACTCTGAGATAGCATCTTAGAACTCCCAGAATGCCTGAAATTAGAAACATCAAAGACAGTTTATGCTGGAGAGGATGTGGAGAAACGGGTACACTCCTCCACTGCTGGTGGGAGTGCAAACTCATACAGTCAACTTTGGAAATCAGTATGGTGATTCCTCAGGAAAATGGGTATCAGTCTACCTCAAGATACAGCAATTCAACTCTTAGGCATATACCTGAAAGATAAACATTCATACAACAAGGATATCTGTTCAACTATGTTCATAACAGTATTATTTGTAATAGCTAGAACTTGGAAGCAACGTAGATGCCCTTCAACTGAAGAATGGACAAAGAAGATGTGGTACATTTACAGAATGGAATACTACTCAGAGGAAAACATACTGGAATCTTGAAATTTGCAGGCAAATGGAACTAGAAGAAACCATCTGGACTGAGGTAATCCAGTCACAAAAAACAAACTCAGTATGTACTCACTCATATATGGATTTTAGACATAAGGCAAAGGATTACCAGCCTACACTGCCAGAAAAGCTAGGAAACAAGGAGGCCCCTAAGAGAAACATACATGGTCCCCCAGAGAAGGGGAAAGGGACAAATCTCTGGGGCAAATTGGGAGCATGGGGGGAGGGGAGAGGAATTTAGAAGAAAGAGAAGTGGAGAAGAGGAGGGGAGAGGTGGGCATGAAGGAGCATGAAGATTGAGTCAGGGAAAGAATAGTGGAGAGCAAGAAAAGAGATAACCATATTAGAGGAGCCATTATAGGTTTAAAGAGAAATCTGGCACTAGGGAAATGTCCAGAGTTCTACTAGGATGACTCCAACTAACAATGTAAGAAATAGTGGAGAGGTTACCTTAAATGCCCTTCCCTGATAATGAGATTGATGACTATCTTATATGCCATCCTAGAGCCTTTATCTAGTAGCTGATGGAAGCAGAAGCAGACAACCATAGCTAAATGCTGAGCTGAACTCCTGGAATCCAGTTGCAGAGAGGGAGGAGTGATGAGCAAAGGGGTCAAGACAAGGCTAGAGAAACCCACAGAAACTGCTGACCTGAACAAGGGGGAGCTCATGGACTCCAGTCTCATAGCAGAGAAACCAGCATAGGACCAACCCAGACCCCCTGAATGTTGGTGTTAGTTAAGAGGACTGGGCAGTCTATGGGGCCTCTGGTAGTGGATCAGTATTTATTGCTAGTATAAGAATGGACTGTGGGAGGCCATTCCACATAGATCAATACTCTCTCAGCCTAGACACATGGGGAGGGCCTGGGCCCTGCTCCAAATGATATGACAGACTTTGAAGACTTCCCATGGAAGGCTCACCCTCCCTGGGGAGCAGAAAGGGGATGGGATGGGGGTTGGTGGGGGTCTGGGGAGGAGGGGAGGGTGAGGGAACTGGGAGTGACATGTAAAACAAGTTTACTCCAGACATGTTTTCATTCTTTTCACATAAATACCTAAGATAATTTCTAGTTCATATGCTGTGTGAAAACTGAACAGTGCACAAAAATAACAAGGCTATTTTCTAATGTAATTGGCCCACTATACACTTGCACCAGGGCTGGATGTGAACTCCAGTTCATACCCTCAGTACATCACAATGACATCATCTGGTAGAAAGGCATACTTAGTCTTCCTGTCCATTTTCATTTTTTTTGTTTGTTTGCTTGCTTTCATCTGATGCTCTACTGTACTCTATTTTACTCATTTACCTGAGTAAAAGCCAACTTTCTGAGAGTGGAATTACTACTCAACTTGGTGGCAAACACAGGCATTGAATTATTTATTATGAACTTTGTTGATAGCATTAGTTTTTTCTAAGTTTACATTTTGTAATCATGAATGGAGATTTGATTTTTAGCCAAGTCTACTTTCATCTATGAGAATGATCATATGTGCCTTATCTCTGTTTTGCTGTGTTACATGCTTTCTGTGTTGAGTTACATTAACACTAGGGCATTAACACTTTACATTCCCCATGTAGATTCTACTTGGGCATACATAAATTATTCTATATATTGTTGAGCATGAGTTCAGTACTTCATTAAAGATTTTTGTTTCTATGTTCACAAAATGTTAAGTTTTCCTCTGAAGTATTGGAGTTATCTGATCTATCTTCTCAAATAAATTGGGAAGTATAAATAATCACTTTGTTTTTTGAAATTGAGAAAACAGGTTTATTTCTCTTTGAGAGATTTCTAGAATTACGACCTATAAGGCAAGTAGCTGATTTTCTTTGAAGTTTTCAAATAAACATTTAATGTTTAAATTAGCCACTGAGTTCACCAGATTTTGTTTTGTTTCACGTTTGGCCAGATGCAAGCTTTTAGCATGTTTTTTTCACTTCACTTAATTCACCAAGTTCATCAGTATAAAGTTGTTTGTAAATGCCGCAGGTGTTTTAGCATCTCTGGTGCATGTACAGCTTCCTTCCTTCTGTTTCTAGACTGACGTTGTTATTTGTGTGTTTTAATAAACAGGGCTGACTAGTGAGAGATTTTTCCATTAGAATGATCTTCCATGGGGACTGTCTTTGTTTTTATTGATTTATTTCCTCTGTTTATTATTACAGATTCCCTTTTTAACTATATTAAATTCTGGACTCAATTCTATCTGTTGTTATTGTTTGTTTACTTATTTTGCTTAACTGGAAAAAGGCTTATATGGTAACTTAAGCATTTATTCTTTCTTTTCTTCCAACCATTTGGTGTTTCCATCTCAAACCTAATTTAGCTTCATCAAACATTCGTTTTGTAATCTCTTTTAAATGTGTGGGAATACTTTAGGCGTCCGCGTAGTATAAATATTGAGCTTTATTGTTCCCGACACCATCACCTTCCTCTCCTGGACAGCTCCCCATCCCTTCAACTTTCATGTCCTTTTCTCAACTCAAGACAAAACTTGTGACATTTGTCTTTCTTCCTGGGCCTAGCCCTTACATTTAACATGGCCCCTCTTGCTCCTTATCTTCATGAAGACATCATAATCTCCTTAAGTGCTGGTAGCAGTCATCCACCTTCAAGCAGTACTGCAGCTCTCCACAGAAGCCACAGGGACTGTGCCTCTCCATTTCCCTCCCTCCATTTCCATTCTCAGTGTGACTGTCACCATCCAGTTTACTCCTAACGCCATTGGTATTAGATTTGATGTAAGCAGCAAGACATGTCTTCCACACAGGCCTTCATTTTGGCTTCCGATGTTCCTCATGTATGTGTGTTCAGATTTCCATCTGGCATCGTAACCCTTGTGCTAAGGAAATGATGTAGAGTGTGACTGAGAAGAGAAGAGTGCTCAGCGGGAGCAAGAGGGGACAGGAAGGAGTAAGGGGTTGGTGAACATAACCAAAGTACATATGGACATGCATGAAAATGGTAAATGAAACCTATCACCAAGTATATGTTGATGAAGAACACAAGGTCAGAAATCCCTATGACATTTCCATCTCAAAGTTGTACCTAAAATAAATTCAAATTTTGTCTCTCTAAAAATTATTTTGTCTTCATTCTTAAATGTGTTTCCAACAAGTAAGAAATTATGAGCAGGCTTTCTTTCAGTACATTTGTTCTGTGACATTTGTGTTTTTCTAATATAATAATATCTTCATTTTTCTCCCATCTTTAATATCCACTGAGCCTAAGTACAGTGTGTTTGGTGTGTGTGTGTGTGTGTGTGTGTGTGTGTGTGTGTGTGTGTGTGTGTGTGTGTTCCGTTCTCAGAAATCTTGTATCTTAAGTCAATTTTGCTTCATTAACTTTGGAAAATTCTTATTTCTTCCTGCCTTCCTTTCTTTCTTTTTCATTATCTTTTAAGTATTTCATATTCTTTCTAATATGTATTTCTTCTGGAAATCTTTCTAAATTTTTTTTCATATTTTTGAGATTATAATTACTTCATTTCCCCTCTTCCCCTTCCTCCTTCAAAACCCTTCCATATGCCCCTTCTTGATCTTTTTTAAGTTTATCGCCACCTTTTTCATAAATTGTAGTTATATGCAAAAATATATACATATATGCATATATACATACATATATATGTAGTTGTATGAGCATCTACACATAATTTGTGATTGGCATTTTCTTTGGGCTGCCTACGAGCTCCTAAATAAAGATATGGAGACTCATTATTCATTAGAAATGATCAGCCTTAGCTTAGGCTTTTCCCACTTGCTCTTTTAACTTTAGTTAACCTGATTCTAATCTTCTAAATTTTGCCTTAGGGATTTTGGCATTTCTTCATTCTGTATGTCCTACTTTCCTGTTTCCTCCATATCTGCCTGCCTACCCCTGGTGTCTCTGTCTGGTCTCTTTTTCTTTCTTCTCTGGGCCTAAATTCCTCCTACTACTTATCATCCCTGGCTGCATTTCTGCCTATACCTCCACCCTCATTGTTGGCCACTGTAGCAGGATAAATACAAGATCCAGTGACAAATACTGAGGTTCAAGCTTAAAGCTGAAGATCAGAAAATCAAAAAAGCAGCAGCTTGTCACTAGCTCTTACTTTATATCAGACTGAAAGGCTATCCTGGCTCCATAAAATCTCAGGCTGCTGCCTGTCCTCAGCATGGCTGGAGAATCCTGAAACATCAATGCCATCCTATCCTCAATATAGCTGGAGAATGAATGCCACCTTTGACACCTCGCTTCTGTCTTATATACCTCATTAATCCTACACTCTTGTGTAGGTCATGGTGGCCTTGACCTAAGAGAGACTGTCTGCCTCTTAATCCTGAGTCTTGGGATTAAAGGTGTCCACTACCTCTGCCTGATCTCTATAGCTTGAGGCTGAGTTTACTTTCTGAATCCTCAGGAAAGCTTTAATGAATAGTAAATAATATATTGCCTCAGGCCATTGAGCTTTGGATTAGATCAATCCGGCGCCTTAGACAGTAAAACAACAACACATCTTTATATAGTAGGACAAGTATTCAGCAACAAAAACAAGTGCAACACATCTTTAAACAAAGGCAACACATTCTTGCATGGTTAAATAAATATTCTGCAGTGCATACACACATAGTTGTATTAATAAATATAACCTCTGAGTCCATTTAATGTTACTTGTGGGTATGTTTTCAGGACTGACCATTTGTTATTGAATAACCAGGTGATGTGCTTTCTCTAGGAAAGACTCTCGGCATTCTTTAGTTTCCTGCAGCTCCTTGTGTGGGTTTGAGCCACAAGGTCTTTGCTCCTGTCCACTTTGGCATGTCTATGGTTGTCCTTGTTCATTTTATGTTTAAGCAGTCATGCCTGTGATGCTCCGTGGGTGCATCTCCTGACATTAGTAGGAGACACAGTCTCATTGCAAACTCTCTGATATTCTGGCTCCTGCAAGCCTTCTACCTCCTTTCCACACTGTGTTCTCTGATTCTTAGGTGAAGGAATTGTGCTGTACATGCATCATTTGGGATTGGTTCTACAGTTCTGCATTGTGATTGGCTGTGGCTCTTCTGGACCCTATTTTTTTTAGATGTTAGACTATTTGACACTCTTTAGCTCATGGTACTATAATAGTTTCCTCTTCCTTTTCCTTTTGTCATTCATACTGTGTAATTTCTATTGCTCAATTTCTTTTTGGACTTTCCTTTATTGTGTTCAGTGTTGTCACAGAATCATCAAAGGAAAAGTTCGTCTGTTAGACAGTGCATTGAAATTCTTACTACATTTTTACTTGACTGCTCTGAATGAAATTCCCGATGTTTTCCTGTGAGTTAAATTGTTTTTCCCACTTTTTAAACATAATAACAATGATTATTTTCAAATCTTTGTCAAATCCTTGTAACTTCTTAATCATATATAGCTCCTTTGATTGATTAACCCAATATAAAGAATAATGCTCTTACATTTTGACTTACTTTTTTATTGGGTGCTAGACATCTTGATTAGACTACCAGAAACTGAGCAATATATTAGTTAGGTCAAGAAATGGGTGACTCTTCTGTAATACTATTGCTCTAGTGCTCAATAGTCTGACTATGACAGGACAAGGCAGGACTGGAGCCTGACAGGAGGCCACGTGGATGTCTATGGCGTGGGCTGGTACCTGAGGTCATGTGGATGTTCCAGATCCATGCTGCCACTGGGGGATGTGTTGAGGGTGGTCTGTGTTCTCGGCTGCTGCTGGAGGCCATGTAGATGTCTGTCATCTGTGTCACCAGTGTCTGCTTTGGGCAGGGAATCTTCGTTAGCAGTGATATTGATGACCACAGACTCAGGATGAGAAGGAGAGCCATCGAAGGCTTCTGTGGCCATGCTCCCTCCATTAAAAATTTTAGAAAAGAAACAGTACGTGAAGCTATTTAAGATAGTCTTTAAAAGTTGTGATTAAAAAACGCTGAAATGTAGCTTTTTAGAATTGATAACTTCTGAAGGGGTTGGAATAGAACAGAGTGGAGAAAGACTGTTATCTTTAACAGGCTAGCCTCTGGGAGCCTGACCATGATTCAGTGAGTATATGGGCAGAATCAGTTGTGCTGGGTGTGCTTTTTTCTTTTGGAGAGGAGAGCACAGGGTCAACCTAGAGGAATGAGAAGTAAGGGTGATTCAGGCGCAATTTTAAAAGTAAGCAATGACTTCAGGAATTGTACAAATAAACCGCTGGAAAAAAATAAGGAAGACAACTCAGGATATGAAAGAATTCACTGATTAACTGGAAGTTCTAAAAAGAGGAACAGTCAAAAAAAAACTTATAAATGAAATTAGCAATAAACCCAATTTTAAAAACTCAGTGAGATGACCCAGTGGGCAAAGGCACTTGCTATGAAAGCCTAGGGTCCTGTGCTCAATACCAGCACTTAAGGGAAGCTAGAAAGAGAGACTCGCTCCAGAGCTGTCCTCTGACCCCCAAGTGTATACTGTGGCACTTAGGTCCAACTGTACAGTAAATAACTTTTTAAATCCTCAGTTGAGAGCCTCCCCAGAGCAAGCAGTGGGGTGTTTATCAGGGTTTGAGGACTAATTTTGTAAATCATCCCTTCTAGCAATAACAACAAGGAGAAATAAGAAACCATAACCAGAACTTCCAATGATTTGGGAACAAATTCAAATAGCCTTGAGCAGTCTGCAGACTGACCATGAAGCCCATCATGACTCAAGTGGCATTTTCACATGACTAGAAACCTGATTCTAAAACTTGTGTGCAAGCACAAAAACATTCTGAGTCTCTAAGGAATGCTGGGTGCAAGGAGCAATGTTCAACACACAAGAGCACTTGGCTTCAAGGTATACTAGAGCCCTAGTAACAAAAGCATGACAATAGCACAGGACAGACCATAGGCTGCAGAATAGGAAACAAGAATGTAAACAAAACAAGGCGGGCGGTACCTGAAGATCCCCTCATAGAAGCCATGTCTGCACTGAGCATCCTACAGATTATGGAGAGGCTGGAATAGTCAGCTCCAGAGCCAAATTATCCTGGGTTATCTTAGACCATTAAATGGCTATTTATTGTCTACCTGTGTCTGTGACTTCTTGTGACTAGTGGGTAAATGCTTTTGGAATATGCAAACAGAGCCTGTCTTCCAGCAACCCAAAACCTAAGAACATCATCAGATCACATCTGATGCCTATAGGTCCCCAATCCCCCTTTTAGCACATTGACTCACCTACCCCTACCAATGTATTTGAAAAGTGTTTTGATTTACATTTTGTTCTGTTTCTATAACTACTTCACAAACCTGCTATGATTTTGGAACACAGTTTTGGGGTAACCTGTATTTGCATTTTCAGCCTATGCTAATACTATATACTTGGCTCCAGAATGAACTCTTATTTCCCTTGAAGTGAGATCTTTGATTTTTATAGTGACATGGTGACAGTGAACCGAATTTTAACAAAGATGCTGAAAACAAAATGAAAAACCAATTCTAACAACTGTTTCTGTGAAAATCGCAATGCCATATACAGAATCAAACTACAGTTCCCTTCTTCTTCCCTATACAAAAATCAGTTCAAAACGGGTCAAAGGTTGTAATGTCAGATGAAAACTTTGAAAGTAGTGGAGGAATCCATGGGAAAAACAATTTAAAATACAGACCCAGAAAGGCAAGGCCTTTCTGCATATCACCCCAATAACCCAGGAACTCAATAACCTCCTTCTTGTGAACTTTGACTGTGATTTGTGATATAATGTGATAGTCAACAGAAATGGCACTGTGCTATGAAAAAAAATCATTTATTATTAATGATTTCCAATATACATCTGTATTTTACAATGTTAGCTTTTGGTGTTATCAAGCTTGGGCAGATCACAGTCATTCTCTCACCAGCTTTGGCTCAGTGTCAAAGTAAAATGTTAAGCAAACTCTTGATGTCTCGTGTTGGATTTGTCTTGACTAAGAACAATACCCCAGGAAGTAGAAGTTTTGCTGATGACAGTAGTTGAAGGATACTCGATGCTTTACACACACACACACACACACACACACACACACACACACACACACACAGTCTAAATATATTACCTTCTATTTTCCAATGTCTTTCAAATAAACAAAAGTCACAGTTACTTTTGACCTACTAAATTCTGAATTTGAAAAGGATGGCATCTTAGTCAGACTGTTTATCCTTTTTCCTTAAGCTTCACAAAATACGGAGACTATCTTTGTGGGTGAAGAGCCGATAAATTTGGACTCCTCTACACCATTTTGGTAGGACAAAGAGCTTGCTTCTCTAAGTCGGGGAGCTATGTGCTAAGGTTCTGGCATTACTGATTACCAGCTTATGGGACCTTGTCAGATGGTGTGGCTGTGTACCCTTAAGTCATCTCAATCCTCTTGTTTTTCATAAAGGTGTTAGAACTAGACACCAAATTCAAACTGGACACCTGTCCCAGCTGTCCCACTCTAGTCAAAAGCAGAACCACCACCAAAGTTCATTCACAGGTCAGGGGAGGGAGGAGGGAGGCAGACAGGGAAGGAGTTATCTTTAGATGTTCTCAGTCAGAACCAGGCTTTCTCTCCTAGCACTCACTACTTAGCTGATGAGCACACACTCCTGTGTACCTTCCTCCTCCAGTGTACTGCGAGTTTATTTTTTCCTGCATGATGGTTGTAGCTGTAATTCATTGAGCTGTGTCCTACCTATGTGGATCCATGATAAGCACATGTTCTTACTGTTTCACTTGGTCATGGCAGTCTCTGATGACACTCTGGTTCATCCTTATCTTACAGAGAAGGAAACTATGGCAAAGAGCATTAGATATGTCCAAGTTCTCTCAGCTAGAAGGAGGTATGCTGTCTCTTCGCAGGCATGGAGTCCCTCTTTTACTCACGAATGCTACCTCCATGCCTGCCACAGGCTTTTTGTGAGCACTAACCATGATTGTGTTCTGCAGAGATACCAGGGGCCTCAGCATCTTGGCTGTGCCTGGGGTTGCTTTCTTTGAAGAGGAATGGAGCCCAAATCTTCCTCTCTGAAGCTCTGACCATCTGCTCCATCTGCCCTGCTCCACGCCCTCTCCTCCATACCAGGCACCATGTGGACTTTAAGTTACAGCTTCATTGAGACAAAGGAAGAGAGAGCTCTATGCTGTCAGTGGAAGGGAGAGAGCAGCTGAGAAAGGGAAAGCTCAGATTGAAAACAAAGTGTGTCCACCAGCACATCCCTAGAGCAAGTTTCCTTGTCAGGCCAGTGCTCTATCTTTCTAATTAACTGGAGGGAGAATAAACTGCTAGGCGTGTCATAAAGGACCAGATCACATGTGCAATCAGCTGACACCACGGCTAACAAAATTCGTGTGCAACCTTGGCCCGGTGCACTGGAGGAGGGAGGAAGCCTACGGGACCCATCAGTCTACAAACAGCAGCAAGGACAGACAGCATGAGCACAGCTGGAAAAGTAAGAAAAACATCTTACTGTTGTAAATTTATTCTTATTAGTATGCAAAAGATGAAGATTGCTAACTCAGGAATAGCATGCAATGAAATACAATGTGAAACTATGTTACAGTACAGCATATGCACCGGGCTACAGTGCAACTAGACTGCTACGAAATATCTTTAACAAGAGTGCATATAATCCAGCTCTGGGAATGTCTTCACCTCCTCTTTAATTTTGCAGTGGGAATTTATTTTCGGCCAACTGTGACTACTTTGTAAGTAGGAAGTTTTAAAAAGATCTTTTATGTAAAGTCTGTGTTTATAGTAAGACATCAAATAGCATTCTAGTCTTATAATTCTGTATTTTTATATGAAGACAACAACATTAAGTTTGACCAGAGTTTCATAACAGGATTTGACTGTTATATAGAACTGTCCCTGTAACCTG
The DNA here is from genome assembly GCF_943737965.1 of Phodopus roborovskii. Classification (NCBI taxonomy): domain Eukaryota; kingdom Metazoa; phylum Chordata; class Mammalia; order Rodentia; family Cricetidae; genus Phodopus; species Phodopus roborovskii. Next base: position 2,177,320 of record NW_026126422.1, on the reverse strand, counting down.
TAGATAAATTTCTGACAAGAGGTGGATTGATTTCAAAGCATTCAGATCGTGGACAGTAAGATTACATTACTGTGCCATTGGGATTTGGACAGCTCACAAAACTTCTAAAAATTCTATACAACACTCTCTAACCTTAAGAAAAACTGTCAAGACAAAGAATACACACACATGGTACTAAGTTTCCACAAGCCACAGTCCCTTGTTCAATATGTGTGGTACTGGGATACAAGCAGTCATTTATAATAATTAACTGATTTGTGATGTCTCATTGCTTAATTATAAAAGCCTGTCTTTTTGTTGGCTCAGGTGCTATTTTAGGAGTGGGTCAAAGTCCCAAAGCTCACAGTGAGAACTGGGTGTTGGAATGTGCAGAGGCTTCTGCATACACAGTGAGACACCACTCCTGTTGAAAGGATGGGTTGGGGATCTCAGAAGGGGCCAGTGTCAGGTATTTTTATTCCAGTTCATATTTAGAACAGTTTAGAATGACTTATTACATCTCAAAGAAAAGTAGTTAGGAAAAAAGATGGTACAGTTAAGTGGAAACCCAATTATATCAACCAAACAAGAATTGAGGGGCCAGGGAATCCCGGGCTCTTAGGTACAGGATCAATAGCAGCACTGTGGTAATCACTGGTTTGTGTGACTTTATGGCCGAATATTTCTGAAATCCCAGCACTAGGAGGGCCAAGACAGAAAGGTTACTAGTTCAAGGTCAGCCTGGGCTTATTATTAGAATATTGTCTCAGAAATCCAAAATCTGGGGGCTAAATCTGTGACAGAGTACTTGCCTGAATGCACAAAATTCTGGGTTCTGCCCCTAGTACTACAAAAATATATTAATAATTATCATTTAGAATTAAACATAACACAATGATTTTGGTCAAACAACCTCTTTCAGAACAGTACCAGTGACAATCAAGGAAAAAAATAGTATAAGCAGAGCCTGAAGGAGCATACACCAATTCGCCCAGGTGCATTACATTTAGTTGAATTTTCCAGACCTTGGGCTATAGTGTCATCGGTTTTTAATATTTTTTTTATTGTAAATGAGATATATCTGTTTGTGTGTAACAATGGGTGGCAGACCCTGGGACAGATTTCATGGGGGCAGTGATCTCCTTGGAGGTGATGTAACCCTTTATCTCCCAGGTCATCAAGTGCAAAGCAGCTGTGCTATGGGAAACTCACAAGCCCTTCTCCATCGAGGACATAGAAGTTGCACCTCCCAAGGCCCATGAAGTTCGCATTAAGGTAAGCCCCACTTTGACCATCTAGAACATTAGGTTTGAAAAACTCAGAAAACTCCAGAGACCTATGCAAAACTCCATTAATAGCCCCTTTGAAGAGGCTTGCCCTGACAATGAATAAAGCTGTTACTAAGGCAAGCTATTGATAACTGCTAAAAGTTCGAAGTGACTAAAAAGCATGTTTAACATAATCCATGAATTTTAAAAAAAAAAACATTTATGTTTGTAAAGTACTAAGCATCTTGATTCTTAAAATCAATTAATATCTAAAAACCAGTTAATATTAGGCAATTCCTTGGTGCTCATTTCCTATTTCTTTTATTTATTTAATTTAGAAACAATCTATTTTACCCCAGTTCCCTCTCACTCCCATCCTCCCATACCCCCACCGACTCCCCCATCCTACCCCCACCCCCATCCACTGTCCAGAGTAAGTCTTACTAAGGGGCATCATCAAAGTCTGTCACATAATTTTGGGGGAAGGCCTAGGCCCTCCTCCATGTATCTAGGCTGAGAGAGTATCCCTCCATGGGGAATGGGCTCCCAAAGTTCATTGGTGCACTAGGGATAAATACTGATCCACAATCAGAGGCCCCATAGATTGACCAGGCCTCCTAACTGGCACCCACATTCAGAGGGCTTGGTTCTGTCCAACTATAAGACTGGGATCCCTATGGTCTTACTTGGTCAGGTAAGCTGTTTCTGGGAGTTTCTCCAACATGGTCTTGACCTCCCTCCCTGCAACTGGATTCCAGGAGTTCAGCTCAGTGTTTTGCTGTGGGTGTCTAATTCTGTTTCCATCAGCTACTGGATGAAGGCTCCAGGATGGCTTATAAGGTAGTCATCAATCTCATTATAGGGGAAGGACATTTAAGATAGCCTCTCCTCTATTGCTTAAATATTAGTTGGGTCATTCTTATGGATTTCTGGGCATTTCCCTAGTGCCAGATTTCTCTTTAAACCTATAATGGCTCCCTCTATTAAGGTATCTCTTTTCTTGCTATCTTCTATTCTTCCCCCGACTCAGTCTTCCTGACCCCTCATGTTCTCCTCCCTCCTCCCTTCCCTTCTCTGTTTCTTACCGCCCTCCCAATACCCCCACACTTCCCAATTTGCTCAAGAGATCTTGTCCCTTTCCCCTTCTCTGGGGAGCCATGTGTTTCTCTCGTAGGGTCTTCCCTGTTTCCTAGTTTCTCTGGTAGTATGGATAATAGGCTGATAGTCCTTTGCTCCATGTCTAATATACATATATGAGTGAGTACATACCATGATTGTCATTCTGTGACTGGGTTACCTCATTCAGGATGGTTCCTTCCAGTTCCATCCATTTGCCTTCAAATTTTAAGAGTTCATTGTTGTTTGTTTTATTTTGGGGGGGGTTGTTGTTGGTTGTTTGTTTGTTTTATCTTTGTTTTCTTTTTCTGCTGAGTAGTATTCCATTGTGTAAATGTACCACATTTTCTCTATCCATTCAGTTGAGGGGCATCTAGGTTGCTTACAGGTTCTGGTTATTACAAACAATGCTGCTATGAACATAGTTGAATAGATGTCCTTGTGGCATGAATGTGCATTCTTTTGAATATATGCCCATGACTGAAATTGCTGGATCTTGAGGTAGACTGATTCCAACTTTCCTGAGAGACCACCATACTGATTTCCAAAGTGGCTTCACAACTTTTCACTCTCACCATCAATGGAGGAGTGTTCCCCTTTTTTCCACATTCTCTCCAGCATAAACTGTCCTTAATGTTTTTGATTTTAACCATTCTGACAGGAGTAAGATGGCATCTCAGAGTTGTTTTGATTTGCATTTCCATGATGTCTAAGGATGTTGAGCACTTTCTTAAGTGTCTTTCAGCCATTTTAGATTCTTCTATTGAGAATTCTCTATTTAGTTCTGATCTCCAGTTTTTACAGTTTTTAATTGGATTATTTGGTGTTTTGCTGACTAGCTTCTTACATTCTCTGTATATTTTGGAAATCAACCCTCTGTCAGATGTGGGGTTAGTGAAGATCTTTTCCCATTCTGTGGGACTGTGTCCTTTGCCTTACAGAAGCTTCTCAGTTTCTGGAGGTCCCATTACTAATTGTCGACCCCAGTGTCTGTGCTACTGGAGTTATGTTCAGGAAGCAGTCTCTTGCACCAATTAGTTCAAGGGGACCTCCAACGTTCTCTTCTAAGAGGTTTAGTGTGCCTGGATTTATGTTGTATAAAGTACATATTTTACAGTCACTTACTTCACAAGATGATAATTGATGCTTAAGGTATTTAATTGGGAAAAGACAAATGAAAGCACAAGAAAATCTTGGACCTAAATTGAATGTTTGAATTTGAAAACAATAGAGAATGTTAGCGAATCCTCAGAAGCCCGGGTTCAGAACAGTATGTTAAACCCCACAGCTGCAAACTTTGCTGAGTGAACTCTCTGTCTAATTTGTAGATGGTGGCCACGGGGGTCTGCCGCTCAGACGATCACGTGGTTAGTGGAAGCATGGTCTCACCTTTTCCTGTAGTTTTAGGCCATGAGGGAGCCGGTATTGTGGAGAGCATCGGAGAAGGGGTGACTTCTGTGAAACCAGGTACAGAATCCTCTATCCTCCGGACCTGGGTTTTGGTTCTGATGCCAAGAGCATTATTCCTAAGAGAGGAAGTCGAGGCAGTGGGAGACATAATTAATCATGTAATCAACAAACAGCAAAAGTCGACATTTATTTCATTATTAAAAACAGATTTCTGTAGTAAGTTATCACTTCTTTGTCATATTTTATTATGCTTCCTCTGAAGATAACTAGGATTATTATTTTAAGTATTCCTTTAATACTAAGAGAAGCACAATCACTTTGAAGAGCTGAACCCTGGGCAATGGAGAAATGACTCTGTGATTAAAGTCACATCCTGTTCTTCTAGAGTACCCAGTTGGACAATTCAGAATGACCTGTAACTCCTGCCCTAGGGGACCCAATGTCCCCTGCTGGCTTCCAAGGGCACCCACACACAAGTGGCATGTACACACTGGTACTCCCACATGAACATAAAAACCATACAAATCTTTTTAAAAGTAAAAAAAAAATAGTTATCATAATTCTCACTTTAATTTTATCCTATGATCAAGTTTAATACATTATGATTACTAGAAAATATGTCCTATGTTGTGCTTGGTTTTATTTTAGTTTTATTGTAACTATTAGACAAAATGTCAGATCTCTCCAACATCCTATGCTAACATAGTAAGTTGGTAACTCATTGCCACTAAGGCATATATTTATACTTAGCAGTGAGAATATACAAGATTTGATTAGACTAATATGTGAAAGTCCCCAAGAGAAACTGAGGCACACAACAAGGTTAACTGCTATGGACATCTCCTCTTTCTCTTTGTGGATCTTCAGGCACATATAAACCTGGATGAATAGCAAGGCTGGGAGGTAACGACCCATGAATTATAGTGCGGTCGGGTCCTATCACTAGGTGACTTTTCAAAGACACGCGTCTCTACGTGTGGGTCTCATGTGTTTGCTTCATTATTTCCTGGACAGACACTGAAGTCGTTTTGTTGTTTCCCTGCAGGTGATAAAGTCATCCCACTCTTCTCTCCCCAGTGCGGGAAATGCAGGGTTTGCAAGCACCCGGAAAGCAACTTGTGTGCAAAAAACGAGTACGTTTCTAATGTCTTCTCCTACACTTAGGCAGCACACTGCTTTTGTTCTGTCTCATATCCTTGTTATGCCTGTGTTTCTCTGGCCAGTTTGGTAAAGCCGAGGGGGACCATGCTGGACGGCACCACCAGGTTCACCTGCAGAGGAAAGCCAATCCATAACTTCCTGGGCACCAGCACGTTCTCGCAGTACACTGTGGTAGATGAGATAGCAGTAGCTAAAATCGACGGAGCTTCACCACTCGAGAAAGTCTGCCTCATCGGCTGTGGGTTCTCAACCGGCTATGGCTCTGCTGTCCAAGTCGCCAAGGTAAGATGAGGATGGGGGTTTCTTTCCTACTTGGTCCCACATCCGCTTTGCTAAAATAAACAAGGACTTACATTGAGTATAAAATGTTTGGCTGATGGCCCACACTTCTTATTGGCTAGCTCTGTCTTAATTATTAACCCATTTCTATTAATCTATGCATTGCCACAAGTTAATGTTACCTGTAATCTGGCATGTTAGCCCTTCTGCCACAGGGCATCTCTTCCCTGCTTCTCTGCGCCTTCCTCTCCCCAACCTCCTAGTCTGGGAGCCTGGCCTATCGTTCCTGCCTAGTGACTGGACAATCAGTATTTTTTTCATCAACCAATAAGAAAACATGTATACAGAAGGACATCCCCAATCAGTAAACATGAACAATGACCCATGTAATGAGAACATTCAACTTCCAGCCTCCATGATCTCCCAGGGTCCAGCAAACTCTAAAAGGAGTGTGATGGATAGAAGGAAATAAATATGTTCACACATGTATTCCACTCATGGACGGCTCTCGTTTCTTCCAGAAAATGTTCTTCCCAAAATTCTATCTCAAAAGCTCTCTTAAGATTTCTTTCTAAATGTTCTCTCCTCTAAAGTTCTTACTTCAAAACCTCTTTTAAAGTTCTTCTTAAAATTTCTCCTTAAAATTCTCTAAAGTTCTTTCTAAAATGTCTCTGAAAGTGCCTTCTTCTAAAGGTTCTCCTGAGGTCTTTTCCTATCACATAAAGCTTCTATATCCACAGGCTCATTCATAACTCATCTCTCTGAGACAGGAAGGCAGGTAGGATCTTGGGAAAAGCAGGTGCCTTAAGTCTATTCCTCTGGATGTGACTTGCAAAACATCCTGACAATCTTAAGTCTCAGGGGGATGTGATTTACAATACATACTGTTAATTCATTAAAGCCCTATATCAAAGGGAAACCTAAGCCTAGGTAGTATGTGATCTGGAGGATGTAGCTCTTACTGCTGATGACCCAGTGGGAAGGAATCCTGTCTCTGGGGCCCATTTGAGAATACAAAGCACCCAGCATATATTTTATACACACTCAAATTCATAGTAACAAATGTTCTCCAGTTGATACCTAGAATATTAATTGGTTCTTCTGTAATAAATGAAAAAGGCTCACAGCACGCATGTACCAACCTGTGTGCATAGCGCTGGGACACACATCAGAGTGTGTTTCTGTAGAAGAGAAAAAGCCTCTCCACCTGCAGAAAGAATCCACTCCACACACTGAAAGAAGCTCTGTGACAGCATGCATCCAGTTCTGGCTAGTTCCCAAAGAGAAACTGGCCTCTCACAGCAATTATTTTAAACTTACATAGATCTTGAGCTGTGGCATTTTACATATGCTGTTGTCTGCAATGCTCTGTTATGTCCCAGTCCCAAGATACACTTTGAGCAACTAAACATGTTTCATAGAGTCAGAAACTGCCAAGCTGGCCATTTGGGACAAATTGGACGTTGATAAAGTGGAGATGCCATCACAGTTATCTCTACAGAACGCCAATGCTGGGAGAAGTTCACAGCACTTTCACAAGTGTTTGTAAAATATGGACCAATACCATTACCTAAAGCCAACCTGCCTGCATTGTGGAACTTTACTGAAGAGAAACCCAGGCTTAGTGGCTCTGTGACCTGTGCAGCCTCTCTGAACTGCCTGATGTCCCTTGAAAGAACACCAGGTTGAGGCACGGTCTTTAACAGCCAGCTGTGGCCAGGGCTGTCTCCTTTGTCAGGAGGATTGTGAACAAACCTTAATAGAAACATTTTCCCAGAAAACCTAGACTTTAATTGTGCTAGAGGTACATCTTTCCCTACAGTTTCTGACCTAGCTGCTTAGTGGGCTGTCTATGGTAGTGTTAAAGACAGTAATTCTTTAGCTAAACTCTACTTTGTATTATATAATATTTCCTAAACAAGTTTGTTAGCAGAGCTTTAAAACATCAGTTGTTATTTGCGGATTCCTCTTCGGGCAATTGTAGCCAGAAGAAGTTTCACCAGCAGTTGGAATGAAGTCTGAGTAGCCATGAGAGAGGACAAAGGAAGTACCTGTACACCCTGGAGCATTTTCTACCAATCACTGTTCCATCTATCTTTCTATTTTCTGAAAACTCAGGTGACCCCAGGATCCACGTGTGCTGTGTTTGGCCTTGGCGGTGTTGGTCTGTCTGTCATTATTGGCTGTAAAACAGCTGGAGCAGCCAGGATCATTGCTGTGGACATCAACAAAGACAAGTTTGCAAAGGCCAAAGAATTGGGTGCAACTGAGTGCATCAACCCTCTAGACTACAACAAACCCATTGAGGAGGTGCTCCAGGAAATGACCGATGGAGGGGTGGACTTTTCCTTTGAAGTAATTGGTCGGCTTGACACCATGGTAGGTAGTGTCGCATGCCTTCAGATCTGTCCTTCTGCCATCTATAATATTCTCTGGACAGCAAAATAGAAATCTGCTTCAGAAAGCTATTTTTGAGTGGTAATAGTACATCCCATGTTTATTACTCAAATTTCTTAATTCTGTGTTATGGTAAACTCTTATTTTTTCAGTTCTATAAACTTGTATCAAGTAATATCCTCCTTTAATAGTGGAATACTTACAATGGACCTTTTTCAGTCAAAATCAATTCATCAAGCAAACTCAAACAGAAATTCTGGTCTTAAACAGATAATATGATTTCCTTCCCTGTCCTTAATATTATATAATATTTGAAACTAAATGTTCCTAAAAGCATTTTCAAGTTTCATCATATGGCCAAAAGAAAGAATGAATAATTTTGGTCCAAGTATTATCTTATAAAACATGTAGAGGAGTGACTGCTTTAATAAAACATCATGTTTCAACACAGAGACGGCTCTGCAAGCACCCAGATATACATGTTTGAGTATATACTTTCTATTATGAATTCTCAGATTCTGCCATACCTCTTAATTGAAGAGATACACATTTTGTAAGTATGTTTATTATCTACATGACATAGAGTATGTATCATACTTTCCATAAAGCCACCTGCCATGTGCTAACCACTAAGTGAAGGTGGACTGGGATAACGATATAAAATACTATTGCTCAACTTACTGTGCTTGTATTGAAGTACACGTTATACTACTTTCAAAAATAGTAAATGTCATCCATTGCTAAAGAGTACGTCTCCATTTACATCTTACCCAACAAGAGACCTCTAGAATTCTATAGAAATGACCCTTACTGAGGTTCTCCACAAAACCTTGACAGAGGTGGTTGCAGAGAATGGCTCGGTACCATGAGAATGACCTTCCTATCAATATTGAATTGAGAGAAGATGCCATAGATGATAGAAGATGCAAGAGAGGATAGCATCTCCTCTTTGGACAGAGAGTCGTTCTAAGCTAAGGGTTCTGACTTTTCCCAGGGCTATCGCTCTTGTGTGATTCACTCTCTCTTCTCCCCACTTGCTCATCTTAAACTGGGATGTCAGTTGATTTGGAAATACAAGAGGCTGATACCCATATGTTATGAAGACATCTGGTTTTCTAAATGTCAAAATCAAAAGACCAGGCATTATGTATCTTGGAGGATTCTAAATAATTTTCTATTATTGAACATTAAAAAAAACAAATGAAAGATAAAATTTTCCTGGATGTCTACAGATAACAGAATAATATCAAACCAATGCATACTTCGGAGGCATAACCAATTAATGCATGCCTGTTCTGGTTTTAAGCACCAGAGTAGGAACATATTAACAAGGGAGTTTGAGAAATGGATGAATGAGAACTTACATCTTCATAACCAAAATTTCTATCTCAGAATAGAAGCTTTAAAATTAGAATTAATGGACAAATGAAAAGAGAATTAACATACTCATAGATTGCCTGAGAGTTATGTGATTAGGAAACAAAATTCTTCTTGGAGAACCCAGACTTTCCAAGGTCACATTGAGGCTTGCTTCTTTATTAGTTTGTAAGGGATAATTTTTTTCTTTTTTTAAATTTTTTAAATTTATTTTATACAACCAAGTCCATTTAAATGAAAACAAACATTTATAGACAATATTTGGGAATTTGGGCGTTGTTCTTTCCAAACTACTTCCTGCTGGTAAGGGGCACTGTCATGGGGGATTCGAAGAAGATGCAGAAATCCTGGCTGTAGTCTGTAAGGCTGCTTTGTCCAGCTGTTTTGAATGTAGGATCACCTGGTACTCTGTTTCAGGTGGTCTGGCTTGATCAAACCACATTAGTCTGGAAGGAATCCACATCTTTTCATTTTCTGTGGAAACAAAAATAGAAATCCTTTTCCCCAGTAACTTGTCCTTGAATTTTGGAGTCAAAGCATTTTTTTTTTAAATTTAATTTATTATTTTACATGTCAATCTGTAAGGGATAATTTTAAACATGAATTCGTTCATTCACTCTGTTTACAAAATGTTTTCACACATTTCTTCATATGACCTGAAACTGTGCATCATCAGTAGACACCACAACAGAATCCACTTTAATATTGTTTTTATTCCAGATGTCTGCCCTGGTAAGCTGCCATGAAGCATGTGGTGTAAGTGTCATTGTGGGGGTACCTCCTAATGCTAAAAACCTCTCAGTGAACCCCATGTTGCTGTTGCTGGGTCGCACCTGGAAAGGAGCAATATTTGGTGGTATGTACTTATAGCTAAGATCAAGTTCTGCTTGTCTTCTTGTTTGTCAGGGTGGACGTGTGAATGTGTTTGGAGGTCTTGAGGATATTTGATGTCCACACTCAGGAGCCATCTGTCTTGTTCTTTGAGGCAGGGGGCCACAGTGGCCTGAGGCTCACAGTCAGGTTAGATGTCCTGGCCAGCCAGTCCCAGGAATCTACCAGTTCTTCTCACCAGACCTGGAATTACAAGCTCCCCCAGCACCGAATCAGCAATTTATAGTTAATATTTTTTGTTTGTTTGAATATTTTGTTTTGTTTTGTGTTTTTTATTCTGGAGATCAAACTTAGCTTCTATGACAACATCTCCCTAAACAGTCCCCCCCTCCAAACAGTCCAGATATTGGAGGAAAAGAACTCTTAAAAATTGTTCCATGGATGCTGACATTCAGCACAGTTGGTGTCTTCTGGTGGAGTAGGGGTGGAGAAGGACTAATTTTTCTTTAAGGGGCTGGCCACTGGGAGATTGACCATTGCTCCAGTGACTATACATTGGACTTGGTATATTTTTTTCCCTTAGGAAAGGTCACAAGCATTGTGGGCTGAACCAGGGATGACTGGGAAGTGGGTGTGGCCTGTTTCATTATGTGAATGTGATCAGAGGGCATTATGGGAAATTCCCAGATAATCAATAAAAATATTAAGTCAGAAATCAAACAAAGAATAACTTTACTAACTGAGCCATCTCTCCAGCTTAGAGGGTCAAATTTTTAACTGATTTCAGAATTTCTTTCAATTTATTGATTTATTTTTCTTATTTTATGTCGATTCCAGTTCCTTCTCCCTCCCTCCCTCTCTCCCAACCTCTCACGCTCCCCCACCACCACCTTCCTATCCCATCCCCTCCACTCCACATGTAGGGTGATGCCTTCCAGGAGGGGACATCTAAATCTGTCAAGTCATTTGGAGTAGGGACTAGGCCCTCCCTCCTGGATCTAGGCTAAGGGGGTATCCCTCTGTGGGGAATGTGCTCCCAAAGTCCTTTTGTGCACCAAGGATACATCCTGGTTCCACTGTCAGAGGTCCCTTAGACTGCCCAGGCCACCTAACTGAGACCCATGTTCAGAGGGTCTGAGTTGGTCCAATGCTGGATTCCCAGCTATCAGTCTGAGGTCCCTGAGCTCCCCTTTGTTCAGGTCAGCTGTCTCTGTGGGTTTCTGTAGCCTGGTCTTGTCCTCCCTCTCTGCATCTGGATTCCAGTTCGGCTCAGTTATTCCAGAATTTCTTTTTAAACAGAAAAGTTTGGATATTAGAAGGCGAAATGGTTTAAAAACATGAAAATCACTGTTCTCTCTATAGCAAGAACTGATGCATGAAATCCCAAGACAGGCTTCTCTGTCCCCACAAACCAGCCAGGGCTTTTCTGCCTGCATCCTCTTGTGTCTTTGAGAGGCCCCAAAATGCCTCATAGGATGCAGAAAACCCAAGGTAGAGTTTATGCCTATGCTAATTACCTGAATATGGACGGCTCCCTTCCTCTGAGTACAAACATCTGCAATGTAATTTCCCTTGGAAGAACTAATAAGCGGCCCTCATTGGCCAGAGGCCCTGTGTGTCAGGTGACATAATGAGAATGTTGGTGCAGGGCAGGAGGTGTTGGAGCCTCTGGATTTCTGCACTTTTAGGACCTTTGGTGTCTTGGGAAGTCTCCTGTCTAACTCCCCGGCCTGCAGTGACTACATCTCACAGTGATGCTACTCTCCTTCCAGGGTATAAGAGTAAAGATGCCGTCCCCAAACTTGTGGCTGACTTTATAGCTAAGAAGTTTCCACTGGAACCATTAATCACCCATGTTTTACCTTTTGAAAAAATAAATGAGGGATTTGAGCTGCTTCGTGGGGGAAAGAGGTAATTTTCAACAATATATTTATAGGAGGCAGGTGGGGAAATATTATTTTAATGACAGGGAAATGGATAACAGAAAATTAGGAGGGATTGCATAGGAACAAATATGGGATCCCTGGCTCCTGTCACCAATTCAGGCTCTACACACAGATGTGTGAACATTGGCAATATACAAACCTAAGCGTCAGTTTTCACAGTTCTCAAATGGACAAAATATGATATCCTTCCTTATAGTGCTGCTGTTTATAATAAAGTTTAAATGAAACAAGGCCTAAAAAGGTTCAACAAACTCTATGGCAAATAGCAAGAATAAATTCAGGTTATTGCCCACTGTGACATTTCTTACACCAGGCATATAGGCTTTTCGTTATTTAATAATGCTAACTATGACCCAAAATCTAAATGGCAGTCATAGTAAGATGTTCTGTGTGAGTTTAGAGCAAGAAAAGGCATGAAAGATCAGAAGAAGGTGGACTGCCAATTTACAAGGTTCACCCTCGTGACAGGGATGGGCATGGAATGGTTGGGCACTTGGATGGATTTTTATTGAGACTTGTGAGGCATATTTATTCACTCACATGTGGAAACAACATCTTATGTTTCATATTTCAGTATCCGCACTGTCCTGACGTTCTGAGACCATAGTGATGCCTTCCTACTGCTGACGCCTCCACCCACAAAATCACAGCACCAGTCACATCACAGCGTTGATTTTGTTCTTCAGAAGAACTGACAATAAAGTACTCATGCAAGCATTCCACGTGAAACTGGATTTTCTTTCTTTTTTTTCTCTACTTTTTAAATTTAAATTTGAAACAAGGATGTTTTACATGTGAATCCCAGTTCCATCACCCTCCCATTCTCTCCTATCAGGCCTACCAAACCCCAACCCATCCCCTTCTTGCTCCCCAGAGAGAGTGATGCCTCCCATGGAGAGTCAAAATCTGTCATATCATTTGGAGCAGGGCCTAGGCCCTCCCCCAACATGTCTAGCTGAGAAAGTATCCCTCTATGTGGGATGGGCTCCCACATAGATAAAGGGATAAATGCTGATCCATTACCAGAGGTCCCATAGATTGCCCAGTCCTCCTAACTAACACCCTCATTCAGGGGATCTGGGTCAGTCCTATGATGGTTTCCCAGCTATCAGAGTGGGGTGCATGAGCTTCTCCTTGTTCAGATCAGCTGTTTCTGTGGGTTTTTCTAGCCTTGTCATGACCCCTTTGCTCATCACTCCTCCTTCTCTCTAACTTGGTCCCAAGAGTTTGGCTCAGTGTTTAGCTGTGGGTGTCTGCTTCTGCTTCCATCAGCTACTAGAGGAAAGCTCTGGAGTGGCATCTATGGTAGTCATCAGTCTCATTATTGGGGAAGGGCATTTAAGGTAGCTTCTCCATTATCGCTTAAATTGTTAGTTGATTTCATTTTTGTAGAACTCTGGGCATTTCCCTAGTGGCAGATTTCTCCTTAAATGTATAATGGCTCCCTCTTTTATGGTATCTATTTTTTTTTGTTCTCCTCTACTCTTTCCCTGTCTCAATCTTCCTGTTCCCTCATGCCCACCTCTCCTGTCCTCTCCCTTTCCCCTACTTCCATGCTTCCAATTTGCTTGGGAGATTTTGTCCCTTTCCCTTTCTCCCAGGGACCATGTATGTTTTTCATAGGGTCCTCCTTGTTTCCTAGTTTTTCTGGCAGTGTATCTGCATTTTCTATGAAAGGGTTTTTAAGTCTCAATGAGAACTATCACACATCAGTTGGGGAACTGGTGGGTACCAGCCTTCTTTCTGATTTGAAGGCCATCTTTTCTACTGAGGACAGTACATCTTGTGACATCTTGCATGCTTTTCTCTCTGGAATCCACAGTCACAGGAACTCAGTGGAGCAGAGAGATCTTTCTGTGCAGGTACACACAGGATCTGTGAGCTCAGCCTTCCAGCCACACTTTCCACTGTCTGTACTTTATTCCTCATGAAATATGTGAGGATCGGGTAAAAGCGCAGCATGTCAGGGAACATGGATCTGCTATCTTAAATAAGAGCAAGTCTGAAATTCTGACTCAGCACTTCTAGTAATAATAGTATGTGATAGATGGGCTGCAAGTTATACATGTGGTGTTTAACAAGCAGGCTGGTATAGGACTAGGGAGCCAGGCCACAGCTCCAAGAATGCTATTCCAGACATGAAGAAAGAACAGATTGATATTTGTTAATTTCCTATGTGCACTTATCATTCATTCTGTTACCGATGCTGTTATAACCATACTGAGAATTCCCTTTAAATGTTAAAGTAACAACTTCATTCCAATAGGTTTCAATTTCTAACTGTATTCAAGAAGGAGAATAAAAGGAGAAAATGGTCAGATAAGAAGGATAATAAAATGGGGGAGGTTACATGGGGCCAAATGCTCTTCTGAGGAGATCTATGTGCACTTGTATGAACAGGTATGTGTACTTTTGGAGATGTATGTGCAGCTGTATAAACAGGTATGTGTACTTTGGACATGTGTGTGCATTTGTGTGAACAAGTATGTAGATCCTGCATATGTATTTGTACTTGCATGAACATGTATGTTGACTGTGTAGATGTGTGTACTTGTAAGAAGAATAAGTATGTGTACTTTTGAGATGTGTGTGCTCCTATATGAACATATATGTGGACTTGACTTGCTCATTTCATTTACCTGGGACTCAGGTTTATAAAACAGTCTGCCTGGCACTGCTATACTTTCCAAGAGAGCCCAAAGGTTTGTCAATATCTCACAAGACTAAATCAGAGCAAACTTAATTGAAGAGGGAAAGAACTGGTTTCTTCACCTCACCCTGTTCCTTTATGTATCTATATAACCAGTGTTTGTGTGTGTGTGTGTGTGTGTGTGTGTGTGCGCGCGCACTGCGCACTCACACACACGCGCACGTGTGTAGGCGGGGAGTGTGAAGATGGAGATCAATGGTGGGTATCCTCATTCACTGACACCTGATATATGAATACTTCTATGTCATTATCACCCATACCTCAACCCAAAGTTCTCCCATGTTCACTTCTCTGAAAATTATGACTCGTCTTTAATTATTGTTGTTACACACATATGTGTATTATCTTACGGTTTCTACTGTGATCAAACACCAGGACCAAAAGCACTTGGTGAGGAAAGCATTTTTTCAGCTCACAGTTCCACATCACAGAGGGAAGGCAGGACAGGACCTCAAACAGGGCAGGAACCTGGAGCTGATACACAGACCACGGAGGAATGCTGCTCACTGCCTTGCTCAACATAGCTTGCTCAGTTGACATTTTCATAACACCCAGGACCACCAGCCCAGGGATGGCACTACCTCCAAGGGGCTGGAACTTCCCACTTCTCAAACTAATCACTAATTAAGAAAATGCACCAAAACAGACTTTCCCACAGGCCAGTCTTATGGAAGCATATTCTCAATTGAAAGTCCCTCTTTCTTAATGACCCTCTCTTGGGTCAAGCTGATATAAAACTAGCCAACAGAGCCATGTATATGTGGGCATACACACACACACACACACACACACACACACACACACACACAGAGAGAGAGAGAGAGAGAGAGAGAGAGAGAGAGAGAGAGAGAGAGAGGAGTCCAAGAACCTATTTCCATTATCCCAACCCCCTTGCAGCTTTTCCATTGTTTCTGGGGATCTGAACTCAAGTCCTCATGCTTGCACACTTACCACTTTACAAACTGAGCCCTCCCCACAGCCCTTCACCAGCTAATTCTCATATAAATATGGTATTTAAAGACACTTCTCACCCAGATGCCGGTAACAAACAGATATCAAGCTGCCTTAAGGTTTTATATAAAAAAAAGGGCAGGGGAGGTTTTGAAACAAAGAGATTCTTAGTTGGTTGTAAAGGTGAATAACAGTGTCACATAGGTGATGCCACGTTGAAGGAAAGGGAACAGGAAGACTTTGGGAAATAACTTTAAAAATGAAGTTTTCTTCTGAACCTTCAGAAAAATTGGAACAATATGAGAGGTAGAGGGAGGTAAACCCTTCATTAACAGAGAGATGGAGGAGACAAGTAATCAGACACAGTAATAATTAGTTTTGGCAATGCAATTGATAAATTTGAATACCCATAGACTTTTCAAACCTTACTGCCTGTACCAAATCCAGAACTAAGGACCAAAGAGACTGTTATTATCAAGTTGACTGAAGTCTACTCTTGGTGTGCCTTTGGGGGAGGGCTGGTGGATATCTCTGGTTTTATTTGAAAATGGAGCTGCTCTGACATCATTTTGATAACTAAATATGTTGGTTGAATCATGTATTTAAAACCCCTTATGGAACTATTCAAAGTAGAGATAAATAATTTTATATTCATCAAGAATATAGACCACTCTGAACATGAGATCTTCATTGTCCCTGTTGCTGGTTTAAATGGATTAACAGATAGCATTGTGCCATCAGATTCTTCTGTGCCTTCCCACAAGTAAAGCACCTTTCCCAAGAGACATCCCTACCACTACCCATCATGTCTCCTTACTGTCTGTCCCTTAAAAATTTTTCTTACCAATTATCCATGTTTACACATAAAAGTTGAATTTATAAAGATCAAAACTTGAAAAATAAAGACAACTGCAAGGGATTAATTGTATAGAACTTTTTTTTCCAAGTGCACATTGGTTTTCTGTTTCCATTTGTAAAATGTACCACACAATAATGGTTACAGAGCACAACCATTCATTGCCTATGGTGTTGTAGGTCAAGAAAGACATTTATCTCTCACCATTCTACACACTAGCTTCAAGATACCATCAGAACTCATCTGCCTAGCTCTAGCTTCCTGGACTGCACATAGATGCTTTCTCTTCCTTCCTTTCATAGCCTAGGGATCAGTTGTCCTCACACATTTTATAAGGATACCATTCCACTCAGGAGTGCTGGAGTTCCTCCCGAAGATATCAACCTCAAAAACCATCATGCTGCATATTAGGCATCAACATAAGAGTTTGGACAACACACAACCACATTACTATAACATTCTATGTGAGGAAATCTTCGCTATCAAGTTCGCAGTCTATTACAAAATGTGATTAGTAGCAACCTGATTGCTATAAATCTTTCATGGAAATATGATGCAACTCAATTCATCCTATGTGGAGAATGGATTAAATAGGTGTATATATATATGTATATATATATATACATATATATATGTATATATATATATATGTAAATAATTTCTAATCTAGAAACTACTGCTTAGTTCTGAGTTGATGTTTACAGTGTGGCTGGAACACAGGTGGCTGTATGGGTGGTGAAATAACATTATAGGAGTGACAGACGTAGGGGTGTGGGGGACAAGAAAACGTTCATAGTTTGAAAAATATATTGCTTTGATTTGATTCTTAGCCAATTAGTGATGTACTCAAAGTGGGAGTTTGAATTCAATAGCCTTTGTATAACACCACCTGCCAAATTCTGACATAAATGCAGATTTTGCTCTAATAATACAAACTCAACTAGCATTAGTTCTGGGACTCAGAGGGTTCCAAATTTGGGGCAAGGCTGGACTATATAGCAAGATCTTATCTCACAAAAACAAGAGAGGTGAAAAAGACAGAGGAGGAAATAAAGAAGAGAGAGACATTAAAACAACGTGCAAGAAAAATATTTGTACCATATGTGGTGGGCAAAGAATTACTCCATCTAGTATCCACATGCTCCTTCATTTAAAAAAATTCAATAGAATACACAATAACAGAAACTTCCAGAAGAGAAATCAGTGTCTAAGAAGGATATGATATGTTTCCAAGCCTTAGCAATGACGAACTACAGAATAAAAGCAGTGGCTGCATCTCTGCTCACCCCATAAACATGTGAATCATCATGGGTTTCTGGCAGTCATGTAGCAGTATTTATTAAAGTGTAAAATCATACATGTCCATTCTCCCAACATTGTTACACTTGGGAAATAACTCCAGAAATTAGGCATCTGTATAAACAGATAAAAGGACAAAGCTCTCCAGTTCAGCCTGTATATATGTATGTATGTATAGTAAGAGGAATTCCCCCTGGCCACTTTAACTGGAATAATATAGATTTTCTTTTCAAAATAAGGAATTTTAACTTCACATGTGGAAGGGTAAGGGAATCTTCAAAGAGAACAAACCACATGTGGTAGAAACCTTCCCTAACCCCACTTGGCCAGGTTCAGACTAATATGTCCTGTGATCCAAACTTTTTGACAAACTAAACATAAGAAAATTCCCAGATATTCCCATACAGCTTTGCATTCCTATGAAGAAAGAGATGTTCAGAGCAGATTGAGTCTATTGTCAGGGGTTTTTTTTTTGCTTTGTTTTGCTGTTTTTAATCTTCATGACAAATAATTAACAAATAATTAAATGTCAAAATATTAACTGCCCCAGATGTTTAAAACCACAGGGGAGATTTTCAAAAATATTTTGTCTGTGTATCGTATTACTCCGAATTATAAATCTGTTCTTCTCACTGGATCAATTCAGGAATCTAAGCCTATATAATCTTAGTGGTGTCAGCTCCTGGGTCCCAGCAGGGAAGGCTCTAGGCACTGAGAAGACAGCACTGTGAACATGAAAACACAGGGAAGGGAAGCAGCTTCTGCAGATGTTCCCAGGTGCCCCTTCTACTGATGCTCTGGGACAGGATCAAGGCAACCAGGAAACGTAATTCTACCAAAGATTAAGAGCCCAACATAAAATGTTCATTTAGTGTATGCATTACCATTGCTTTACTTGTTTGTGTGCAGCAAGGTCTAACACACACTGGCCTCTAATTTGCCACACTACACTCAGTGTAGGGCTGAGACTACACTTGTGCATGATGGTGAGACCATCCAATTCTAAAATGACCATATGAATCATTGCAGTGGTTCACTTCTGAGACCTCATTCCAAAGATACTGGACTGCCTACCCCAGATGCAGTATACATACATTTCCAATACAAACACTACCCAATGGTAGGCACATGAATAATGAAACAAACAACAATGGAGTGGAAGGGGCAGGTAAAATACTTGCACACTATCTCTATCAACGGTAGAGTTCCTTTGCCAGGGAAACACTACCAGGCCATGGCTTTAGTTCTGAGCCCATGCTTCCATATGAAAGGGCAATCACAGATAAGACATCTATTGTGGATACCTTGCTCTCAGGGAAACCTCGATACTAACCATGTTACCTCAGAGTGAATTGACTGGCGCTAAATATTCTAAGTACAGAAAAAGTTAGTACATTTGCAGTTATTTCTTTGCAACCTTCAAATGCACAGTAATAGCCATTAAGTCAAAGACCAAGGAGCTAATTAGGGAGGGAGGTATATCTCCACACTTCCACATGGTTGGCTCACAACCTTCTATAATGAGATCTGTTCAGGGAAAAATACAGGGAGGTCACTGTATACATAATAAATAATTAAATCTTAAAAAAGTAAGTGGTGATCGAGATCTGAGTGGAAGGCAGAGGTGACTGAGCATGCACAATATCTCAAGGGACTGGGGAAGCACTTGGGAGCCCAACACTGGCGGGAGGCAAGGGTGAAATGAACAGGGTATAACTAACTGAATGAAAGGTAGAGTGCCAAGCTTCAACATTTTCCAGTTTCCAAAATGTCACCCTTTGAATGTTCACTTCTGTTTGTGCTGGTGGGGGTACTGAATTTTGTTTATCATGTTAGTCATCTGAGAAATCTTGAACAATATTTATGTGATGATAGCTATGCCCATTGCCACATAAAACCTGTGAATCACTGTGGCAATGGGATAGCCTTGTGTCTTGGGTTGACCATGACAATTGTCACAAAGTCATCACTAACAACTCCCCTTCCACTCTCCTATGTCCTAGAGAGGTGTGTAGCTGCAGGATCACCCTGCTTAGACAAATGCCAGCCACATCCAAGGCAGATGGACAAGCTCTATAAAAAGCAGAACACACCAGTGGCTAAGTCTTCCTCGACTGAAAGCTCCGAGCTTAGGGAACTTGATGTTACTTAACTACCACCAGCTGTGGCCTATTTTAGTGCTATCACCAAAAAACACAACATAATAAAATAGTGACTAAATCCTTGTGACTTTGTGGCTCTGATATCCATGGAGTTAGAAGTGCAATGGTTGGTTACAGTGCCATCTGCAAAACTTGGTAGAATCCAGTGGAAATTTCGGTCTGTAGCTGAAACAGAGGGAATCAAAGCCTGTGTTACACAATGACAGAACACTTAAGTACTTAGCACATGTTGATGGTTCCATTAAGTACTTGCTAAAAGATTTGAAAGAGGCAATCACATTGGAGTGGTTTTGTATAAAGTTTCAGTAATGTGGGAGTTGACAGCTGCGGAAAAATAAGGAAAATGGGCTTTGTAAGGAGACATGACTCTCAAAGAGGGAGAGGTGGCCTGGAGGAGCCCCTGGTACTTACCTCTCTCTCTACCTGAGTGTGAAGGGGCAAGACAGGAATGGTGGGTGATGGTGGATGCTGCAAGGGAATACAAATAGGAAATGAAGAAGTAAACCATTCACCATTTGCAGATGATATGATAGTTTCCATCAGGACCTGACTAATTCTACCAGGGAACTCCTGTAGCTGATAAACATCTCCAGCAAAGTGGCAGGATACAGGATTAATTAAAAAAAATCAGTAGCCCTACTGTATATGGAAAATAAAGGGGCAGAGAAAGAAATCAGAGAAACATCACCCTTTACAATAGCCACAGACAACATAAAACCAAACAAGTGAAAGGCATGTATGGCAAGAACTTTGAGTCCTTAAAGAAAGAAATTAAAGAAAATACTAGAAAATGGAAAGATTTTCTATGCTCTTGGATAGGTAGGATCAACATAGTAAAAATGGCAATCTTATCAAAAATAATGTACAGATTCAATGCAATCTCCATCAAAATCCCAGCACAATTCTTCACAGACCTTGACTAGACAATACTCAACTTTATATGGAAAAACAAAAACCCAGGATAGCCCAAAACAACCCTGTACAGTAAAGGAATTCTGGAGGCATTATCATCCCTGACTTCAAAGCTCTACTGCAGAGCCTATAATAATGAAAACAGATTGGTATTGGCACAAAAATAGACAGATAGACCAAGGGAATCAAATTGAAGACCCTAATATTAACCCACACACCTATGAACACCTGATTTTTGACAAAGAAGCCAAAATTATACAATGATTAACAGAAAGCATCTTCAACAAATGTTGCTGGCATGACTAGATGCTGACTTGTAGAAGACTGCAGATAGATCCATATCTATTGCCATGCACCAAACTTAAGTCCAAATGGATCAAAGACCAGCTACACTGAACCTCTTAGAAGAGAAAGTGTGAGGTAACCTTGAATGAAGTGGTACAGGAGACTGCTTCCTGAACATAACATCAGTAGCACAGACACTGAGATCAACAATTAATAAATGTGACCTCCTGAAACTGAGAAGCTTCTGTAAGACAAAAGACAGATTCAAAGAGAAAAAACAGCAGCCCACAGAATGGGAAAAGATCTTCACTAACCCCACATCTGACAGAGGGCTGATTTCCAAAATATGCAAAGAACTCAAGAAGTTAGTCACCAAAATTCCAAATAATCCATTTAAAAAGTGGGGTATAGAACTAAACAGAGAATTCTCAATAGAAGAATCTAAAATGGCTGAAAGACACTTATGAAAATGTTCAACATCCTTAACCTTCAGGGAAATGCAAATCCTAACAACTCTGAAATGCCATCTTACTCCTATCAGAATTGCTAAAATGAACAACACCAATGACAGTTTATGCTGGAGAGGATGTGGAGAAAGGGGAACACTCCTCTATTGATGGTGGGAGTGCAAACTTGCGCAGCCACTTTGGAAATCAGTATGATGGTTCTCAGGAAAAAAGGAGTATACCTCAATGTCCAACAATTTCACTGTCAGGCATAAACCAAAAAGATTACCATTCATACAACAAGAACAACTGTTCAACTATGTTCATAGCAGCATTATTTGTAATAGCCAGATCTCAGAAACAACCTAAATGCCCTTTAACCAAAGACTGGATACAGAAAATGTGGTACATT
The DNA here is from genome assembly GCF_943737965.1 of Phodopus roborovskii. Taxonomy (NCBI): domain Eukaryota; kingdom Metazoa; phylum Chordata; class Mammalia; order Rodentia; family Cricetidae; genus Phodopus; species Phodopus roborovskii. The sequence goes on along the minus strand of NW_026126422.1, from coordinate 2,155,523 downwards.
TACACAATGGAGTACTATTCAGCTGAAAAAAAAAAAAACCAATGGAATCTTGAAATTCGCAGGCAAATGGATGGAACTACAAGAAACCATCCTAAGTGAGGTAACCCAGTCACAGAAAGACAAACATGGCATCTAGTCACTCATATATGGATATTAGACATAGAGCAAAGGTTTATCAGACTATACTCCACACCCCCCAGAGAAGCTAGGGAACATGGGAGGCCCATAAGAAAAAAAATACACAGTTCCCAGGTGAAGGGGAAAGGGACACGAGCCCCTGAAAAAATTGGGGACATGGGGGTAGGAAGGGGAGGGAGGGAGGAAAAAGAGGAGGGGAGGAGGGGGAGAAGAACATGAGGGAGCAGGAAGATTGACTGGGGGAGATGAATAGAGGAGAATAAGGAAAGAGACGCATCAATAGAGGGAGCCACTATAGGTTTAAAGAGAAATCTGGCACTAAGGAATTATATTGAGATCCACAAGGATGACCCCAACAAGGAATCTAAGCAATAGTGGAGAGGCTGCCTTAAATGCCCTTCCCCTATAATAAGAATGATGACTACCTTAAATGCCATCCTAGAGCCTTCCTCTAGTAGCTGATGGAAGCAGAAGCAGAGATCCTCAACTTAGCACTGAGCCAAGCTCCTTGAATCCAGTTTCAGAGAGGGAGTAGTGACAAAGAACTAGGTCAAGACCACACTTGGAAAATCCACAGAAACAGCTGACCTGATCAAGTAGGAACTAATGGACCCCAGTCTGACAGCTGGAGAACCAAATACGACCAAACCAGGCCCCCTGAACGTGGGAGTCAGCTAGGAGGACTGGAAAGACTATGGGACCTCTGGCAGTGGAAGCAGGATGTATCCCTAGTGCACAAATAGACTTCCTGAGTTCATTCCCCATGTAGGGATGCTCCCTTAGCCTAGAGACACGGGGGACAGCGTAGGCCCTACTCCAAATGACTTGACAGATACTGGTGATCCCTCATGGAAGACCTCACACTCCCTGGGGAGTGGATGGGGGCGGTGAGTGGGGGGAATGGAAGGATGGGATGGAGGGGAAACTGGAATTGGTATGTAAAATAAGATTGTTTATAATTAGGTAAAATTTATTAATTAAAAGGAACACATGAAATATATCATAATACTGACTTGCAGCTTTCTGTCAAATTGTAATTAGGGTATACATATTAATTTCTTTTATTATTAGGGTTTCTTGTTGTTTTTAGCTTACTGGAAATTATCATCCATTAGCAGAATTGGGTTAATACCATGTAACACAAGATAAATGGAAATATTAGAATCCTGATCCACAGCTGGGTAAGAGTACACCCTAGCAAGCAATTCTTAAGGTATTCACTCTGATAACAAGTATTGAGAAATTGCTCTTTCAGTGGAAGCAAAACAGAGAACATGAAAAGTTATGCTTATGTAAGGCTTGGTTCTGATTCACCCCACACCTGGTCTGCACTGTCCCACAGCAGGGACTCTAGCTACCTTCACTGTATCCCTAGCATCAAACTAGATCTTTATAGTCTCAGACTGAGTGTGTTGTTCACTGTGGTGTTAAAGTAAATATCCTGGGATGCCTTGTCTGGGATTGGAGTAGAAGGAGAGGAAAGTGTGGAATAAAGAATGAATGGTTAATGAAGGAACAGTCCAACAAACCTCAGGACTTGGCATTTCTTTTGAGTAGACTCAAGCTTCAAGAAAGCAAACACCAAGAGAGTAACATTAAAGTGTTGCATTGCCCATAAAAAGTTCAAAAGTATTTCCCATTAAATGTTCAAATAAGTGTAAATAATAGAAAAAGATGGAGCCCGGGGCTCTTCATCTTATCATATCACTGTCTCTCCCATAGCTTGGACATTTAAAGGAATATAACTCCAGATAATGAGTGAATTTCAAGCCTGGGGCCTCTCAGCTTTGCATCTTTATGATAACTTTAATTTTTAATTTACTTCTCACATTAACTATCCACATAAACACACTCATTTTAATTGTACACCTCAATGAACCTCGACCACAATACTATTCTCAGTCCATAAAGAAGACACAGTGTTCCCACCACTCCCTCCTAGAAGTTCCCTTGTAGCCCCTTGTGGTTCATCTGCCTACGTAGGCTTCTAACACAATCTAGATCTGCCTTCTTCTCTCAGGCTGCTTTATGTAACCTATAATTTTATTGACTAATTGAATCATATATTTATGTGTGTGTGTGAGTGTGTGAGAGAGAGACAGAGAGTGAGTGAGAGAGAGAGAGAGAGAGAGAGAGAGAGAGAGAGAGAGAGAGAGAGAGAGAGAAGTAGACACACAGAGAAAGAAAAACTTAAAGGGGTCTGGTCTTTCCTCTCTATGTGTGGGTCCAAAAGGACTGAGCTCAGGTTGTCAACCTTGGTGGCAAGCTCTTTTACCCACTGATCCAGCTTGTCAAGCCTATTCTACAATTTTACATGAAGCTCTCCTCATTGTTCCCACCCCACTGCCTAACCCTGGGTCTTGTCTTCCATAGCTTTAGTTATACAGGTTCAACAATACTTTCACAGTATTACATGAGAAATTCTAAAAATAATCATAAGCTCTCCACTGTGCAACAATATTTTTGACATATTAAGTGTTTACTACTTTTTTATTAGATAGTAGCCCACTCAATTTATTTAAAAAATTTCATACCTGTCCCAGAGGATGGGCATGTCATTTGAAATAATCAATGTAAGTACTCCAGACATGTTTTTATTATTTTCATATAAATAACTAAGAGAAGTTCTAGTTAATATGCTGTGTGAAATTTGAACACTATAAAAAATACAAGGCTGTTTACTAATGTAATTGGCCCACTTTACTCTTCTAGATGTGAATTTCAGCCCCACCTCTCAGCACATCACAAATACATCATCTGGTAGAAAAGCAGCTTCGTACCCTCAGCAATCACAATGACGTCATCTGTTGGAAAGGCATCCTTAGTTTTCCTGTCCAATTGCTTTTTTTGTTTCACCTGCTACTCTATTATACTTATTTGAATGCCTTCCCTGAGTAAACATGAACTTTCTGAGAGTATAATTACTTATTTTGGTGTCTAACACAGACACTGGATTATTAATATGAGCTTTGTTGATAGTGTTAGGGCTTTCTAAGTTTAAAATTTGTAATCACTCTCAGAAATTAGATATTTAGCCAACTCTACTTTCATCTAAGAGGATGATCAAATGCATCTGTCCTTTGTTATTTGTTACATGCATTCTCTGTTGAGTTACATTAACACTTAAACACTAAATAAGCTTTGCATTCCCCATGGAGAGTCTACTTGGTCATAAATACATTATTTTATATAATGTCAAGTATGAGTTATCAGTATTTCATTAAAGATTTTGTTTCTGTTCATGAAATCTTCAGTTTTCCTCTGAGGTATCTGAGTTATCTCAGCTATCAATACTGACATTACCAAATAAATTGGGAAGTATCATTCTGTTATTGAAATTGAGAAAATAGATTTATTGCTCTTTGAGAAATTTCTAAAAGTATGACAAAATTTACCCTGGCAAGTAGTTGACTTTCTACGAAGCTTTGAAATAAACATTCAATGTTTTAATTAACCTCAAAGTTCATCAGATTTTGTTTTGTTTTGGTTCACCTTGACCAGATACCAACTTGTAGCATCAACATTTCCTTTCTTCGTTTAATCCGCTAAGTTTGTCAGTATAAAGTTGTTTATAAATGGCACTGTTGTTTAATCATCTCTGGTGCATTTACGGCTTCTTTCCATCTGTTTCCAGACTGATGTTGCTATTTGTGTGTTTTAATAAACAGGACTGACTAGTGAGAGATATATCCATGAGAAGAATCTTCCATGAGACTGTCTTTGGTTTTATTGATTTCTTTATTTCCTCTGTTTGTTATCACAGATTCCTATTTTTACATATATTAAATTCTGGGCTCAATTTTATTTTGATTAGACCAATCAAGTGCCTTAGACAGACAAGGTAAAACAGCAACTCATCTTTACATAGTTGGACAAGTGCAACCTAAACAAGTGCAACACATTTTACATTCTTAAACAAATGCAATATCTACTTGTATGGTTAAATAAATACTCCACAGCACAAATACATAGTTGTATTTCTAAATATAACCTGTGAGTCCATATAATGCTAGTTGTAGGTATGTTTTCAGGATTGAGACTATTTGGTACTGAATAACTAAGTGTTATTGTTTTGAAAGTGTCAGAACTATACCTCAAAGCCAAATTGCACTCCTGACCCATCAGAGTGATAGAGTCTAGTCAAAAAACAGAAGAATTACCACCAAAGCTCCTTCAGAGGTAAGGGGACAGAGGAGGGAGGAAAGGAGGGAAAGGGAAGAAGGGAGGTTGCAGGGAATATGCATTATTTCTAGGATCAATTGTTCAAAATCCAGGGTCCACTGTCCTTTGATGTTCTTGTGATCTGCCTACTGCACTCACACCAGACAGCTCTCCTTAACACCAGCCTGCCCACAGTTCTGAACTTGAAGTCTTAGAAAGGGCATTAGTGAATCTCAATACTTCTATTACCTCATCTGTAAAACTGGTTGATAAAAAATTCCTTGTAATGTTGCCTTTAAAATCAGGTAATAATGTAGGAACAACTCCCACGAACATTTTGAGAGCAAAATAGATATTCACTAGTTTGTTAAGAATCTGTGCTTCATAGCTAAACCATCTGCTTTCATTACTGTGTAAACGCAATAACCCAGTGGGACTCTTAAAGGTGTTGGACCTTAGACCTAGTGGGATACCTGGATGCATTACAGACCGTTGTGAACAAATATGGGTTGGGAGGTCATAGCCATTCTCTGGAAAAGGTTAGATCATGTGACCTCTAGTTGACTCTCTACACTTCCATAATCAACATTGGACACAGACAATATTATTGTTTCTTTGACAACACTACAGAAGTATATATATATGTGTGTGTGTGTGTGTGTGTGTGTGTGTGTGTGTGTGTGTGCTGGCCACTTGTATTTATATAAGGAGTGGTATGTACTATGGCTAGCTAACGTTGGTAGAAGTCTTCATATTCAAAACACATCAAATGCATGTTCTAGTTTCCAAGCCCATGACATTAAACAAAGGACAATGGACATGGCTTAAGTGACTTTTGGCCCATTTGCCAAAGCAATCATTCTTTGGATGACTCTAATCCATGCTCTCTACAACCCTGCTCTTCCTAGCACTCACTACTTAGCTGAGGAGCACACACTCCTGTGTACCTTCCCCCTCCAGTGTACTGCGAGTTTATTTTCATGCATGATGGTTGTAGCTGTAATTCATTGAGCTGTGTCCTACCTATGTGGATCCATGATAAGCACATGTGCTTACTGTTTCACTTGGTCATGGCAGTCTCTGATGACACTCTGGTTCATCCTTATCTTACGAGAAGGAAACTATGGCAAAGAGCATTAGATATGTCCAAGTTCTCTCAGCTAGAAGGAATAGGGCATGTTGCAGCTGCTGTCTCTTGGCAGGACAGGAGTCCATCTCTTACTCATGACTGCCACCTCTAGGGCCAGTTCCATGCCTGCCACAGGCTCTTGATCAGTGCTAACCAGGCCCCAGAGATACCAGGGGCCTCAGCATCTTTGCTGTGCCTCGGGGTGCTTTCTTTGAAGAGGAATGGAGCCCAAATCTTCCTCCCTGAATTTGCATCTATTTCATCTACCCTACTACATGTCCTCCTTACTAAGCAACATGTGAACTTTAATTTACAGCCTCTTTTAGGCAAAGGAAAACAGAGCTCTAATCTGACTGATAACGGGAAAGAGTTGATTGAGAAAGAAGGAAATTGAACAGAAAGGAATTGTTAAACCTAATGAAAACAAAATGTGCCCAACAGCACAACCCCAGAGCAAGTTTTCCTTGTCAGGCCAGTGCACTTTGTTTCTACTTAACTTGCAGCAAGAATAAACAGATGGGAGTGTCATAAACGAACAGATCACATGTGCAATCAGCTGACATCACAGCTAACAAAATTCTTGTGCAACTTGGCCCGGTACACTTGAGGAGGGAAGAAGCCTACAAGGACCCATTAATCTACAGATAGCAGCAAGGACAGACAGCATGAGCACAGCTGGAAAAGTAAGAAAAACATCTTACTGTTAGAAATATATTCTCCTTAATATGCAAAAAGATGTAGGTTCCTAACTCAGGAATAGCATGCACTGAAATGCAATATGAAACGTATGTTACAGTAGAACATATGCACTGGGCTACAGTGCAACTAGACTACTACTATATCTTTAATGAGAGTACATAGAATCCAGGTCTGGGAACGTCTTCACTTCCTCTTTAACTTTGCAGTAGGGGGAATTTATTCTCAGCCAACTGTGACTACTTTGTAAATAAGAAGTCTAAAAAAGATCTTTTATGTAAAGTCTGTGTTTACATTAAGATAACAATAGCCTGCTAGTCTTTGTAATCACATATTTTTATATGAAAACAGAAATGCTTTATAACAGGATTTGACTCCGGGAACTTAGTAGAACTGTCCCTGTAACCTTTAGATAAATTTCTAACAAGAGGTGGATTGATTTTAAAGCATTAAGATTGTACACAGCAAGATTACATTACTGTAAAATTGGGATTTCACAAAATTGCTAGAAATTCTATACAATAGTCTCTTCCCTCTTAAAAAAATCATTCAGTTTTTTAAAATTTATTTATTTTTTATTATTATTTTTTATTTTACATGTCGATCCCAGGTCCCTCTCCTTCCCTCTCTCCCTCCCTCACTTCCTCCCTCTTACCTTCTCTCCCCCCTCACATACAACCTGACCACCCTCCCCTCCCATCCCCCAACCCCAATTCCACATGTAGGGCAATGCCATCCATGTGGTCATGTAAATCTGTCAAGTCATTTGAAGTAGGCACTAGGGCTTCTCTCATGTCTCTAGGTTAAGGCAGTATCCCTTCATGGGGGATGTGTTCGCAAAGTCCTTTTGTGCACCAGGGATACATCCTGGTTCCACTGTCTGAGGTCCCTTAGACTGCTCAGTCCTTCTAGCTGAGACCCATGTTCAGGGGTGTCTGAGTCAGTCACATGCTGGTTAACCAGCTCTCAGTTTGTGGGCCCGTTAGCTCCTCCTTGTTCAGGTCAGCAGTCTCTTTGTGTTTCTGCAACCTGGTCTTGTCCTCTCTCTCTGCATCTGGATTCTAGTTCAACTCAATGTTTAGTTATGGGTGTTTGCTTCTGTTTCTAACAGGTACTAGATGAGGGCTCCATAATGGTGGATAAGTTAGTTGTTGATCTCACTATCCGGGTAGGGCACTTATGGTAGCCTTTCCACAGTTGCTCAGATTGTTAGTTGGAGTCGGTCAGTCTTAAAGTTCCCTAGCCCTTTCTTTAGGTTCAGTTTTCTCTTCAAACCAATAATGGCTCCCTCTTTTATGTTTGTGTTCCCTCTTTCTCTCTCTCCCTCCCTCTGTCTCTCTCTCTCTCTCCTGTCTTCTCTTCCTACCCTGGCTCAATATCCAATGCTAAAAAAAACTGAATCATGTGTCAACACTAAGAATACACACTTAGCATAGGTGTGACATTTTCCACAAAGTCACAGTTCCTCGTTCAATCTGTGTGTGGCACCCGGACATACAAGAGGTATTGATAATAATGAACTGATTAGTTCTATCTAATTGCTTAATTATAAAACCTATGACTCTGTTGGCACAGATGTCATTAAGAGTGGGTAAACTTCCAAAAGCTCACAGTGAGAACTGGGTGTTCTGTGCAGAGGCTTCTGCATATACAGTGTGATGCCATTCATATTGAAAGGATGGGTTGAGAGTCACAGAAGGGGCCACTTGTCAGTATTTTTATTCTGATTAATATCATGGTTATGAATAAGATTGCTTATTACATCTCAAAGAAAAGTAGTTAGAAAAAAATGACTGAAAAAGTTAAGTGGAAACCCCAATTATTTCAACCAAGCAAGAAATGAGGGATCAGGGAATCCCAGGTTCTCAGGTAAAAGGTCAATAACAGCACTGTGGTGATTACAGGTTTGTATTTATATTTCCTAGAAGAATAAAATAATAATGTAGTTATTTGGGATTTCCCACCTGGTTCTGCAGCGGCCTTGCCCCAAATAAACAGGTAGACACTATATTAACTATCAAACTGTTGGCCAGTGGCTAGCTCTGTATTAATTATTAACCCATTTCTATTAATCTAAGTATTTCCAACTGGTCTTATTTTGCCAAAGAATGCCTGATGCATCCTTTCCTTCCAGTGGCTATATGCCCATTTTTTCTGGCCCACCTTTCCCAGAATTCTCCTCTTCACTTAGTCCTGCCTATCTCCCTGCATGTATTGGCCACAGTGTTTTATTCATCAACAAATAAGAGAAAATTATGCACAAAAGAACAAACCACATCTCATAGCCAGGTATGGTAGAACATCTCTGAAATCCCAGCACTAGGAAGGCCAAGACAGAAAGGTTCATAGTCAAAGCCAGCCTGGGCTGCTTATTAGACTATTGTCCCAGAAATCCAAAGCCTGGGTGCTAACTCTGTGACAGAGTTCATGCCTGAATGCACAAAGTTCTGGGTTTTATCCCCAGCATCAAAAGTATATTAATAATTATCATTTAGAATTAAACATACACCCAATGATTTTGGTCAAACAACCTCTTGCAGAATACCAGAGACAATCAAGCAAAAAAAAAAAAAAAAAAAAAAAGAAAGTATAAAAAAAAGTATAAGCAGAGCCTGAAGGAGCTTACACCAATTCTCCCAGGTACATTACATTTAGTTGAATTTTCCTGACCTTGGGCTACAGTGTCACCAGTTTTTAATGTTTTTTTTTTAATTGTAAATGAGAAATGTGTGTTTGCATGTAACAATGGGTGGCAGACCCTGAGACATCTCATGGGGCAGTGATCTCCTTGGAGGTGATGTAACCTTTATCTCCCAGGTAATCAAGTGCAAAGCAGCTGTGCTATGGGAAACTCACAAGCCCTTCTCCATCGAGGACATAGAAGTTGCACCTCCCAAGGCCCATGAAGTTCGCATTAAGGTAACCCCCACTTTCACCATCTAGAAAGTTAGGTTTGAAAAACTCAGATAACTCCAGAGACCCATCCAAAACTCCATTAATAGCCCCTTTGAAGAGGCTTGTCCTGACAATGAATAAAGCTGTTACTAAGGCAAGCTATTGATAACTGCTAAAAGTTTGAAGTGCCTAAAATATGTTTAACATAATCCCTGAAAACAATTTAAATATTCTGTGTTTCTAAAGTGCTAAGCATCTTGATTCCAAAATGTAATTAGTATTAGGTAATTTCTAGGTGCTCTTTTCCGATTTCTATTTCCATAACAAGCATGTACTTTTGTATACTGTATAAAATACATAGCTCAGGGTCAATGACGCTTAAGCTGTTTATTGCGAAAAGATAGATGTAAACACGAGAAAACGTTGGACCTATGTGGAATATTTGAATTTGGAATCAATGGGGAATGATTGGAAGCACAGGTTCAGAACAGTGTGTTAAACCCCACAGTGGCGAACTTAGCTAAGTGAAATGCATGTCTAATTTGTAGATGGTGGCCACCGGGGTCTGCCGATCAGACGATCATGTGATTAGTGGAAACTTTGTCACACCTCTTCCTGCAGTTTTAGGCCACGAGGGAGCCGGTATTGTGGAGAGCGTCGGAGAAGGGGTGACTTCTGTGAAACCAGGTACAGAATCCTTTATCGTTGGGGCTTGGGTTTTGTTTCTGATGCCAAGAGCATCATTCCCAGAAGAGGAAGTAGAGGCTGTTGGAGACATAATTATTTATCAGATAATAAACAAGAGCAAAAGTCGCCTTTTATTTCTTAGGGAAAATATTTAAGTCATTGTTAAAAACTGAGATTTCTGTAGTAAGTTATCACTTCTTTGTCATATTTTATTATGCTTCCTCTGAAGATAACTAGGATTATTATTTTAAGTATTCCTTTAATACTAAGAGAAGCACAATCACTTTGAAGAGCTAAACCCTGGGCGATGGAGAAATGACTCTGTGATTAAAGTCACATCCTGTTCTTCTAGAGCACCCAGTTGGACAATTCAGAATGACCTGTAACTCCTGCCCTAGGGGACCCAATGTCCCCTGCTGGCTTCCAAGGGCACCCACACACAAGTGGCATGCACACATTGGTAATCCCACATAAACATAAATAAAAATAAATCTTTTTTCAAAAGGAGAAAAAATAGTAATCAAAATACTTATTTCAATTTTATCATATGATCAAGATTAATTTGTTTTAAGTTTATTATACAATATGTCCTATGTTGTGTTTGGTTTTATTTTAGTTTTATTGTAACTGTTATATAAAATGTCAGACCTCTCCAACATCCTATGCTAACACTAAGGCATATATTTAAACTTAGCAGTGAGAATATACAAGATTTGATTAGACTAATATGTGAAAGTCCCCAAGAGAAACTGAGGCACACAACAAGGTTAACTGCTTTTGATGGACATCTCCTCTTTCTCTTTGGAGATCTTCAGGCACATACAAACCTGGATGAATAGCAAGGCTGGGAGGTAACGACCCATGAGTTATAGTGCGGTCATGTCCTATCACTAGGTGACTTTTCAAAGACACGCGTCTCTACGTGTGGGTCTCATGTGCTTGCTTCATTATTTCCTGGACAGACACTGAAGTCGTTTTGTTGTTTCCCTGCAGGTGATAAAGTCATCCCACTCTTCTCTCCCCAGTGCGGGAAATGCAGGGTTTGCAAGCACCCGGAAAGCAACTTGTGTGCAAAAAGCGAGTAGGTTTCTAATGTCCTCTTGCACCATTAGGCTGCCCACTGCTTTCATCCTGTCTCATGTCTTTTTTTTTCCTGTGTTTCTCTGGCCAGTTTGGTACAGCTAAGGGGGACCATGCTGGACGGCACCACCAGGTTCACCTGCAGAGGAAAGCCAATCCACAACTTCGTTAGTACCAGCACGTTCTCGCAGTACACTGTGGTAGATGAGATAGCAGTAGCTAAAATCGACGGAGCTTCACCACTCGAGAAAGTCTGCCTCATCGGCTGTGGGTTCTCAACCGGCTATGGCTCTGCTGTCAAAGTCGCCAAGGTAAGATGAACTGTAGCCTATGAATAAGCCCATGCATACTGGAGGACCAGAAGGGCAGCAATTGCTCAAGGAATCGAGCGTGTTTTTGTAGAAGAGAAATAAGCCTCTCCAACTTATTGCTGTTATATAAGGATCAGGATAAACAAATAGGCCGAATAGATGTTTATTCAGGGAGAAATAACATACAACCTAGACAGATGAACACCAGCAAGTTCCACCAGATGTTCTCCTGTCCAAGTCCCACCAGCAAGACAGCATTCCCCGGGTCCTCCTCAGAACTCCTTCCACAGGTCACTTCCGCCCATGGATCCACCCCCCAATGGGTGAGGTCAGTGCCACAGAAGGACTATCTCACTACAATTCCCCTTTTAGTCTAAAGAAAAGATTTAGGCTTAATACAAAACTATATACAAAACAATGAGTAACAAGTGTGCTCTAAGAAAAGGAAAATCGAGAACAAAATGACCTACATATCTAGTCCTAGGGTGAAGGCATAACAGAGTTTACAATAGAGTTGTCCTAAGCTGGAAAACGTAAGTCTAGTACCTAATATATCTAACTAGGAAGAGAGAATAATAGTTGTGATAGTTTAATCTTCAAGCTCATCAAGACCTGAGAAGGAAAATAACGATACTAGAGTAGACAGGAAGAGAGGATGGACAACTTCCAAAAGGTGCAGCAAGGACAGAAACAGCAAGCCACCTGGACAGTCACCCTAGGTCTCACAGCAACGTTGGTACACCCAGGTTTGGCTAAGGCCAAGAGAACTTGACAGACCACAACAACATCAGGGAGGTAGAATGGCTGTCTTACCCTGACTTGGCAAGGTCCAGCAGTCTTCTATATTTGTCTCTTGCAAGCACATAGGACTGCATGTCCAAATCAGTGGTCAAGGTGGGGGCAATTATTTGCCCAACAGGCCATTAGCTGAGGCGAGAATGAACTCCAGCAGGAGCAACAACAATGTCCAACATATTTTTGGGAAAGTGCATGGTGCTGTCAGGAGCAACAGTGTCTCATGTCAATGGAGTACTAATATAAAAACATTTAAATGCCATGTTCTGCATGTCTATGAAGTGATTGAAGATTAAGCATCTATATCTGACTAATCTCATAGGTACAGGAAACATGAGTGAAGATAATCTGTAATATTCATGAACTTAGCTAAAAAAAACTGTTTAAAACTTCCCTGAGTAAAGCAGGAACAAATACTTAATATAACTATATACATATACATACATATAAATCCCTAAAATAGAGGTAGAGTAGAAATGTCAATCCAAGAGGTAGAACTATAAAGGGCAGCATGATAAATACCCCAAATTGTATCAATATATAAAATGTCTTGATACAAGAAAAGTATACATACACAAAATATGGTAAAAATAATGTGCAATAAACATCATAAGTGGAAAGATTTCACACAATATAACAAAATATAAACTTAATTTTACATAGCTTACCAAATATAAGAATATATAACAATGTAAGCTGTAAAATACTATCTCATTCTTACTCAAAATCACAAGAAAATAGGCTAATCTACCTATATCCCATCTAAACCATACCTTTCCCAACCATTCCCTATTCCTGTCTAAAAGATAAACCTGAGTGTAAGCATCACCTTCCATACCCAACCCTAAATAACTAAAACCAAGCCAAAGAAGATGACTATTATCCCAAAATTCCAAGGGTAGGGAAAGGGGGCGTCGTTATCTTAAGGTTACTTCCTGTTGAAATGGGATGATGATTGCTCCAATGGATCCTGTAGGAAGAAAATTTTTAGCAACCAAATTTCTCAACAGAACTGGCTGTGACATATGTAGCTAGTCACTGTGTGGCAGAAAATGCTTGACTGTAGTTCTATTTGCAACTCTGGCCAGCATGTAATAAGAAGGTGCATCATTACAGCTACCTAGTCATAAGTTGTCTCGAGCAAAACAGTCTCAAACCGGTTTTAGGGTGAAGTTATAGTTCAGATGCATCAGGTTGAGTCAAGTGGAAACAATGATGTGGAGCCCCATCTTCTTTCTGGAGAGTTCAAAAACTGCTGTTAGGAATTGTTATTATTCCTTGTGGAAAATTTACACATCAATATTAAAGTAAAATTTTCAAGTTTTAAGGTATGCATTAGGGAAAGACAAAACTAAGCATTAAAACGTGTGTGAGAAAATTAGTATTTCAGAGAGAAAATTGCGTATAAGAAATGAGTCCCCAATTTTGTTTTCTTGTGCCTTACACCAATTGGCTTCTTGATTTAAGGCAGAAACCATGAATTTAATCTTAACAACATGCTTGCATTTAGAGAAGGAAAGCCAAATCCATCTCCAGAGCCAGCATTGGTTTACATGAATTGGGACTTCAGGAATACTAGATAGTAGAGAGAAATAGATTTCTGTATAGAAATAGTTTACTACGATTAAATATTTTTACTATATATCAGATTCTGCTTCATTAAGTGATTGTTTCTGAAGAGCTGTCTTCTCTTCTGTAGGTACCTACAATTTCAGTGTCTTTTGGCTGTTTGATGATAGGTTTTCTCTGTTTTTCTGTAAGAACAAGAACAGAACAATTCCCCTACCTTTGAGAGGTCTCAGCACACCTCATGGGACCTAATTTGTTGGATGTCTTGTCATTTCTCTTCATTAAGATGTTTCTCTTATTCAACTCGGATCTTGATTAACTTAGATGGTATCCATAGTTTTTCTTCTCCTGTAGGTACAAATGCAAAACCCCTACCCCAACGGAACACATATCCTGCTTTCCATTCTGAGGTCAATACATCCTTGAACTACACTGGCTGATTTAGTTCAGAAGTTTTTTCTATTGTCCAGTGTCTTTCTGCAGCTGTTTTTCCTTTTTCATCAGCATTAAGAAAGTTTAATGTTAATAAAGCATTATGTAATCTGTGTTTGGGTGTCTTGGTTCCTCCTGCCTGTTTATGGAGCATTTCTTTTAAAGTATGATTGGATCTCTCAACCACTGCTTGTCCTGTAGGATTGTGTGGTATACCAGTTATGTGCTTTATGTTATAATACTCAAAAAACTGTTTCAATTTGCTGGAGACATATGCTGGAGCATTGTCAGTTTTTATTTGTGCAGGTATGCACATAATGGCCATTACCTCTAACAGGTGTGTGATAACAGAATCAGCCTTTTCAGAGCTCAGAGCAGTAGCCCATTGAAACCCTGAAAATATATCTATAGTGTGATGTACATATTTTAATTTTCCAAATTCTGCAAAATGAAACACATCCATTTGCCATAATTCATTCCTATTTATACCTTTAGGGTTACTGCCTGGTGGTAAAGGAGTTTGGTTATAGAATGAGCAAGTAGGACATTTCCTTACTATTTCCTTGGCTTGTTCCCAAGTGATAGAAAAATCATTTTTTAAACGTTTGCTGTTCACGTGGTGTTTCTTATGAAACTCTGAGGCTTCTAGCACACTTCCTATCAATAAACGATCAATTTCATCATTGCCTTGTGCTAGAGGACCTCGCAGACCCGTATGGGATCTGATGTGTGTTATATATATAGGATGAGTCCTCTTTCTGATCGTATCTTGTAACTGTATAAACAATGAAGTTAATTCTGTATTTTCAGGAATAAATTCTGCAGTCTCAATGTGTAAAACGACTCTCTCTGTGTATTGAGAGTCAGTAACTATATTGAGGGGATCTGTAAAATCCATAAGTACCATGAGAATGGCATACAATTCTGCCTTTTGTACAGAATTGTAAGGGCTTTGAACCACTTTGCTAATTTTTCCTGATTTATATCCTGCCTTACCTGATTCATTTGCATCAGTGTAGAATGTATGAACTCCAGAAATAGGTATTTTTCTTACAATGCGTGGAAGGATCCAAATCGTTTTCTTTATGAATTTGATTCTCTCAGTTTTGGGATAGTTGTTGCTAATTGTTACCAAAAAGTTACTGCAAGCTCTCTGCCAATATTCATTACCTTTCCATAAGGAGGAAATTTCATTAGTTAAAGGTACTATAGTTTCTGCTGGGTCCCTTCCTGTTATCAGACGAAGTCTTAATTTACCTTTTATAATCAAGTCAGAGATCTTTTCTATATATGTTTTTAGTTTTTTATTCTGTTTATGTGGTAGGAATATCCATTATAATATGATATCTTCTCTCTGCATCAAAATCCCTGAAGGATATTCTCTAGATGGTAATATAACCAGAATACAGTCTAGGTTTGGATCCACACAGTCCACATGTGCTTCTAGTATCCTCTTTTCTAATTCTAATTCCTTCTTAGCTTCAGCTGATAGTATTCATGTACTATTCAAGTCCTTATCTCCTTTTAGGGCCATTTTCAAGTTTTTCAAATCATGACCGTCTATCTCTCCTTGTAATTTTTGAAGATCATTAAGAGTCTGGTAGCAATCTCTTCTGATCTGTACTTTTTGTGGTCTAATTTTCTGTAGACCTATTTTATATCCTAAGTAGTTGATAGACTCTCCTTTTTGTATTTTTTCAGGTGCAATTTGTAATCCCCAGCGAGGTAAAACTTCCTTTACTTTCTCAAACATTTTTTTCTAATATTTCTCCTTTAGAGTCAGCTAACAATATATCATCCATGTAATGATAGATTATGGATTGTGGAAACTGTTTATGAATTATTTCTAGTGGTTTTTGTATGAAATATTGGCACAGGGTGGGGATATTTAGCATTCCCTGTGGCAAAACCTTCCATTGATATCTCTTCACCGGTTGAGAATTATTGTAATTAGGTACTGTGAAGGCAAATTTCTCTTTATCTTGTTAATGTGAAGGTATAGTGAAGAAGCAATCCTATAAATCAATAACTATAACAGGCCATTCTTTGGTTATCAAAGAAGGCAAGGGCATTCCAGGCTGTAGAGAGCCCATTGGCTGGATAACTTTATTGACAGCTCTCTGGTCTGTAAGCATTCTCCATTTACCAGATTTCTTTTTGATCACAAATACAGGAGAATTCCAAGGGCTGGTTGATTCCTCAATATGTCCAGCATTTAGCTGTTCCTGAACCAGGCTTTCTAAAGCTTCTAACTTCTCAGAGGTCATAGGCCATTGTCCTACCCAGACAGTTTCCTCTGTTAGCTATTTTAAAGGCAGGGCTTTTGGTTCCTCTGTTTGTTCAGCACTTGTATTCTGTTTTTGAACAGCCTGGATATTTGGTATCTGTCTTGTATAGTACTTTATAATATTTTTTCCACAATCATGAGGTTGTTTATGTTTCCTATCTAATACTGGAGGAATGGTAATCTGTGTATTCCATTGTTGTAATAGATCACGACCCCATAAATTTATCACTACATCAGCCACATATGATCTCAAACTTCCTCTCTGTCCTTCTGGTCCTAAACATTCAATCCATTTCTTGCTTTGTTTTACCTGAGACAGGGTTCCAATCCCTAAGAATTGAACATTTACCTCATGCAGGGGCCATCTTCAAGGCCAAGATTTATTAGATATGATAGTTACATCTGCACCTGTGTCCAGTAAACTGTCAAACAGTCTATTGTTCATCTTAACTATCATTCTAGGCCTATGACAATTTATAGTGGTTTGCCAAAATATACGTTTTTTATTTCCTTCTGTCATGTTTGATTCAACTTCTGTCACTAGTTTGTCATCCAGAGTGGTATGAGTTTTCATAATAGGCACAGAATTTTTTTAATTGTCCTGTGGGAGATTGTCTTCCACTGGGACTGGGAATGTTCGGGACACCTGTGACGTGGGGACCTTCAAGAGGCCCCCCAAGGAGTTTCCCGATGGTAAAGGATTTCCTTGCTTGTCTCTGGTCAATCTACACTCATTTTTCCAGTGTCTGCCTTTGCCACACCTTCTATATAACCCAGGAGGCTGAGGCCTTCTGTTTGATTCATTCCTGGGAGTGTTATTTCTAGGGAAGCTTTGCCTACAATTTCTTTTTAGATGTCCTATCTTACCACAGTTATAACAACTGACATGTTGATATCTCTTCAAACCTTTGGAGATGGCTTTTCCTACCCAAGCTTCTAAGTCACCATAGTAAGGAGCTGTTATCTTGATGTCTTCTTTGACCTTTAGATATGGCTTCTCCTACCCATGCTTCAGTCTTATTGTCATTATACTCAATGTTGCCTGTATATAGGACCCATTTATCCAAGGGTGCTGACCGCAATTTTAAAGGCCACAGCACCTGTTTGCATTGAGGATTCACATTCTCATAAGCTAAAGATTCTATGAGTATTCGCCTAGAATCTATGTCTGCTACCTCTAATTGTACTGCCCTAGAAAATCTTTCTAGAAAGACACTAAAGCGTTCTCTAGGTCATTGCCTTATCTTGGTATAGGGTTCTATCCTCTCTCCTAATTCATGAACCTTATCCCAAGCATTCAGAGCTGCTGTACTGCATAGAGACAAGATATGTTCATCATAGGCAGCTTGGGTTTCTGGGTCAGCATAGAGACCCTCACCAAGAATTTTATCTTGGGGAGCTTTATAACCTTTCTTTAAGCTCTGAAGTTCAAGAGCTTTTGCTTCCTCTCTCCATAAAACCCTCCATTCTAATTGAGAGGAGTTTTCAAGGACAGCTGATATTAATTGATCCCAATCCTTAGGGGTTACCTTGTTAATCCTTGCCCATGATTCTACTAATTGCTTCACATATGGTGAGTGCATGCCATAAGAGACTACAGCTTCCTTTATACCTTTTAAATCTTTCATACTTATTGGTTCCCACTGATATGCAATGACACCTTTTGGGTGTTTTTTCGTTGCTGGTTTTCATTAATAGATACAGGGAAAGCTCCCCTGACCCTAAATGGTGTTGAAAATTTTAAGTCTTTTTCATGCCCTGTTAACCTGTAGTTCTTCTTCTGATGTATCAGACTGAAGGTCTTCTAAAGCCTGAAATCTATTCACCATTGTTTCTTTGAGTGTCAAACTTCTTGAATCAAATAACTTTCTAGAGCCTTCATTGCATCAGTCAGTTTCTTACTTTCTCCAGCTACAAATGATTCCATGCTTGTAATCTTCTCATCCTTAGAAATTATCTGAATGGCATGTAAACTGCCTTCTCGAAACAATGTTCTATCTGCTAGCTTGCCATCATCCTCAGACATGGAAGAGATTCTATCATCTAGTCTTTCTATCTGATGTTCCAGTTTTTAAACTTATTAGTAGCTTCCTCCAACCAGGAATGAGCTGTTTCTGCTAGCATGTTAATGCATTGCATTGTTTCTCTTCTGGTTATTGAGGTATCTGACATGAAACAAATTCTGTTTTTTACTTGGTCATTTTCATGTTCCACGGTTTGTATTCTACCTGTCAACTCTCCAATGCCATCTTCAATATTCTGAACCTTTCTTTCTATACTTTCTATGCTTTGAATTCTATCATTTTCAATGTTTTGAATCCTTGTTACTAAGTCTCCTATGGTTTGTACAAGTTCCTTATTGTTTGCTGTAATCTCAAACCATTTCTTTAAGAATATCATGTTAATGATAAAGCCCATTGCTATTATAAAATAAAAGTACTTATTGGTCCAGTCATAAGTTTCTTCTGTTAAAATCCCTTCTATATATGAAGTAAAATAATTCCTAAAGTCCTGCATTGTAAAATTATTTGCTATAGTTATGGAACAATTGATCTCAGATATTATATCAGCTTAAATTGCAAAGGATGTTACAATTACCTTAGGTGTAATTCTGCTGTCCTGGAACTTTGATGCTTTTAGTTGTAGATCTCAGCTTGTGGTAGTTACACCTGGAGATGTACCACCAAATAGCGTCTAGCCGCTGAGGCCCATCTGATCCCGGTTGTGCCCGGAAGTGTACCACCAAATGGCATCCTGCCAAAGAGGACCCATTTGATCCCGGTTCTGCAAATTATGGCAAGCGAAATTTTGTTAGACAAATGAGTAAAAGGAGTCTTGTCAAATAGCCGGGACTGCAGGGCTAACTGCGGGAAAATGTACAAGCAGGGAGGGTGCCAAGCGCCTCTGGGCGAATGCAAAGTGCAGTGCAGAAATGGGCAAAAAATGAGAAGCAGTGAGTGCCTTCTCAGGCCTGCTTTGGCGGCAAAGATCTCCTTTACCGTAAGGAAGCGGCAAATGTGCCAAAGTTGTGGTGAGTCCACCTGGTTAGTCAAGGGACCCTGCCTGTTGGGGATGGTGGGGGAGGGGAGAGGCGTCTGTCGCCTGGGTGAAACACAGGTCCCCTAAAAATCCTAATCCCACTTCTGACACCAGATATTGCTGTTAAATAAGGATCAGGATAAACAAATAGGCTGGGTAGATGCTTATTCAGGGAGAAATAACTTACAACCTAGACAGATGAACACCAGGAAATTCCACCGGATGCTCTCCTGTCCTATTCATGCCAGCAAGAGAGCTTTCCCCGGCTCTTCCTCTGACCTCCTTCCACAGGTCACTTCCGCCCATGGCTCAACCCCCCCAATGGGCGTGATCAGTGCCACAGAAGGACCATCTCACTACACCAACTCCAGTGAGAATTCACTTCACACACTCAAGAAACGCTCTGTAATAGTATGCACCCAGTCTCCATAGTTCAAAGAGAAGCTGTTCTCTCATAGAAATTATGTGAGACATAGATCTTGAGCAGTAACATTTTACATATGCTGTAGTCTGCAATGCTCTGTTATGTCTCAGTCCCAAGATACACTTTGAGCAACTAAAGGTGTTTTTTTAAAGAGTCAGAAACTGTCAATCTTGGTCATCTGGGATGTATGGTAGGTTGATAAAGTGGCGATGCCATCGTTGCTATCTCTAAAGAGAGCCCAAGTGGGAAGAACTGTGTGGCAAAGGAGACTTTTATTTTTATTTTTTGAAACAATCTTATTTTACATATCACTCCCAGTTCGCTCTCCCTAGAATCTTCCCAAGCCCCCCACTGATCCCCACCATCCCACACCTCATCCACTCCCCCATGGAGGGTCAGGCCTTCCATGGGGATCATCCATGTCTGTCACATCATTTCGGGGAAGGCCTAGGCACTCCCCCATGTATCTGTGCTGAGAGAGTATCTCTACATAGGGAATGGGCTCCCAATGTACATTCTTGCAATAAGGATAAATACTGATCCACAATCAGAGGCCCCATAGATTGACCAGGCCTCCTAATTGGCACCCACACTCAGGGGACTTGGTTTGGTCCAATGCTGGTTTTTAAAAATATAGACCAACATTGTTACCTAAAGCCAGTCTGCCTGAATGGTGATACTTTCCTGAAAAGAAACCCAGGCTTAGTGATGAACCAGGACTTAGTGGCACTGTGACCTGTGCAGCCTCTCTGAACTGCCTGATGTCCCTTCAAAGAACACCTGGATGAGGCACCATCTTTGTTGACAGCCAGCTGTGGCCAGGGGTGTCTCCTTTGGCAGGAGGATTGTGAACAAACCTTAACAGAAACATTTCCCCAGAAAACCTAGACTTTAATTGTGCAAGAGGTACACCTTTCCCTATAGTTTCTGACACAGCTGCTTAGTGGACTATCTATGGTAGTGTTAAATACATTAATCCTTTAGCTAAACTCTACTTTGTGTGACGTATTATTTCCTAAGCAATTTGTTAGCAGAGCCTTTAAAACATTGGTCTATTACTCTAGGATTCTCCTATGTCATTTTCACAGGTATATGGTATTGATTAAATTATTAATAGAAAATAAGCCCAAGAGGAATTTGAACACATACTGAAAATTGTGGTGATAGTGATTTAAGAGAAGGTAAATGTTTCATGTTCAATAACTACATTCTATATTTATTTTCTATGTCACCACCATATTTTAGATCTGGGAACACATACAGTCACTCATTCTATAGTTGGAAAGACACAACACTCTGTTGTAGCAGTCATGATGGATTCTGTTAGGTACTGATGCAGTTTGCTCTCTCCCAGCCTCACTCCATAGACCTGGACCAGGGCCACCACTGAGTGGGTCCTAGAAGACACAAGAGAGTTTAGCAAAGCATTTCTTACATTCAATACCTCATCCCTGTTCTTCTTCCCTGCTGACAAAACTACACAGATATGCACACATACAAGTACACAAGCACATACTCACTAGAGGCAATAATTTTAGGCGATAATTTTTAAAAATAGTTTTCTTCCCAGTGGTTGCAACATCTATCATTGGCTTTGATTTTATGAAAGTAAATCCACTAAGATGAAGCTGTTTACCTAAATTTTGGTTGCTTGCTGTTAGTAAGGAGAGATTAGAACTTCTCTCAAATTGTGTGCTGAGTCTGAAACTAGAGTATGTTATGTCTATTGCTTCCATCACAATTAAAAGCCTTGCTTGTTTCTTAGCAAGGTAGAATGTAGTTATGTGCCCCACAGCATTTAAGAACATTTGATGGATGAATATTGAAATAGACACCACTAAGGGAAAATTTGTTTCAGTACTTTTCATTTGCTTCTTTAAAAATTTGTCCTTGAAGTCCCCCAGAGATTATGTTGGCCCATGCTGCATTTCCTCTAATTTTCATAAATACATTCCTGATACTTTAAGTCAGGAATGACTTCTCAATGCTGCCTAGCCTTCTTCTGCTCTAATTACCCTGCTTGTGACAACTGACAGTTAGTGACCCAAGGAGTTCATGATGGATGGATAGTTGGATTGATTATACTGTAGCCTCTTGGAGTAACCTTGATCATTTGTTTCATTTATACAATTTGCTTTTGTGTATGTATAAGATGTTATTGAGTGGCTCTTAGAGATTAAAGCCATTTCTGTGTTGGATTCAAAGATCATTCACTACAGCTGATCTTAACTGGGGTTCCCCATTAGAATAGAAATGGGCTTTCTCCTGCAGAGAATTGAATTAACTGGTAGAGGCTGTTACTGGATCATGAAGGGGAGGGGAAACTTCTCCAGATATGGCTAATATTGAGCAAATTTTGAGAAGCAATGATGGACAACTTCGGGCAACTGTCACCAGAAGAGGTTTCACCAGCAGATGGAATGAAGTCTGAGTAGCCATGAGAGAGGACAAAGGAAGGTGCCTGCGCACCCTGGAGCACTTTCTACAAATCACTGTTTCATCCATCTTTGTATTTTCTGAAAACACAGGTGACCCCAGGATCCAGCTGTGCTGTGTTTGGCCTTGGAGGTGTCGGTCTGTCTGTCATCATTGGCTGTAAAACAGCTGGAGCAGCCAGGATCATTGCTGTGGACATCAACAAAGACAAGTTTGCAAAGGCCAAAGAATTGGGTGCAACTGAGTGCATCAACCCTCTAGACTACAACAAACCCATTGAGGAGGTGCTCCAGGAAATGACCGATGGAGGGGTGGACTTTTCCTTTGAAGTAATTGGTCGGCTTGACACCATGGTAGGTACTGTGGCATACCTTGAGATCTGTCCTTCTGCCATCTATAATATTCTCTGGACAGCAAAATAGAAATCTGCTGCAGAAAGCTATTTTTGAATGGCAAAGGCTCATGTTCTGTTTGCTACTCAAATTTCTTATTTCTGATTTGATAAACTCTTTTTGTTAGTACTACAAACTTTTGTCAAGTAATTCTCCTCCTGTAACAGAGAAACATTTTCAATGGAGCCTTTTCAGTCAAAATCAATTCATCAAGCAAACTTAAACACAATTTCTGGTCTTAAGTTGACAAATATTATTTCCTTCCACATTCTTAATATTATTTAATATTTGAAATTAAATATTTAAACAAGCATTTTCAAGTTTCATTGTATGGACAAAAGGAATAATGAATTATTTGGGCCAATTATTATAATATTAGCATAACATGTAGAGGAGTGACTTCTTCAATAGAACACCATGTTTCAACACAGAGACCGCACAGTGCTGAGCACCTGCAGGAAATTCACATATACATGTTGGAGTACATACCTTCTATTATGAATTCCCAGATTCTGCCATACCTCTTAATTGAAGAGATATACATTTTGTAATTAAGTTTGTGATCTACATGGCATAGTACATATACCATATTTACCATGGATCCACCTGAAATGTGGTAACCACTAAGTTAAGGTGGGCTGGGGATAATGATAAGAAATACTATTGCTAAACTTACTGTGCTTGTATTTTTGAGATACATGTGGTACTACTTTCAAATATTTTAAATGCCATCCATTGCTAAAGAATACTGCTCCAGTTACATGTCACCCAAAAAGAGACCTCTAGAATTCTAGAGATATGACCTATAGACCTAACAAATCACCATTACTGAGGTTATCCAAAAAGCCCTAGCAGAGTT
Source organism: Phodopus roborovskii (assembly GCF_943737965.1). Lineage (NCBI taxonomy): Eukaryota > Metazoa > Chordata > Mammalia > Rodentia > Cricetidae > Phodopus > Phodopus roborovskii. The sequence goes on along the minus strand of NW_026126422.1, from coordinate 2,132,193 downwards.
GGTGACAGAGAATGTCTGTGGTACCCTGAGAGTGACCCTTTTATCAATCTTGAATTGAGAGAAGATACGACAAATGATAGATCCACGAAAGGATAGCATCTCCTCTTTGGACAGAGAGTCCTTCCAAGCTAAGGGTTCTGGCTTTTCCCAGGGCCATAACTCTTCTATGATTCACTCTGTTTTCCCTATTTACTCATCTTAAACTGGGGATGTCAGTTGATTTGAAGATCCAAAGGTCTGATACCCACATGTTCTTGGAACATTTTTTTTTCTAAATGTCAAAAATCAAAAGACCAGTCATCATAAATATTGGAGGATTTAAATAATTTCTTCTATAGATGTTAGAAGGAAAAAATCAAGTGAAATATGAAAATTTCCTAGTTTTCTATAGATAACAGAATAACGTCAAACCAAATGTAAAACCAACTAATGCATGACTGTTTTTGATATGAGCACCAGAGTAGGAATTATTAACAAAGGAGTTTTCCAAATGGATGAGAGACAACTTTTGATGCTGTCCTCATTACATCTGTATCATCAAAATTTCTGGTTCTGAGTATTAACTTCAAAAGTGTAATTAATGAACAAATGAAAAGAGAATTAACTTACTCATAGATTGCCTGAGAGTTACATGATTAAGAAACAATATTCTCCTTGGAAATACAAGACATTCCATGCTCTCAATGAGTATTGCTTCTTCATTAGTGTGTAAGGAAGATGTAATGATAAACTCATTCATTCACTCTTTTATTCACAAAATTATCCTGTACATTTTTTTTCAAATGACATGAAATTGTGTATGGTGAGTAGACACCACAAAAGAATCCACTTTAATATTATTTTTCTTCCAGAATTCTTCCCTGTTAAGCTGCCATGCAGCATGTGGTATAAATGTCATTGTGGGGGTACCTCCTAATGCCCAAAACCTCTCGGTGAACCCCATGTTGCTGTTGCTGGGTCGCACCTGGAAAGGAGCAATATTTGGTGGTATGTATTTACAGCTAATGATCAAGTTCTGCTTGTCTTCTGTCAGGGTGGGCATGTGGATGTGTTTGGAGGTCACAGGACATTTGATGTCCTTACTTGGGAGCCATCTACCTTGTTCCTTGAGACAGGGGGCCACAGTGGCCTGAGGCTCACAGTCAGGCTATATGTCCTGGCCAGCCAGTCCCAGGAATCTACCAGTTCTTCTCTCCAGACTTGGAATTACAAGCTCCCCAGCACTGAATCAGATGTTAATACTTACTATTTTTTGTTTGTTTTGTTTTTTATTCTGGAGAATAAACTCAGTTCTGTGACAATCCCACCCCCAACTCGACAAAAAAAGAAAAAAAGAAAAGGAAAACAAAACCTCCCAGAGATTGGAAGTTATTGAAGAGAACTCTTAAAAATTGTGCAAGGGATGATGAAGTGTAGCATTTCACAGTTGGTCTCTTCTGATTGGGTGGAGGTGGGAAAAGACTCAATTTTCTTAAGGGTCTGGCCACTGGGAGTTACCACACCACAGTGAGTATATGGGCAACACAAATTGGATTTGGTATATTTTCCCCCATCTCTGGTGTTGTTAAAAGCATTGGGTAGTAAACCTGGGAGGTGAATGTAATCAGGTGCATTATGTGAAATCCCAGATAATCAATAAAAATATTGTGTCAGAAAACAAAAAAAGAACTTCATTCACTGAGCCGTCATCCTACCTTTGAGTGTCAAAATTTTAACTTACTTTGGTATTTCTTCAATTTTGTAACAGAAAGGTTCACATATTAGAAGGCAACATGGTTTAAAAACATGAAAATCACTGTTCTCTCTACAGCAAGAGCTGAGTCAGGAAATCCCAAGACAGGCTTCTCTGTCCCCACAAACCAGCCAGGGCTTTTCTGCCTGCATCCTCTTGTGTCTTTGAGAGGCCCCAAAATGCCTCATAGGATGCAGGCAGAGTTTATGCCTGTGCTCATTACCTGAATCTGGACAGCTCCCTTCCTCTGAGTACAAACATCCACAATGTAATTTCCCTTGGAAGAACTAATAAGCGGCCCTCATTGGCCAGAGGCCCTGCGTGTCAGGTGACATCATGAGAATGTTGGTGCAGGGCAGGAGGAGTTGGAGCCTCTAGACTTCTGCACTTTTAGGACCTTTGGTGCCTTGGGAAGTCTCCTGTCTAACTCCCCTGCCTGCAGTGAGTGCATCTCACAGTGATGCTGCTCTCCTTCCAGGGTATAAGAGTAAAGATGCCGTCCCCAAACTTGTGGCTGACTTTATGGCTAAGAAGTTTCCACTGGAACCATTAATCACCCATGTTTTACCTTTTGAAAAAATAAATGAAGCATTCGATCTGCTTCGTGCAGGAAAGAGGTAAGCTTTAACAATATATTTATAGTTGATGGGTAGGGGAAATATTATTATTATTATTATTATTATTATTATTATTATTATCATTATCATTTTTGGTTTTTCAAGACAGGGTTTCTCTGTATTGCCTTGAAGTCTTTCCTGGAACTCGCTCTGTACACCAGGCTGGCCTCAAATTCATAGAGATCCGCCTGCCTCTGCCTCCCAAGTGCTGGGATAAAAGCCACCAAAGCCCAGCTAAAAAATATCATTTTAATGACAGGAGAAATGGTTCACAGAAAATAAGTAGAAATGGGGACAAGAACAAATATGGGGTCCCTGGCTTCTGTCACCAGTTCAGGCTCTACACACAGATGTGTGAGTTTGGGCAATTTACAAACCTAAGCCTCAGTTTTCACAGTTCTCAAATGGAGAAAATATGATAGCCTACCTTATAGTGCTGCTGTTCAGAATGAAGTTTAAATGAAACAAAGACTAAAAAGTTTCAACAAACTCTGTGGTAAATAGCAAAAATAAATATTATTGTTCACTGTGGCAGGTCTTACACCAGGCTTGCAGGCTTTATATTATTTAAGAATTCTAACTGTGAAGCAAAATCTAAATGGCAGTCATAGTAAGATGTTCTGCGTGAGTTTAGAGCAAGAGAAGGCATGAAAGATCAGAAGAAGGTGGACTGCCAATTCACCCTCGTCACAGGGACGGGCATGGAATGGTTGGGAACTTGGATGGATTTTTATTGAGACTTGTGACACATGCTTTATTCACTCACATGTGCAAACAACATCTTATGTTTCATATTTCAGTATCCGCACTGTCCTGACATTCTGAGACCATAGTGACGCCTTCCTACTGCTGACACCTCCACTCCACTGAATCACAGCACCAGTCACATCACAGCGTTGATTTTGTTCCTCAGAGAAACTAACAATAAAGTACTCATGCAAGCATTCCACGTGAAACTGGATTTTCTATGAAAGTGTTTTCAACCCTAAGCGAGAGCTATCACACCTCAGCTGGGGAACTGGTGGATACCAGTCTTCCTTCTGATTTGAATCACCTACGCCATCTTTCCTACTGAGCACAGTACATCTTGTAACTTCTTGCACACTTTTCTCTCTGGAATCCACAGTCACAGGAACTCAGTGGAGCAGAGAGATCTTTCTGTGCAGGTACACACAGGATCTGTGAGCTCAGCCTTCCAGCCACACTTTCCACTGTCTGTACTTTATTCCTCATGAAATATGTGAGGATCGGGTAAAAGCGCAGCATGTCAGGGAACATGGAACTGCTATCTTAAATAAGAGCAAGTCTGAAATTCTGACTCAGCACTTCCAATAATAATAGTATGTGATAGACGGGCTGCAAGTTATACATGTGGTGTTTAACAAGCAGGCTGCTATAGGACTAGGGAGCCAGGCCATAGTTCCAAGAACATAATTCTAGACCTTAAGAAAGATAATTTGATAATTTCTTATGTTCACTTATCAGTCATTGTGTTCCCCATGCTGTTATAACCATACTGAGAATTCTCTTTAAATATTAAAGTAAAAATTTCCATCCTGATAGGTTAAATGTTGTATATCAATTTTTAACAACATTCAAGAAGTGGATCATACAGTAAAAAGAAAAAATGGTGAAGTAAGAATGATAATGAATTGAGGGAAGTTTAGCTGAAGTCAAATACTCTTCTTAGGAGATCTATGTGTCCTTGTATGAACAGGTATGTGAACGTTGGGGAAGTATGTGTACTTGTATGAACAAGTATATTGACTTTGGAGAAGTATCTGCACTTTTATGAACAGGTATGTTGACTTTGAAGATATGTATACACTTGTATGAATAGGTGTGTTGTCTCTGGCAGTGTATGTGCACTTGTATGAGCATGTATGTTGACTTTGAGATGTATGTGCAGTTCAATGAACAGGTATGTTGACATTGGAGATGTATGTGTACTTGTATGAGCATGTGTTTGAACTTTTGGACATGTATCTGCACTTTTATGAACAGGTATATCCACTTTGGAGATGTGTGTGCTCCTGTATGAACAGGTATGTTGACTGTAGGAATGTGTATGCACTTTAAAGGACAGGTATGTGGACTTTTGAGATAGGTGTGCACATGTATGAACATATATGTGAACTTGGCTTGCTTATTTCATTCACCTGGAACACAGTATCAGAAAACAGTGTGCCTGGCACTGGTATACTTATCAAGAGAGCCCATGGGTTTCTCAATATTTCATAAGACTAAGTCAGAGCAAACTTGGAGTGACAAAAATATCTTATTTCTTTACCTCTGACTGCTCCTTCAAGTATCCAGCATGCTAGTGACAGATACAATTTAAGTATCAAATCTGATTAGACAGATCACTAGATATACCGTGTGAGTGTGTGAGTATGTGTGAGTGTTTGAGTGTGTGTGTGTGTGTGTGTGCACATGTGTGTGTACATGTGGAATTGGAGATCAGTGCTCGATATCCTCATTCACTGACATATGAATACTTCTTCTATGTCATTACCACCCATCCCTCACCTCTCAACTCCTCTTCTGTTCCCTTCTCCCAAAATTATGATCCTTCTTTAATTATTGTTGTTACACACGCATGTGTATTATCTTAGCATTTCTACTGCTATGCTCAAACACCAGGACTGAAAGCACTTGGTAAGGATAAGATGTTTTTCAGCTCACAGTTCCACATCACAGAGGGAAGGCAGGACAGGACCTCAAACAGGGCAGTAACCTGGAGCTGATACACAGACCATGGAGGAATGCTGCTCACTGCCTTGCTCACCACGGCTTGCTCAGTTGGCTTTTTTATAACACCCAGGACCACCAGTCCAGAGATGATACCACCTACAATGGGCTGGAACTTCCCACATTGATCACTAATTAAGAAAATGCACCACAAGACAGTCTTATGGAGGCATATTGTCAATTGAAAGTCCCTCTTCCCAAAAGACTCTAGCTTGAGTCAAGCTGACATAAAACTAGCCAACACAGGCATGTATATGTGGGTTCACACACACACACACACACACACACACACACACACACACACACACACACAGAGGAGGAGTCCTCCAAGAACCTCTTTCCATCATCTCAGCCACATGCAACTTCTCCATTGGTTCTGGGGATCTGAACTCAAGTCCTCATGCTTGCACACTTACCACTTTACAAACTGAGCCCTCCCCACAGCCCTTCACCAGCTAATTCTCATCTAAATATGGTATTTAAAGACACTTCTCACCCAGATGCTGGTAACAAACAGCCTCAAGGTAATATGAAAAAAGGGTTTGAAGCAAAGAGGTTCTTAGTTGGATGTAAATATGAATAACAATGTCACATAGGTGATGCCACATTAAAGGAAAGGGAACAGGAAGACTTTGGGAAATAAATTTTAGAATGAAGTTTTCTTCTGAAGCTTCAGAAAAATTGGAACAGTATGAGAGGTAGAGGGAGGTAAACCCTTCATCAACAAAGAGACGGAGGAGACAAGTAATGAGACATAGTAATAATTAGGTTTGGCAATGCACTTGATATTTTTAAAGGCCCACAGATTTTTCAAATAGAATTTTCTGTACCAAATCCATAACTAACAATCAGAGGGACTGTTATTACCAAGCTGTCTGACATCTACCCTTGGTCATCCTTTGAATGAAGGGGGACCGCATATCTCTGGCCTCACTTGGAAATGGAGCTGCTCTGATCTTATTTTGATAACTAAAAATTGTTGTTTGAATCCTGTATTTAAAACCCCTTATGGAACTATTCAAAGTAGATATAAATAATTTTCCATTTATCCAGAATATAGAACTCTCTGAACATTAGATCTCCACTATTTTCTGGTTTAAGTAGGATTAACAGATAGCATTGTGCCATCATTCTTCCGTGCCTTCCCACAAGTCAAGCACCTTCCCCAAGAGACTTCCCCCCTCTACCCATCATCTCCTTACTCTCCGTTCCATGAGGATTTTTCTGAACAATTACCCATGCTTACATATAAAAGTTGATTTTATAAAGATCAAAAATTGGAAATATAAAGATAACTGCAAGGATTAATTATATGACACATTTTTTTGAAGTGCACAATAGTTTCTGTTTCCCTGTGTGAAATGTACCACACGGTCAATAGTTTGGAGCTCACCCATTCATTGCCTTATGGTGTTGTAGGTCAAGAATCTGGACATGGCAGATCTGGTTTGTCTATGGTGTCAAGGTATCCTTTAAGTTGCCTGTATTACCTTCTGAAGCTTGGGGACACTCTCAGTAAATTAACACTTGCTAATTGAATTTGAAATAATAGAAACCATATGAGTAGGTATTTATTATAGGTAGAATTTGTTCACTGTATATAGCACTGTGGCATCCATTCTTTTAATGACTCTCAACCAGGGAAGGTATCTCGACCTGATCCCTGCATCTTCTTACAGTCTCATCTACTGCTTTACCCTCCAGTCTACAGTGACACAATCTCATGAGATACAATAAGAGCCACTATGCAGATCTTATACCTTTCAAAATGACTGATGATTAATGTTTTAAGTACTGAAAGAATTCGTACATTTGCAGTTATTTCTTTGCAACCTTTAAATGCACAGTCATAACCATTACGTCAAAGACCAAGGAGCGAAGTAGGGATGGAGGTATATCTCCAGGCCTCCACTGAGACTGAGGTTGGGCACATCACCATAGGGTGCTATAGCATGACTTGGGAGAAAGAGGAGGGGAGCTAAATGTCCACTTAAAGGACCACAGTCACAGAACTCTCATATGACTTCTGTCAAAATGAAAGTAGTAGAGGAAGGGACTGGAGATGTAGCTCAGAGGTTAACAGAACTGTGTACTCTTTTCCACAGGTCTTTAGTTCAATTCCTAGCAACCACATGGTGGCTCACATCCTTCTATAATGAGATCTGGTGTCCTTTTCTAGTGTTCAGGGTAACAAACAGGCAGAACACTATACATAATAAAAAATTAAATCTTTAAAAAGTAAGTGGTGATCGAGATCTGAGTGGAAGGCAGAGGTGACTGAGCATGCACAATATCTCAAAGGACTGGGGAAGCACTTGGGAGCCCAGCACTGGCGGGAGGCAAGGGTGAAATGAACAGGGTATAACTAACTGAATGAAAGGTAGAGTGCCAAGCTTCAACATTTTCCAGTTTTTAAATTGTCACCCTTTGAATGTTCACTTATGTTTGTGCTGGTGGGGTTGCTGAATTTTGTTTATCATGTTAGTCATCTGAGAAATCTTGGACAATATTTATGTGATGATGGCTATGCCCATTGCCACATAAAACCTGTGAATCACTGTGGCAGTGGGATAGCCTTGTGTCTTGGGTTGACCATGACAATTGTCACAAAGTCATCACTAACAACTCCCCTTCCACTCTCCCATGTCCTAGAGAGGTGTGTAGCTGCAGGATCACCCTGCTTAGACAAATGCCAGCCACATCCAAGGCAGATGGACAAGCTCTATAAAAAGCAGAACACACCAGTGGCTAAGTCTTCCTCGACAGAAAGCTCTGAGCTGACAGAACTTGATGTTAATTAACTACCACCAGCTGTATGGCTGTGGCCTATTTTAGTGCTATCACCAAAAAGCACAACATAGTAAAATAGTGACTAAATCCTTGTGATTTTGTGGCTCTGTAAGCCATAGTATTAGAAGTGCAAAGGTTGGAGACAGTGCCATTTGTAAGATTTGGTAGAATCCAGTGGAAATTACTGTCTGTAGCTGAAACAGAGAGAAGCAAAGCCCATGTTACACAATGACAGAATACTTTAGTACTTAGTGTTGACAGTTCCATTAATTACTTGCTAAAATATTTGAAAGTGGCAATCACTTTGGAGTGGTTTTATATAAAGCTTCAGTAATGTGGGAGTTGACAGCTGCAGAAAACTGGTACAATATTTTGTGTAATATCACATGAAATATACCATAACACTAACTTAATGCTTTCTGTCAAATTGTAAGTATATACATATGAATTTCTTTTAATATTAGGGTTTCTTGTTTTTTTTTTTTTTTTTTACTTAGTCACACTTACTGGAAAATATCAGGCATTAACAGAATTGGCTTAAGTCCCTGGATCACATGCTAAATGGAAATATTAGAATCCTGATCTGCAGCTGTGGAAGAGTTCATCCAAGCAAGAAATTTTAAGTTATTCACTCTGATAACAAGTATTGAGAAATTGCCCTTTCAGTGGAAGCAAAACAGAGAACATGAAAGGTCATTCTTATGTAAGGCTTGGTTCTGACTCACCCCACACCTGGACTGCACAGTCCCACAGCAGGGACTCTAGCTACCTTCAATGAATCTGTAGCATCAAACTAGATCCCTATAGTCTCAGACTGAGTGTGTTGTTCACTGTGATGTTAAAGTAAATATCTTGGGATGCCTTGTCTGGGATCGGAGTAGAAGGAGAGGAAAGTGTGGAGTAAAGAATGAATGGTTAGGGCTTCTCTCCTGTCTCTCAGTTAAGGCAGTTATCCCTCCATGGGGGATGTGTTTATGTATGGGTGTTTGATCCTGTTTCCAACAGGCATTAGTTGAGGGCTCCATGGAGAAGTTAGTTGTTGATCTCACTCTCCGGGGAAGGGCATTTATGATAGCCTTTCCACAGAAGCTGAGATTGTTAGTTGGGAGCAGTCTTGTAGTTCTCTCGACCTTTCTTTGTGTTCAATTTTATCTTCAAACCAATATTGGCTCCCTCTTTTATGTTCTCTCTCTGTGTCTCTCTCTCTGTCTCTCTGTCTCTCTCTCTCTCTCTCTCTCTCTCTCTCTCTCTCTCTTGTCTTCTATTCCTAACCGGGCTCAATTTTCCTAGTCACATGTGTTTTCCTTTCCTCCCCCTTGTTTTCTCCTACTTCTCTCTCCATTCGCTGCCCCCCCACTTCCCCTGAGCTCTGGGGGACTTGTCACTTCCCGTTCTGTGAGGGAATTTATATGAATCTCTTAGAATACACCTTGTATCCTAGTTCCTCTGGTGATGTGAATTATAGGCTGGTGATCCTTTGCTCTCAGTCTAAAATCCATATATGAGTGAGTACATACTGTGTTCCTCTTTTTTGACTGGGTTACCTCATTCAGGATGGTTTCTTCAAGTGCCATCCACTTGCCTGCGAATTTCAAGACACCATTATTTTTTTCTGCAGAGTAGTATTCCATTGTGTAGATGTGCCACATCTTCATTTTCCATTCTTCAATTGAGGGGCATCTAGGTTGCTTCCAGGTTCTTGCTATTACAAATAGTGCTGCTATGAACATAGTTAAACAGATGTCTTTGTTGCATGGATGTAATCCTTTGGGTATATGCCTAAGAGGGGGATTGCCGGGACCTGTGGTAAACTGATTCCCATTTTTCTGAGGAACCGCCATACTGATCTTCAAAATGGCTGTATGAGTTTGCATTCCCACCAGCAGTGTTGGAGTGTTCCCCTTTCTCCACATCCTCTCCATCATGAGTCATCATTGGTGTTTCTTTTCTTTTCTTTTCTTTTTTTTTGGATATATATATATATATATATATATATATATATATATATATATATATATATATATCCAAGTCCATTTAAATGAAAACAAACATTTATACACAATGTTTGGGAATTTGGGCGTCATTCTTTCCAAACTACTTCCTGCTGGTAAGGGGCACTGTCATGGGGGGATTCAAAGAAGATGCAGAAATCCTGGCTGTAGTCTGTAAGGCTGCTTTGTCCAGCTGTTTTGAATGTAGGATCACCTGGTACTCTGTTCAGGTGGTCTGGCTTGATCAAACCACATTAGTCTGAAAGGAATCCACAGCTTTTCATTTTCTGTGAAAACAGAAATAGAAATCCTTTTCCCCAGTAACTTGTCCTTCAACTTAAATTTTGGAGTCAAAGCATTTTTAAATTTATTATTTTACATGACGATCCCAGTACCCTCTCCCTTCCTCCCTCCTTCCCTCCCTCCCTCCTTCCCTCCCTTTTACCCTCTCTGCCCTCTCACATGCACTCTAACCACCCTCCCCTCCCATCCCTCACCCCAATTCCATATGTAGGGGAATACCATCCAGTTGGGGTCATGTAGATCTGACAGGTCCTGTGAAGTAGGGACTAGGGCTTCTCTCCTGTTTCTAGGTTAAGGCAGTTATCCCTCCATGGGGGATGTGTTCGCAAAGTCCTTTTGTGTACCAGGGATACATCCTGGCTCCACTGTCTGAGGTCCCTTAGACTGCTCAGTCCTTCTGGCTGAGACCCATATTCAGGGGGGCCTGAGTCAGGCCCATGTTGGCTTCCCAGCTATCAGTCTGGTGGCCTGTTAACTCCTCCTTGCTCAGGTAAGCTGTCTGTATGTGTTTCTGCCCCCTGGTCTTATCCTCTCCATCTGCATCTGGGTTCTACTTCTATTCAGTGTTTATGTATGGGTGTTTGCTCCTGTTTCCAATAGGCTTTAGTTGAGGGCTCCATGGTGCATGTGAGAGGGCAGAGAGGGTAAAAGGGAGGGAGGTAGGGAGGGAAGGAAAGCGGGACAAAGGGAGGGAGAGGGAACTGGGATCATCATGTAAAATAATAAATTTAAAAAAAAGGCTTTGACTCCAAAATTTAAATTCAAACACAAGTTACTGGGGAAAAGGATTTCTATTTTTGTTTCCACAGAAAATGAAAAGCTGTGGATTCCTTCCAGACTAATGTGGTTTGATCAAGCCAGACCATCTGAAACAGAGTACCAGGTGATCCTACATTCAAAACAGCTGGACAAAGCAGCCTTACAGACTACAGCCAGGATTTCTGCATCTTCTTTGAATCCCCCATGACAGTGTCCCTTACCAGCAGAAAGTAGTTTGGAAAGAATGACGCCCAAATTCCCAAATATTGTCTATAAATGTTTTTTTTCATTTAAATGGACTTGGTTGTATAAAATAAATAAATAAATTTTTTAAAAACCTGAAAAATAAAAAAAAAAAATGAATGGTTAAAGAAAGAGCAGTCCAACAACCTCAGGACTTGGCATTTCTTTTGAGTAGATTCAAGCTTCAAGAAAGCAAACACCAATAGAGAAACAGTAAAGTGTTACATTGCATGTAAAAAGTTCAAAAGTATTTCCCATTAAATGTTCAAATAAGTGTAAATAATAGAAAGAGATGGAGCCTTGGGCTCTTCATATTACCATATCACTGTCTCTCCCATTGCTTGGACATTTCAAGGAATGTAACACCAAATGATGAGTTAATTCCAAGCCTGTGGCCTCTCAGCTTTGCATATCTGTTTTCTTAATTTTCTGTTTACTTCTCACATCAACAATCCTCAGAAATACACTCATTTTAATAGTATAACTCAAAGAACCTTGACCACAATATTATTCACTGTCCATAAACAAGACACAGTGTTCCCACCACTGCCTCCTAGAAGTTCCCTTAGCCCAGTGTGGTTCATCTGCCTACATAGGCTTCCAATACAACGTAGATCTGCCTTCTTTCAGGTTGTTTTATGTAATCTATAATTTATTAATTGAACCATATATTTGTGTGTGTGTATGTGTGTGTGTGTGTGTGTGTGTGAGAGAGAGAGAGAGAGAGAGAGAGAGAGAGAGAGAGAGAGAGAGAGAGAGAGAGGGAGAGAACATGTCTGGATTCTCCTTTTTCCATGTGGGTCCCAGGGACTGAACTCAAGTTGTCAAACTTGGTAGCAAGCTCTTTTATCCTCTAATTCAACTTGCCAAGCCTATTCTATAAGTTTACATGAATCCCTCCTACCCCTCCCCACTCTATTGCCTAACTCTGGTTCTTGTCTTCCATAGCTTTAGTTACACAGGTTCAATAATAGTTTGACAGTATTACATGAAAAATTCTAGAAATAATTATAAGCTCACCACTGTGCAACAATATTTTTGAGAAATAAAGTGTTTACTATTTTTTACTAGTTAATAGCCCACTGAATTTATTTTAAAAACCTATACCTTCTCCAGAGGATGGGCATGCCATTTTTAATAATCACTATAAATCACTATAAATTCTCCAGACATGTTTTCCCTCTTTTCAAATAAATTACTAAGAGAATATCTAGTCCATATGTTGTGTGAAAAATGAACAGTGTACAAAAATAGCAAAGCTATTTTCAAATGTAATTGTCCCACTATACATTTTCACTAGTGCTGGATGTGAACTCCCGTCTCATACCTCAGTACATCACAATGACATCATCTGGTAGAGAGTCATCTTTGTCTTCCTATCATATGTTTTTTTGCTTTCATTTGCTGCTCTACTGTACTCTATTTTACTCATTTACCTGAGAGAAAGCCAACTTTCTGAGAGTGGAATTACTACTCAACTTGGTGGCAAACACAGGCATTGAATTATTTAATATGAACTTTGTAGATAGCATTAGGTTTTCCTAAGTTTAAATTTTGTAATCATGAATAGAAATTAGATTTTTAGCATAGTCTACTTAAATTTAAGGGGATGATCATATGCATCTTGCCTTTGTTTTATTATTTCTTGAGTTACATTAACACTTTAATACTATGGCTTTGTATTCCCCATGCATACACTACACTGTGATACATAAATTATTCTGTGTATTGTTGAGTATGAATAGTCACTACTTCATTAAAGATTTTTGTTCCTATGTGCATGAAATTTTAAGTTTTCCTGTGAAGTATAAGAGTTATCTGAGCCATCAATACTAATATTCCCAAATAAATGGATAAAACAGGTTTATTTCTCTTTGAGAAATTTCTAGAACTATGGCCCATATAACCCTGACCTTGTATGAAGTTTAAAAATAAACACTTAATGTTTTAATTAGCCACTGGGTACTCCAATTTTGTTTTGTCTTGGTTCCCCTTTGACCAAATGCCAACTTTTAGCATCAACATTTGCTCACTTCATTTAATCTGCCAAGTTCATCAATATTAAGTTGTAAATGCCACTTTTGTTGTAGCATCTCTGGTACATGTATGTGAGGCTCCCTTCCTTTGGTTTGTAGACTGATGTTGCTATTTCTGTTTTTTAATAAACAGGACAAACTAGTGAGAGATTTTTCCATTAGAATGATCTTCCATGAGAACTGTCTTTGCTTTTATTGATTTATTTCCTCTGTTTGTTATTATAGATTCCCATTTTAACTATATTAAATTCTGGACTCAATTCTATCTGTTGTTATTGTTTATTTACTTATTTTGCTTAACTGGAAAAAGGCTTGTATGGTAACTTAAGCGTTTATTCTTTCTTTTCTTCCAACCATTTGGTGTTTCCATCTCAAACCTAATTTAGCTTCATCAAACATTCGTTTTGTAATCTCTTTTAAATGTGTGGGAATACTTTAGGTGTCCGCGGGATATAAATATTGAGCTTTATTGTGACACTTTGTGTAGTACTACAGTTGCCCCCCATCGTCTTCCTTTGTTCCCGCCACCATCACCTTCCTCTCCTGGACAGCTCCCCATCCCTTCTGCTTTCATGTCCTTTTCTCAACTCAAGACAAAACTTGTGACATTTGTCTTTCTTCCTGGGCCTAGCCCTTACATTTAACATGGCCCCTCTTGCTCCTTATCTTCATGAAGACATCATAATCTCCTTAAGTGCTGGTAGCAGTCATCCACCTTCAAGCAGTACTGCAGCTCTCCACAGAAGCCACAGGGACTGTGCCTCTCCATTTCCCTCCCTCCATTCTCAGTGTGACTGTCACCATCCAGTTTACTCCTAACGCCATTGGTATTAGATTTGATGCAAACAGCAAGACATGTCTTCCACACAGGCCTTCATTTTGGCTTCCGATGTTCCTCATGTATGTGTGTTCAGATTTCCATCTGGCATCGTAACCCTTGTGCTAAGGAAATGATGTAGAGTGTGACTGAGAAGAGAAGAGTGCTCAGCGGGAGCGAGAGGGGACAGGAAGGAGTAAGGGGTTGGTGAACATAACCAAAGTACATATGGACATGCATGAAAATGGTAAATGAAACCTATCATCATGTATAATTAATATATGTTGATGAAGAACACCAAAGACAGAAATCCCTAAGATATTTTTGCCTCACAGAAGTGCTTAGAATATATTCAGATATTGTTTCTCTAAAAATTGTTTTTGTCTTCATTTCCAACAAGTGAGAATTTAAGGAAAGGACTTCTCTTCAGCATGTTTGCTCTGTGACTTGTGTGTTTTCTGATATAACAATATCTTCAGTATTTCCCCCCATCTTTAATATTCACTGAGCCTAAGTACAACGTGTCTGGTATGGTTACTTGCATGTGCGTGTGTATGTGTGTTCAGTTCACATATGTGAGGGAAGTTCTCAGAAATCTTGTATCTTAAGTCAATTTTGCTTCATTAGCTTTGGCAAATTCTTTTCCACATTGTTCTCTGATACTTAGGTTCAGGAGTTAAGTTCTACACACACCACTTTAGATTGGGCTCTATAGTTCTGCATTGTGAATGGCTGGGTCTCTTCTTGGACTCCATTTCTTAGATGTTAGACTATTTGACACTCTATAGCTCATGATGCTGGAATAGTTTCCCATTCCTTTTCCTTTCATTCATATTGTGTAATTTCTATTGTTATATTTCTTTTTTCTTCCTTTCCTTTGCTGTGCTCAGTGTTTTAACAGAATCATCAAAGGAACAGTTCCTCGTTAGACAGTACATTGAAATTTTTACTACATTTTCACTAGACTGCTCTGAATCTCCATGTGCTACTGAAACTCCTGACATTTTCCTGTGAGATATCTGTTTTTACTCCTTTTTAAGCATAATAAAATCTTTCTCAAATCCTTGTAAATTCTTAATCATATATGGCTCCTTTGATTGATTAACCTAATATAAAGAATAATTTTTTTTTACATTTTTTACTTAAACTTTTTATTGGCTGCCAGGCATCTTGATTAGAATACCAGAAACTGAGCAATATATTAGTTAGGTCAAGAAATGTGTGACTCTTCTGTAATACTATTGCTCTAGTGCTCAATAGTCTGACTATGACAGGACAAGGCAGGACTGGAGCCTGACAGGAGGCCACGTGGATATCTATGGCATGGGCTGGTACCTGAGGTCATGTGGATGTTCGAGATCCATGCTGCCACTGGGGGATGTGTTGAGGGTGGTCTGTGTTCTCGGCTGCTGCTGGAGGCCATGTGGATGTCTGTCATCTGTGTCACCAGTGGCTGCTTTGGGCAGGGAAGCTTCGTTAGCAGTGATATTGATGACCACAGACTCAGGATGAGAAAGAGAGCCATCGAAGGCTTCTGTGGCCATGCTCCCTCCATTAAAAATTTTAAAAAAGAAACAGTACGTGAAGCTATTTAAGATAGTCTTTAAAAGTTGTGATTAAAAAACGCTGAAATGTAGCTTTTTAGAATTGATAACTTCTGAAGGGGTTGGAATAGAACAGAGTGGAGAAAGACTGTTATCTTTAATAGGCTAGCCTCTGGGAGCCTTACCATGATTCAGTGAGTATATGGGCAGAATCAGTTGTGCTGGGTGCACTTTTTTCTTTCGGAGAGGAGAGCACAGGGTCAACCTAGAGGAATGAGAAGTAAGGGTGATTCAGGCACAATTTTAAAAGTAAGCAATGACTTCAGGAATTGTACAAATAAACAGCTGGAAAAAAATAAGGAAGACAACTCAGGATATGAAAGAATTCACTGATGAACTGGAAGTTCTAAAAAGAGGAACAGTAAAAAAAAACTCATAAATGAAAATGTCAACAAACCCAATTTTAAAAACTCAGTGAGATGACCCAGCAGGCAAAGACACTTGCTATGAAAGCCTAGGGTCCTGTGCTCAATAACCAGCACTCAAGGGAAGCAAGAAAGAAAGACTCGCTCCAGAGCTGTCCTCTGACCCCCAAGTGTATACTGTGGCAATTAGGTCCAAATATATAGGAAATAACTTTTTAAATCCTCAGTTGAGAGCCTCCCCAGAGCAAGCAGAGGGACGGATATCAGAGCTTGAGGACTAACCTTGTGAATCATCCCATTCTAGCAATAACAAGGAGAAATAAGAAACCATAACCAGAACTTCCAATGATTTGGGAACAAATTCAAATAGCCTTGAGCAGTCTGCAGACTGACCATGAAGCCCATCATGACTCAAGTGGCATTTTCACATGACTAGAAACCTGATTCTAAAACTTGTGTGCAAGCACAAAAACATTCTGAGTCTCTGAGGAATGCTGGGTGCAAAGAGCAATGTTCAACACACAAGAGCACTTGGCTTCAAGGTATACTAGAGCCCTAGTAACAAAAGCATGACAATAGCACAGAACAGACCATAGGCTGCAGAATAGGAAACAAGAATGTAAACAAAACAAGGCGGGCGGTACCTGAAGATTCCTCATAGAAGCCATGTCTGCACTGAGCATCCTACAGATTATGGAGAGGCTGGAATAGTCAGCTCTAGAGCCAAATTATCCTGGGTTATCTTAGACCATTAAATGGCCATTTATTGCCCACCTGTGTTTGTGACTTCTTGTGACTAGTGAGTAAATGCTTTTGGAATATGCAAACAGCCTGTCTTCCATCAACCCAAAACCTAAGAACATCATCAGATCACATATGACACCCCAGTTCCCCTTTTAGCCCACTGACTGACCTACCCCTATCTATGTATTTGAAAAGTGTTTTGATTTGCACTTTGTTCTGTTTCCATAACAACTTCACAATCCTGCTATTATGATGGAACATAGAATTTTGTCTAACCTATATCTGAACTCCCAGCCTATGCTAATACTAACACTTAGCTGCAGAATGAACTCTTATTTCCCTTGAGGTGAGATCTGTGATTGTAGACAGTGATCTGGTGACATGGCAGAGAGGGAGCGAATAGGAATTATCCTTAAGATCAGTTGTTCAAAATCCAGGGTCCTTTGACCCTTGATGTTCTTATGACCTGCCTACTGTGTTCATACCAGAAAACTTAATATCCGCAAGCCCACAGGTCTATTCCTGAAGTCTTAGAAAGGGCATTGCTGGATCTGAATACTTCTCTTACCTCATCTGTAAACTGAGAAAACCTTCTGTATAATGTTGCCCTTAAGATCATGCAATAATGTATGAAAAACAGCCACTAGAGATTTTGGAACATAATAGATACTAGCTATTTACAAATCCATGCTTCATAGCTAAACCGTGTACTTTCATTACTGTGTAAACTGAATAATCCAGTCGGACTCTTAAAGATGTTTAACGTTAGACCTACTATGATTTCTGGCTACCATATAGACCATTGTAAACAAATACAGGTGGTGAGGGTAAAAGCTATTCTTTGGAAGAGGTGTCTAATTAGATCATGTGACCTAGACATAGACATATACAACATTGTTTCTTTGACAACCCTACGGAAGTGTATATATGCTTATGTATATACGTTGCCCGCCTCTGTTTATATAACGAGTGGTTTGTAGTATGTCCTGCTAACATTAGTAGAATACTTATTATTCAATAGACATCAAATGTGTGATGGGAGATGCCATTATGTATATATGTTTCTCATACTGGTTAATAAGTAAAGCACTGTTGGCCAATAGGAAAAGAAGATAGGAGGGACTAGGAGAAAAGGAGGAAAGAGGAAGGAGTGAGGAGGAGTCAAGATGGAGAGTCTGGAGAGAATAGAACTGCCAGCCGCCTCTCACTGGTAAGACCACGTGGAAATACATAGAAATGGGTTAATGCTTAAGACAGAGCTAGCCGATAAGAAACTAGTACCTGGCAAAATACAGAGTCTCTGTGTGTTAATTGGGGCTGGCGCAGTGGCAGGACAAGACAGGCAGCAGGAGGAAAAACCTTATTCCTTACAAATGTGTGTTCTAATTCTCAAGCCCATGACATTAAACAAAGGTCAATGGACATGTCTTAAGTGAGTTTTTGTCCATTTGCCAAAGCAATCATTCTTTAGATGACTCCAGTCCATGCTCTCTACAACCCTGCTCTGAGTCTTCAGTCAGAACCAGGCTTTCTCTCCTAGCACTCACTACTTAGCTGACAAGCACACACTCCTGTGTACCTTCCTCCTTCAGTGTACTGCGAGTTTATTTTCATGCATGATGGTTGTAGCTGTAATTCATTGAGCTGTGTCCTACCTATGTGGATCCATGATAAGCACATGTGCTTACTGTGGTCATGGCAGTCTCTGATGACACTCTGGTTCATCCTTATCTTACAGAAAAGGAAACTATGTCCTTTAGATATGTCCAAGTTCTCTCAGCTAAAAGGAATAGGGCATGTTGCAGCTGCTGTCTCTTGGCAGGACTGGAGTCCATCTCTTACTCATGCCTGCCACCTCCAAGGCAACTCCATACCTGCCACATCTCTTGGTCAATGCTAATAAGGGGTGTGTCCCGCAGAAATACCAGGGGCATCAGTATCTTTGATGTGCCAGGGGTGCTTTCTTTAAAGAGGAATGGAGGCCAAACATTCCTCCCCTGAAGCTCTGCCTGTCTACTCCATGGCCTCTCTTCCTTAACAGACACCACCGTGTGGACTTTAAGTTACTGCTTCTTTTAAGCCAAAGAAAGAAGTTCCCACCTGAGAAAAAGAAAGAGTAGAATGACAGAGAGGGGGGATGTAGAGAAAGGAAGTATTGAACGTAATGAAAGCAAAATGTGCTCAACAGCACATCCTCAGAGCAAAGTTTCCTTGACAGGCCTGGGCCCTTTCTTTCCACCTAATTAGCAGGGAGAATAAACGGATGGGCATGTCATAAAGGGCCAGATCACAAGTGCACTCTGCTGACACCACTGCTAACAAGATTCCTGTGTATCCTTGGCCTACAGGGACCCATCAATCTCCAGCCAGCAGGACAGACAGCATGAGTACAGCTGGAAAAGTAAGAAAAATTTAAAAGTAAATTAAAATAGTATTTTCAGAGTATCATAGTTAGAATTCATTTGTTATTTAGTTAAGGTTTTAGAAAGTATAGTTTATAATATCACAATAACAAGATATTTTATATTTCTTTAATAAATTTAAAGATTGTGATGTAGGAGGGGATACTATAAATATTTGAAATAAATAAAAAGAATACTTAGACTCTAGATCTGGGAATGCCATTGCTTCCTCATTAACTTTGTAGTAGGAAGAATTTGTTCTCAACCAACTGTGACTACTTTGTAAATAGGAAGTTTAAAAAAATCTTTTATGTAAAGTCTATTTATATTAACATACCAATAGCGTGCTAGTCTTTGTAATCATATATTTTTATATGAAGACAGCAATGTTAAGTCTGACCAGAGTTTCATAACAGGATTTGACCCCGGAAACTTAGTAGAACTGTCCCTGTAAACTTTAGATAAATTTCTGACAAGAGGTGGATTGATTTCAAAGCATTAGGATCATGGACAGTAAGATTACATTACTGTGCCACTGGGATTTGGACAGCTCACAAAACTTCTAGAAATTCTATACAACAGTCACTAATCCTAAGAGAAACTGTCAACACTATGAATACATACATATGGTACTAAGTTTACACAAGCCACAGTACTTTGTTCAATGTGTGCATGGTACTGGGACACACATACACTCATTCGTAATAACTGACTGATCTGTGATGTCTCATTGCTTAATTATAAAACCATATGTTTCTGTTGGCACAGGTGCTATTTTAGGAGTGGGTAAACTTCCAAAAGCTCACAGTGAGAACTGGTAAATGTGCAGAGGCTTCTTTACACAGTGTGGCACCATTCATAATGAAAGGATTGGTTGAGAGTCATAGAAGGGACCAGGTGTCAGTATTTTTATTCCAGTTCACACTGTGGTTATGTTTAGGATGGTTATGTTTAGAAAAGTAGTTAGGAAAAAGAATGACTAAAGTAGTTAAATGGTAACCCAATTATATCAACCAAACAAGAATTGAGGGTCCAGGGAATCCCAGGCTCTCAGGTACAAGGTCAATAACAGCACTGTGCTGATTACTGGTTTGTGTTTATATTGCCTAGAAGAGTAAAATAATAACGTAGTCATATATGGTAGAATATCTCTGAATTCCCAGCACTAGGAAGGCCAAGACTAGTTCAAGGCCAGCCTGGGTTACTAATTAGAATTATTCTCAGAAATCCAAAGCCTGGGTGCTAACTCTGTGACAGAGTTCATGCCTAAATGCACAAAGTTCTGGGTTCTATCCCCAGCACCACAAAATTATATTAGTAATTATCATTTAGAATTAAACATATACCTAATGATTTTGGTCAAACAACCTCTTGCAGAACAGTACCAGTGACAAGTAAAATAGTGTAAGCAGGGCATGAAGGAGCGTACACCAATTCGCTCAGGTGCATTACATTTAGTTGAATTTTCCTGACCTTGGGCTACAGTGTCGCCAGTTTTTAATTTTTTTTTATTGTAAATGATAAATGTCAGTTTGTATGTAACAATGGGTAGCAGACCCTGGGACAGATCTCATGGGGCAGTGATCTCCTTGGAGGTGATGTAACCCTTTATCTCCCAGGTCATCAAGTGCAAAGCAGCTGTGCTATGGGAAACTAACAAGCCCTTCTCCATCGAGGACATAGAAGTTGCACCGCCCAAGGCCAATGAAGTTCGCATTAAGGTAACCCCCACTTTGACCATCTAGAAAGTTAGGTTTGAAAAACTCAGAAAACTCCAGAGACCCATCCAAAACTCCATTAACAGCCCCTTTGAAGAGGCTTGCCCTGACAATGAGTAAATCTGTTACTAAGGCAAGCTATTGATAACAACTGCTAAAAGTCTAAAGTGACTAAAAAGCATGTTTAACATAATCCCTGAAAACAATTTAAGGTGCTTTTTTTTTATAAATAGCTAAATATCTCGATTTCAGAAAGCAATTAATATTAGGTAATTTCTTGGTACTCATTTCTATTTACATAAAATAGCATGCACTATTGTATATTGTATAAAATACATATTTTATGGAAACTTACATAGATGATCATTGACATTTAAGCTGTTTATTTGGGAAAAGATGGATGAAAGCACAGGAAAATCTTGGACCTAATCAAATCTTTGAATTTGGAAGCAATGGGGGAATGTTAGCGAACTCCTTAGAAGCACAGGTTCAGAACAGTGTGTTAAACCACACATTCTGGAACCTCCCTGATTGACCTCTCTGTCTAATTTGTAGATGGTGGCCACGGGGATCTGCCGCACAGATGATCACGCGGCTACTGGAAACTTTGTCACACCTCTTCCCATAGTTTTAGGCCATGAGGGAGCCGGTATTGTGGAGAGCGTCGGAGAAGGGGTGACTTCTGTGAAACCAGGTACAGAATCCTCTACCCTCCGGACCTGGGTTTGGTTCTGATGCCAAGAGCATTATTCCTAAGAGAGGAAGTCGAGGCAGTGGGAGACGTAATTAATCATATAATCAACAAAAAGCAAAAGTCACCTTTTATTTATTGTTAAAAGCTGAGATTTCTGTAGTAAGTTATCACTTCTTTGTCATATTTTATTATGCTTCCTCTGAAGATAACTAGGATTATTATTTTAAGTATTCCTTTAATACTAAGAAAAGCACAATCACTTTGAAGAGTTGAACGCTGGGCGATGGAGAAATGACTCTGTGATTAAAGTCACATCCTGTTCTTCTAGAGCACCCAGTTGGACAATTCAGAATGACCTGTAACTCCTGCCCTAGGGGACCCAATGTCCCCTGCTGGCTTCCAAGGGCACCCACACACAAGTGGCATGTACACATTGGTACTCCCACATGAACATAAAAACCATACAAACTTTTTAAAAAGTAAAGATAATTCACTATTGAAGTTCTCATTTTAATTTTATCCTATGATCAAGTTTAATTTCTTATGTTTATTAGAAAATATCTCCTATATTGTATTTTGTTTTGTTTGTTTTTTTTTTGTAACTGTTATATAAAATGTCAGATCTCTCCAACATCCTATGCTAACATAATAAGTTGGCAACTCATTGCCACTAAGGCATATATTTATGCTTAGCAGTGAGAATATACAAGATTTGATTAGACTAATATATGGAAGTCCCCAAGAGAAACTGAGGCACCCAACAAGGTTAACTGCTATGGACATCTCCTCTTTCTCTTTGGGGATCTTCAGGCACATATAAACCTGGATGAATAGCAAGGCTGGGAGGTAACGACCCATGAATTATAGTGCGGTCAGGTCCTATCAATAGGTGACTTTTCAAAGACACGCGTCTCTACGTGTGGGTCTCATGTGCTTGCTTCATTATTTCCTGGACAGACACTGAAGTCGTTTTGTTGTTTCCCTGCAGGTGATAAAGTCATCCCACTCTTCTCTCCCCAGTGCGGGAAATGCAGGGTTTGCAAGCACCCGGAAAGCAACTTGTGTGCAAAAAACGAGTACGTTTCTAATTGTCCTCTTGCACCATTAGGCTGCCCACTGGTTTTGTTCTGTCTCATATCCTTGTTATGCCTGTGTTTCACTGTAGTTTGGCAGAGCCTAGGGGGACCATGCTGGACGGCACCACCAGGTTCACCTGCAAGGGGAAATCGATCCACAACTTCCTCAGCACCAGCACTTACTCCCAGTACACAGTGTTAGATGAGATAGCAGTGGCTAAAATCGACGCAGCTGCACCACTGGAGAAAGTCTGCCTCATCGGCTGCGGGTTCACAACCGGCTATGGCTCTGCTGTCAAGTTCGCCAAGGTAAGATGGACAGTGGCCCATGTGATGAGAACATTCAACTTCCAGCCTCCATGATCTATCTCCCAGGGTCCAGGCTAGGGACTAGACAGCAGGTAGGTAGGGTTTTTCTAAAAGGGGCCTGAGAGTTAGAGGGAAATAAACTGGTTCGCACATGCGTTCCTCTGATGGCTCTCTTCAAGAAAATGTTCTTCCCAAACTTCTTTCTCGAAAGCTCTATTAAGATTTCTTTCTAAATGTTCTCTCCTCTAAAGTTCTTACTTCAAAACCTCTCTTAAAGTTCTTCTTAAAATTTCTCCTTAAAATTCTCTAAAGTTCTTTCTAAAATGTCTCTGAAAGTGCCTTCTTCTAAAGGTTCTCCTGAGGTCTTTTCCTATCACATAAGGCTTCTATATCCACAGGCTCATTTATAACTCATCTCTCTGAGACAGGAAGGAAGGTAGGATCTTGGGAAAAGCAGGTGCCTTAAGTCTATTCCCCTGGATGTGACTTGCAAAACATCCTGACAAACTTAAGTCTCAGGGGGATGTGATTTACAATACATACTGTTAATTCATTAAAGCCCTATATCAAAGGGAAACCTAAGCCTAGGTAGTATGTGATCTGGAGGATGTAGCTCTTACTGCTGAGACCCAGTGGGAAGGAATTCCTGTCTCTGGGGCCCATTTGAGAATACAAAGCACCCAGCATATATTTTATACACACTCAAATTCATAGTAACAAATGTTCTCCAGTTGATACCTAGAATATTAATTGGTTCTTCTGTAATAAATGACAAAGGCTCACAGCACGCATGTACCAACCTGTGTGCATAGCGCTGGGACATGCATCAGAGTGTGTTTCTCCACCTGCAGAAAGAATCCATTCCACACACTGAAAGAAGCTCTGTGACAGCATGCATCCAGTTCTGGCTAGTTCCCAAAGAGAAACTGGCCTCTCACAGCAATTATTTTAAACTTACATAGATCTTGAGCTGTGGCATTTTACATATGCTGTTGTCTGCAATGCTCTGTTACATCCCAGTCCCAAGATACACTTTGAGCAACTAAACATGTTTCATAGAGCCAGAAACTGCCAAGCTGGCCATTTGGGACAAATTGGACGTTGATAAAGTGGAGATGCCATCACGGTTATCTCTACAGAACGCCAATGCTGGGAGAAGTTCACAGCACTTTCACAAGTGTTTGTATAATATGGACCAACACTGTTACCTAAAGCCAACCTGCCTGCATTGTGCAACTTTACTGAAGAGAAACCCAGGCTTAGTGGCTCTGTGACCTGTGCAGCCTCTCTGAACTGCCTGATGTCCCTTGAAAGAACACCAGGTTGAGGCACGGTCTTTAACAGCCAGCTGTGGCCAGGGCTGTCTCCTTTGTCAGGAGGATTGTGAACAAACCTTAATAGAAACATTTTTCCAGAAAACCTAGACTTTAATTGTGCTAGAGGTACACCTTTCTCTACAGTTTCTGACCTAGCTGCTTAGTGAGCTGTCTATGGTAGTGTTAAAGACAGTAATCATTTAGCTAAACTCTAATTTGTTGTATAATATTTCCTAAGCAAGTTTGTTGGAGATCCTTTAAAACATTGGTCTATTACTCTAGGATTCCCCTACATCATTTTCACAGCTTTATGGTGTTAATTAAATTATTAATGGAAAACAAGCCCAAGAGGAATTTAAACCCATGAAGGAAATTCACCTGCTTATTTCAGATGAAAATTATGCTGATACTGGGTTAAGAGAAAGTAAATAATTTATGTTCAATAATTGCATTCTATATTTATTTTCCACATCACTGAGAAATATTAGAGCTGGAACTCATGTAGTTGCTAATCCTATATATTTGTTCTCTTCCAGGCTTACTCCATGATTCTGGAGCATGGCCACACACTGAGAGTATCCTAGAAGGCACAAATACTTCATCCCTGTCTTCTTCCCCATAAACATAACCTCACCCACATCCACACATGCACCCATGTATGCACACATGCACACACACACTTGAATTTATAAATTTTAGGTGAAATATACTAGTATCTTCATTTTATGACACAAAGATCCAGAGAAATAAAGCTGCTTGTCTAAACTTTTATTGCTTGGTATTAGGAAAGGAGAGATTAGAACTTCTCTCAAATTGTCTGCTGAGTCTGAAACGAGAGTATGTTACTGCTAAAACTTCCATCACAATCAAAGGTGTTGCTTTTTTCTAGGCAAGGTAGAAAGTAGTGATGTGCTTAAGAATACCACTTAAGAACATTTGATGGATGAATAATAACACTAAGAAAAATGGAGTGAGAATATTGGGAACAGGTGATTGATTGTGTTTACCGAGTAACTAGAAGGTGATCAAAGCAATGAAGATTCTGCTTTTTCCAGTTTTTGTGGCATTTGCCCTAAATATAGTTAGTACTTGTTCAATTGCTAATCTGCTTCTACAGGAGGACTGAGTGAGCTTATTTGCAAGCCATTGGTTCTCCTGATCATGGATTTCAATCATTCTTATTAAAATACAGACCAGTATTTGTTTCACTAATTTTCATTTACTTCTTTAAATATTCACCCTTAAGGTCACATTGGCTCATGCTGCATTTCCTTAAAATTTCATATCCACCTTCCTGTTGCTTTTAGCCAGGAAAGACTTCTCAATGCTTTCCAGCCTTCTGCTCTAGTTACCCTGCTTGGGACAACTATTAG
The DNA here is from genome assembly GCF_943737965.1 of Phodopus roborovskii. Taxonomy (NCBI): domain Eukaryota; kingdom Metazoa; phylum Chordata; class Mammalia; order Rodentia; family Cricetidae; genus Phodopus; species Phodopus roborovskii. The sequence continues at coordinate 2,106,553 of NW_026126422.1, read as the reverse complement.
TGACCCAGTGAGATCACGATGGAAGGGTAACTGGAATACACTGTAGTCTCCTAGAGTAACCTTGATCATTTGTTTCAGTTATACAAACTGCTTTTGTGTGTGTTTAAGATGATGCTGTGTGGCTCTTAGAGATTAAAGTCATTTCTGTGTCAAGTTCAAAGGTTAATTGGGGTTTCCCATTGGAATAGAAATGGGGTTGCTCTTGTAGAGAATCAGATTAATCCGTAGAGGCTGTTACTGAATCATGAAGGGGAGGGGAAACCTCTCCAGATATGGCTAATATTGAGCAAATTTTGAGAAGCAATGATGGACCACTTCGGGCAACTGTCACCAGAAGAGGTTTCACCAGCAGATGGAATGAAGTCTGAGTAGCCATGAGAGAGGACAAAAAGGAGGTACCTGTACACCCTGGAGCACTTTCTACAAATCACTGTTTCATCCATCTTTGTATTTTCTGAAAACACAGGTGACCCCAGGATCCAGCTGTGCTGTGTTTGGCCTTGGAGGTGTCGGTCTGTCTGTCATCATTGGCTGTAAAACAGCTGGAGCAGCCAGGATCATTGGTGTGGACACCAACAAAGACAAGTTTGCAAAGGCCAAAGAACTGGGTGCAACTGAGTGCATCAACCCTCTAGATTACAACAAACCCATTGAGGAGGTGCTCCAGGAAATGACCGATGGAGGGGGTAGACTTTTCCTTTGAAGTGGTCGGTCTGCTTGACACCATGGTAGGTACTGTGGCATGCCTTGAGATCTGTCCTTCTGCCATCTATAATATTTTCTGGACAGCAAAATAGAAATCTGCTGCAGAAAGCTATTTTTGAGTGGTAATCGTCCATCTCATGTTTCCTACTCATTACTTAATTCTGGGTTATGGTAAACTCTCATTTTGTCAGTTCTACAAACTTGTGTCAAGTAATTCTCCTCCTGTAACAGAGGAAAGCTTTCAATGGAGCTCTTTCAGTCAAAACCAATTCATCAAGCAAACTCAAACATTCTGGTCTTACATAGATGACTTACACAGAGATGGAGTTTTCCTTCGATGTCCTTAATATTATATATTTGAAATCAAATATTCCAAAATGCATTTTCAAGTTTCATCATATGGCCAAAAGGAATAATGAATAATTTGGGACCAAGTACTATTTTATTGGCATAAAACATGTAGAGGAGTGACTGTTTTAATAGAATACCATGTTTCAACATAGAGACAGCACAGTGCTGGGCACATAAAAGCACCCACATATGCATATTGGAGTATCTATATTAGAATTCACAGATTCTGCTATACCCCCTAATTTGAAGGCTTGTTTTTAGGCTTTTTTTGTGATCTACAAAACATAATGCATATAACATATTCACCATGGAGCCACCTGCCATGTGTTAAGCACTAAGTTAAGGTTGGCTGGGGGTAATGATAAAAAATAATATTGCTAACTTGACAGTGCTTGTATTTTTGAAATATACATATTACTTTGAAATAGTTGCAAGTACTATTCATTGCTAAAGAATAATTCTCTAGTTACATCTCTCCCAACAAGAGATCTTTAGAATTCTAGAAAATGACCCTAGATACCTAACACATAACCATTACTGAGGTTCTCCAGAAAGCCTTGGCAGAGTTCATTAAAGATAATGGATATGATACCCTGAGAGTGACCCTTTTATCAATCTAGAATTGAGAGGAGATGCCACAGATGATAGAAGATCCATAAAAGGATAGCATCTCCTTTTTGGACAGAGAGTCCTTCCAAGCTGAGGATTCTGGCTTTTCCCAGGGCCATAACTCTTCTGTGATTCACTCTCTGTTTTCCCTATTTGCTCATCTTAAACTGGGATGTCAGTTGACTTAAAGACACAAAGGTTTGATACCCACATATTCTTGGAACATTTTTTTCCCTAAATGCCAAAAATCAAAAGACCAGTCATCATGAATCTTGGAGGATTCGAAATCATTTTCTACTATTGATGTTTTAAAAAACCCACTTGAAAGATGAAGACTTCCTGGATGTCTACAGATAACAGAATAATGTCAAATCAAATGTAAACTTTGGAAGCAAAACCAACTAATGCATTCCTGTTCTTGATATGAACACCAGAGTAGGGACTTATTAGAACTAGAGCTTGGCAAATGGAAAAGAGAGAACTTTTGATGTTGACATCATTACATCTTCTACATCAAAATTTCTGGCTCAGAGTGCAAGCTTCAAAATTATACTTAATGGACAAAAGAGATTGTCTGAGAATAATGTGATAAGGAAAACAATATTCTCCTTGGAGAACCAAGACTTTTCAAGCTCACAATGAGACTTACTTCTTTATTAGTTTGTAAGGGAGAATTACACTTGAATTCGTTCATTCACTCTTTTGTTTGCAAAATGTTTTTCACACATTGCTTCATATGACCTAAAACTGTGTATCATCAATAGATGTCAAAAGAAAATCAACTTTAATTATTGTTTTATTCCAGATGTCTGCTCTGATAAGCTGCCATGCAGCATGTGGTGTAAGTGTCATTATAGGGGTGCCTCCTAACGCCCAAAACCTCTCGGTGAATCCCATGTTGCTGTTGGGAGGTCGCGTCTGGAAAGGAGCAATATTTGGTGGTATGTATTTACAACTAAGATCAAGTTCTGTGTGCTTTCTTGTGTGCCAGGGTGGACATGTGGATGGGTTTGGAGGTCAGAGAACATTTGATATCCTTATTTTCCAACCAAAAGTCTTGTTGTTTGAGACAAGGGGTCACAGTGGGCTGAGGGTCACAGTCAGGCTAGACATCCTGGCCAGCAAGTCCCAGGAACCTACCAGTTCCTCTCTCTCCAGATCTGGAATTACAAGCTCCCCCATTACTGAACCAACTGTTTAGTGTTACTGTTTATATATTTAGTTTTGGGTTTTTATTCTGGAGATCAAACTCAGCTTCTGTGACAACATCTCCCCCTGTCCCTGCCCTTTCCCATAAACAGTCCAGACATTGGAAGATATTGAAAAGAACTCTTAAAAATTGTTCCATGGATGCTGACATTCAGCACAGTTGGTGTCTTCTGGTGGAATAGGGGTGGAGAAGGACTAATTTTTCTTTAAGGGGCTGGCCACTGGGAGATTGACCATTGCTCCGGTGAATATACATTGGACTTGGTATATTTTTTCCCTTGGGAGAGGTCACAAGCATTGTGGGCTGAACCAGGGATGACTGGGAAGTGGGTGTGGCCTGTTTCATTATGTGAATGTGATCAGAAGGCATTATGAGAAATTTCCAGATAATAAATAAAAATATTATATCAGAAATCAAAGAAGGAATACATGTATTAACTGAGCTACTTCTCTAGCTTAGAGGGTAAAATTCTTATTTCAGAATTTATTCACTTTAAACAGAAAAGATAAGAAAACAGAATGCAACATGGTTTAAAAACATGAAAATCACTGTTCTCTCTACAGCAAGAACTGAGTCAGGAAATTCCAAGACAGGCTTCTCTGTCCCCACAAACCAGCCAGAGCTTTTCTGCCTGCTTCCTCTTGTGTCTTTGAGAGGCCCCAAAATGCCTCATAGGATGCCGAAAACCCAAGGCAGAGTTTATGCCTATGCTAATTACCTGAATATGGACAGCTCCCTTCCTCTGAGTACAAATAGCCACAATGTAATTTCCCTTGGAAGAACTAATAAGCAGACCTCATTGGCCAGAGGCTTTTTCCTCCCGCCACCTGGTCTGGTCCCGCTGCCGCGCCAGCCCCAAACAATACACTGAGACTCTGTATTAGATATAATTCTGTTGGCCTGGTTACTTGTTTCTTATCCACTAGCTCTGTCTTAATTATTAGCCCATTTCTATGTATTTCCACCTGGTCTTACCAGGGAGAGGCGGCTGGCAGTTCTTCCTTCTCCAGACTCTCCATCTTGGCTCTCCTTACCACTTCCTCTTTCCTCCTTGTCTCCTAGTCTCTCCTATCTTCCTTTCCTATTGGCCAACAGTGCTTTATTCATTAACCAGTATGAGAAACAAATATACAGAATGACATCTCCCATCATTTCCTCTTTTCTGTCTAAATAAAAAGAAGGGTTTTAACCTTAACATAGCAAAATATATAACATAACAGTTATCAAATAAGAATCACACTTAACAATATTTAGTTCATTAATATTTAGCAAGATTAAAAAACTATTCTATCATCTATCCTAGATTTGTGAGTCTAAAGTCCTATATGTAACTTATCCTTAAGCTTAACTAAGGAAAACTATAACCATAACTATCTGTCTTCAACTCCTTCAAAGACCACAGAAGGATAATATATAAACTCTATAAATGACAGAGACATCTTAATTTGTCAGTCACCTGAAGTTCTTCTGTAATCTTCCATCTTCAGGCCATAGGCCATAATGTGTCTGGCAGACTCTTCATCAAAGCAGGAAACTTTAAACTGTCTTCTTGTATTGGCAGTTTGTCAGTCACTTTCCTCTGTGTTCTGCAGAATGTCTGGCAGACTCTTCCATGAAGCAGGAATTTTATAGCAATGTCCATCTTCAATCAGCAGTCACTTTTCTGTAGGTCCTTCATGTCCAGTTTATATAGCATAAAGTCAAACAGTTCAGACAAGAGCAGTATCTAGTCCAAATGGCTGGTCTTGCCATATTGAAAGCAAGCTCCATTATTAGTTTCTTTAATGTCCATCTTCGATCATCCTCTCTGATGTAGGTGGTGTTGCCAGGAGCATTTATGTCAGGTGACATCATGAGAATGTTGGTGCAGGGCAGGAGGAGTTGGAGCCTCTGGACTTCTGCACTTTTAGGACCTTTGGTGCCTTGGGAAGTCTCCTGTCTAACTCCCCGGCCTGCAGTGAGTGCATCTCACAGTGATGCTGCTCTCCTTCCAGGGTATAAGAGTAAAGATGCCGTCCCCAAACTTGTGGCAGACTTTATGGCTAAGAAGTTTCCACTGGAACCATTAATCACCCATGTTTTACCTTTTGAAAAAATAAATGAAGGATTTGAGCTGCTTCGTACAGGAAAGAGGTAAGCTTTAACAATATATTTATAGGGGGCTGGTGGGGGAAAATATTATTTTAATGACAGGGGAAATGGACAACAGAAAATAAGGAGGGATTGCATAGGAACAAATATGGGGTTCTTGGCTTCTGTCACCTATTCAGGCTCTACACACAGATGTGTGAGTTTGGGCAATTTACAAATCTAAGCCTCAGTTTTCACATTTCTAAAATGGACAAAATATGATGATAGCCTACCTTATACTGCTGCTGTTCAGAATGAAGTTTAAATGAAACAAAGACTAAAAAGTTTCAACAAACTCTGTGGCAAGCAGCAAGAATAAATACCTATTATTGCCCACATTCATTACACTAGGCTTGCAGGCTTTTCCTTATTTAAGAATGCTAACAATGAACCAAAATCTAAATGACAGTCATAGTAAGATGTTCTGTGTGAGTTTAGAGCTGGAGAAAAGGCAAGAGAGATCAGAAAAGGTAGATTGCCCATTTATGGACTTGACTTTGACCACAGGGACGGGCATGGAATAGTTGGGAACCTGGATGGATTTTCACTGAGACTCATGACACATGCTTTATTCACTCACATGGGGACTGTGAGTCATGAGAATGTGGAAACGACATCTTATGTTTCATATTTCAGTATCCGCACTGTCCTGACATTCTGAGACCATAGTGACGCCTACTTCTGACGCCTCCACTCCACTGAATCACAGCACCAGTCACATCACAGCGCTGATTTTGTTCCTCAGAAGAACTGACAATAAAGTACTCATGCAAGCATTCCACGTGAAACTGGATTTTCTATGAAAGTGTTTTCAACCCTAAGCGAGAGCTATCATGAATCAGCTATGGAAATGGTGGGTACCAGCCCTCCTTCTGATTTGAAGGACCTATGCCATCTTTCTTACTGAGCACAGTACATCTTGTGACATCTTGCATGCTTTTCTCTCTGGAATCCACAGTCACAGGAACTCAGTGGAGCAGAGAGATCTTTCTGTGCAGGTACACACAGGATCTGTGAGCTCAGCCTTCCAGCCACACTTTCCACTGTCTGTACTTTATTCCTCATGAAATATGTGAGGATCAGGTAAAAGCGCAGCATGTCAGGGAACATGGAACTGCTATCTTAAATAAGAGCAAGTCTGAAATTCTGACTCAGCACTCCAGCAATAATATGAGATGGATGGGCTGCAAGTTATACATGCGGTGTTTAACAAGCAGGCTGCTATAGGACTAGAGAGCCAGGCCACAGTTCCAAGAATGTAATTCTAGACCTGAAGAAAGATAATTTGACAATTTCTTATGTTCACTTATCAGTCATTGTGTTCCCTATGTTGTTATAACCATACTGAGAATTCCCCTATTTTTTTTAAATGTAACAACTTTATACCAATACTTTAAATGCTTGCTGTCAATTATCTAACAATATTCAAGAAGTAGATCATAATAAAAGGAGAAACTGGTGTGATAAGAATGACAACAAAATGGGGGAAGTTTAGCTCAAGTCAAATACTCTTTTTAGGAAACATGTGTGTCCTTGTATAACATGTATGTTGAGTTTGGAGACGTATGTGTACTTGAATGAACAAGTATGTTGAGTTTGGAGACATGTGTGCTCTTATATGAAAATATATGTTGACTTCGAAATATGTGTGCATTTGTAGGGACAGGTATGTGGACTCTTGAGATGGGTGTGCACATGGATGAACATATATGTGGACTTGGCTTGCTCATTTCATTCACTTGGGCCAGGGTCATAAAAGAGTGTGCCTGGCACTCATATACTCATCAACAGAGCCCACTGGTTTCTCACAAGACTAAATCAGAGCAAACTTAGGGAGACAAAAAGAAGTGGTTTCTTCACCTCAGCCTGCTCCTTCAAGTATCCAGCATGTCTGTAACACAGTATTATTTAAGTATCAAAGTGATCAGGCAGATCACTAGATACATAGTCTCTCTCTCTCTCTCTCTCTCTCTCTCTCTCTCTCTCTCTCTCTCTCTCTCTCTCTCTGTGTGTGTGTGTGTGTGTGTGTGTGTGTGTGTGGGCCTGCATGTGGAATTGGAGGTCAGTGCTGGGTATACGCATTCACTGACATATGAATATTACTTCTATGTCATTACCACTCATCCCTCACTTCTCAACTCTTCTTGTGCTCCCTTCTCCCAAAATTATGATCCTTCTTTAATTATTGTTGTTACACACACATGCGTATTAGCCTTTCTACTGATGTGATCAGACACCAGGACCAAAAGCACTTGGTGAGGCAAGCATTTTTTTTAGCTCACAGTTCCACATCACAGAGGGAAGGCAGGACAGAACCTCAAACAGGGCAGGAACCTGGAGCTGATACACAGACCATGGAGGAATGCTGCTCACTGCCTTGCTCACCATGGCTTTCTCAGTTGACATTTTTATAGCACCCAGGACCACCAGCCCAGGGATGACACCACCTACAAGGGGCTGGAACTTTCCATATTGATCACTAATTAAGAAAATGCACCACAAGACAGTCTTATGGAGGCATATTGTCAATTGAAAGTCCCTCTTCCGAAATGACTCTAGCTTAAGTCAAGCTGACATTCAACTAGCCAACATAAGCATGTATATGTGGAACACACACACAAACACATGCACACACACACACACATGCACAAACACACACACACACACACACACACACACACACATACATACACGCACACACACAGGAGTCCAAGAACCTCTTTACATCATCGCAGCCACATGCAACTTCTCCATTGGAGCTGGGGATCTGAACTCAAGTCCTTATGCTTGCACAGTTACTACTTTACCAGCTGAGCCCTCCCCACAGCCAATCACCAGCTAATTATCATCTAAATATGGTATTTAAAGAAACTTCTCAGTAACAAACAGATATCAAGCTGCATTAAAGTAATAAAAAAAAAAGTGAAACAAGGAGATTCTTAGTTGGTTGTAAAGGTGAATAACAATGTCACCTAGGTTATGCCACATTGCAGGAAAGGAGCCAGGAAGACTCTTGGAAATAACTTTAAAAATGAAGATTTCTTCTGAGCTTCAGAAAAAATGGAAAAGTATGAAAGCTAGAGGGAGGTAAACCCTCATCAGCAGAAAGGAGGAGACAAGTAATGAGAACTAGTAATTAGGTTTGGCAATGTAATTGATACATTTAAATACTCAAACATTTTTCAAATGGAATTGTCTGTACCAAATCCAGAACTAAGAACCAAAGAGACTACTACTAAGTTGACTGACATCTACTCTTTGTTGTTCTTTGAGGTGGGGACAGATATCTCTGGCCTCACTTGAAAATGGAGATGCTCTGACCTATTTAAACCTGTTATGGAACTATTCAAAGTAGAGAGGAATATTTTTACATTAATCCAGAATATGGAAAACTCTGAAGACTAAATCTTCATTACTGTTGGGTTTAAATGGATTAGCAGACAGCATTGTGCCATCATTCTTTTGTGCCTTCCCACAAGTCAAGCTCCTTTCCCAAGAGACATCCCTACAACTACCCATCATCTCCTTACTGTCTTTGCCATGAAGATTTTTATTACCTATTATCCATGTTTATACATAAAAGTTGAATTTGTAAAGATCAAAACTTGAAATATCAAGACAACTGCAAGGGATTAATTGTATGTAACATTTTTTTTCAAGTGCATGGCAGTTTTCTGTTTCCATTTGTAAAATGTACCACACAATAATGGTTACAGAACACAACCGTTTATTGCCTTATGGTGTTGTAGGTCAAGAAAGACATTTATCTCTCACCATTCTACACACTAGCTTCAAGATACCATCAGAACTCGTCTGCCAAGCTCTAGCTTCCTGACCTGCACATAGATGCTTTCTCTTCCTACCTTTCTTAGCCTAGGGATCAGTTGTCCTCACACATTTTGTAAGAGTACTGCTCCACTCAGGAGTGCTGGAGTTCCTACTGAAGATCTCAACCTCAAAATCCATCATGCTGCAAATTAGGCATCATCATAAGTATTTAGACAACACACAACCACATTACTATAGCATTCTATGTGAGGAAAACATTGCTATCAAGTTTGCAGTCTATTACAAAATATTAATAGCAACCTGAGTGCCTTGCCTTTGAGTGTCTTTCATGGAAACATGATGCAACTCAATTCTCGCTATGTGGAGAATGGTTTAAACAAGTCATGAAAATGTATATGGATATATATGTATACATATATATCTTCACACATAAATGTATAAATGTATATTTTTCAAACCTAGAATCTACTTGTTAGTTCTGAGTTGGTGTTCACAGTGTGGCTGCATGGGTGGTGAAATAACATTATAGGAGTGACAGACATAGGAGTGTGGGGGACAAGAAAATGTTAAGAGTTTGAAAATATATTGCTTTGAATTGATTATTTGCCAATCTGTGATGTACTCAAAGTGGGAGATTGGGTTCAATAGTTTCAAAAACTGCCTTTGTATAACACTACTAGTTGAATTCTGACACAAATGCAGATTTTACTATAAACAACAAACTCAACCAGATGATGTAGCACATAGCTGTTATTCCAGGACTCAGAAGGTGAAGACAAAAGGGTCCCAGATTTGAGACAATGCTGGACTATATAGCAAGACCCTATCTCACAAAAACAAGAGAGGGAAAAAAGACAGAGGAAGAAAAAGGAGGGTCAGGAACAACAACAAATCTGCAAAAAATATTTGTTAACATATGTAACGAGTACGGTTTTTTCCGCCTGCTGCCACTGGTCTTGTCCTGCCGCCACGCCGCCAGCCCCAAATAATACACAGAGACTCTGTATTTGATACAATACTGTTGGCCCGGTTACTTGTTTCTTATCGGCTAGCTCTGCCTTTAATTATTATCCCATTTCTGCTGATCTATGTATTTCTCTTACCAGGGAGCCGGCGGCATACTGCTTTCTTCAGACTCTCCATCTTGACTCCTCCTTACTACTTCCTATTTCCTCCTCGTCTCCTAGTCCCTCCTATCTTCCTTTCCTATTGGCCAACAGTGCTTTATTATTAACCAGTATGAGAAACATATACAGAATGACATCTCCCATCAAACATATGTGATGGGTAAAGAATTACTCTCTCTAGTATCCACATGTTCCCTTATTTAGGAAAAATTCAATACAATATACAATAACAGAAACTTCCAGAAGAGAAATCTGAGTCTAAGAAGCATATGACATGGTTCTAAGACTTAGCAATGATCAACTACAAAATACGTACAGGGCTATCTCTCTACTAACACTATGTCTCGTGTTCCCCATAGTCATATTAATCTTCGCGGTTCCTGGCAGCCACATAGCAATATTTATTAAAATGTAAAATCATACATGTCTATTACCCCAACAATATTACACTTGGGAAATAAGGCATCTGTGTAAAAAGATAAAAGGACAAAGATCTCCTCTTATAAAGAGGAATCCTTGGCTATTTTAACTAGAAGAATAAAGAATTCTAACTTCATATCTGGAAGTACCCCAATCTACAAACAGAACAAACTGCATCAAGTAGGATGTTTCCCCAACCACACATGGCCAGGTTCAGAATAATGTGTCCTATGATCCAATCTTTGTGACAGTCAATATCAAAAGTAAAAAAATTCCCAGTTATTCCCATGCAAATTTGCATTCCTATTAAGAAAGAGATGTTTAAAGAACGAGGTCTCAGCTGGAGAGCGCCAGTTTCCAGTGAGATCCCACTACCCTGCAAAACCTTCTCAAGTTCCAGCCCAGCCCTCGTCCTCTTCTGCCGGCTATTGGCCAGAGGTGAGTCTGGGCCCAATCGGGGCTGCCTGTCCCCTTCAACCTCTTTACCCCCCTCCCCCCGCCTGAACTCCCTGGATTGGCCCCTGATCCTGCTGCTCCTGTCTCCGGTCCCCTTTGAGAGCACCCTTGGAGCTCTGATACACCCCCACCCATCCCAACCTCCAGCCTACCCCCCCCACCCTGTGCCCTACCCCACCTACGGTCCTGCCGCTCTGGTTGAGCACTGGGACAGAGGGTGGAGCCAACAGTCCACCCTACTTCGGAGACCTCTCGGAGCAACTCCGAACAAAGGAGACCTGACTATCCACGTGGGACCACCTGTAATTTCCACCGGCTTGGTCCCTGACCCCGCCTCCAGTCCTCTGCTGGAGTCCCAGGCCCCTCCCAGAGATCCGCCTATCTCTGCGGGTCCACTTGGAGTTCCTGCAGGCAAGATCCTTGACCCCCAAATCCGGGCCCTGCCAAAGAACGAGGTCTCAGCTGGAGAGCGCCAGTTTCCAGTGAGATCCCACTACCCTGCAAAACCTTCTCAAGTTCCAGTCCAGCCCTCGTCCTCTTCTCCCGGCTATTGGCCAGAGAGAAGCCTCCTAGAGAGCTTGGACCACACAGAGATACAGACATTGAATCTTTGATCCACATAAGCCCATCTGGGAAGGACCATAGAGAGAGGGAAGAGACACCACCAACACCTACAGGAAGAAACTATGGGAAGAAGGCAATACAAGAGAACACCTAACAACAGAAAGACAAACATGACACCACCAGAATCTAGGGAATCTACACCAACTAGAATGGAACACAACAACAAAGCAGAGGAAGCAGAAGGGTATGACTTAAAAATCACCATCATAAAAATGATAGAGGCCCTCAAAGAAGATATGAGAAAATCCCTTAAAGAAATAGAGGAAAAAACAAACAAAAAAGTGGAAGAAATGAACAAATTCCTTAAGGAAAGTACAGAAAGCCAAGAAAAAACAATTAACCAGGTGAAGGAAACGGTTCAAGATTTGAAAACCGAAATTGAGAAAATAAAGGCAACACAAATGGAAGGAAAGCTGGAAATTGAAAAGCTGGGCAAAAAATCGGAAACCACGGACACAAGCATAACCAATAGAATTCAAGAGATGGAAGAGAGAATCTCAGGCGCAGAAGATAAACTAGAAGAAATAGATTCATCGACCAAAGAAAACCATAAATCCAACAAATCCTTAACACACAATATCCAGGAAATGTGGGACACCATGAAAAGGCCAAACCTAAGAATAATAGGCATAGAGGAAGGTGAGGAGGCCCAGCTCAAAGGTGCTGAAAACATATTCAACAAAATCATCGAGGAAAACTTTCCAAATCTGAAGAAGGACATGCCCATGAAAGTACAAGAAGCATACCGAACCCCAAATAGGCTGGACCAAAGAAAAAAGACCCCTCGACATATAATAATCAAAACACCTAGCATACAGAATAAAGAAAAAATATTAAGAGCAGCGAAGGAAAAAGGACAGGTAACATATAAAGGCAGACCTATCAAAATTACACCTGACTTCTCCATGGAAACCCTCAAGGCCAGAAGGTCCTGGATAGATGTTCTAAAAGTATTAAGAGAACACGGATGCCAGCCTAGGCTACTATATCCAGCAAAACTCTCAGTCAATATAGATGGAGAGAACAAGATATTCAATGACAAAACCAGATTTTCCCAATATGTATCTACAAATCCAGCCCTACAGAAAGTATTGGAAGGAAAATTCCAACCCAAGGAAGGTAACTACGCCCACAAAAATGTAGGCAACAGATAATCCAACTACACCAGAAACCTAGGGTGAAGCAGAACAAATATATTCACAATACCACTGCCAACAACAAACCTAAATCAAACAACCATCAACAATCAATGGTCCTTACTCACCCTCAACATTAATGGTCTTAACTCACCTATAAAAAGACACAGATTAACAGAATGGATACGAAGACAGAATCCATCCTTCTGCTGCATACAAGAAACACATCTTAGCTCCAAAGATAGACATTACCTCAGGGTAAAGGGTTGGGAAAAGATTTTCCAATCAAATGGAAATAAGAAGCAAGCAGGCGTAGCTATCCTAATATCTAACAAGCTAGACTTCAAACCAAAACTAGTCAAAAGAGATGAAGATGGTCATTTCATATTCATCTCAGGAGAAATCCATCAACACAAAGTCTCAATTCTGAACATCTATGCCCCTAATACAAAGCCACCCACATTCGTAAAAGAAACACTACTAAAACTCAAAGCTCATATAAAACCTCACACACTTATAGTGGGAGACTTCAATACACCACTCTCAACACTAGACAGGACCACAAATCAGAAACTCAACAAAGAAACAAAAGAATTAACAGAAGTTATGTCTCAACTGGGGCTAACAGACATCTATAGAACATTCCATCCAAAGACAAAAGAATATACCTTCTTCTCTGCTCCACATGGAACCTTCTCTAAAATCGACCACATACTAGGAGACATAACAAACCTCAACAGATACAAGAGAATAGAAATAGTCCCCTGTATCTTATCGGACCACCATGCTTTAAAATTGGAATTCAACAACAATACAAATAGCAGAAAACCTGCAAACTCATGGAAACTGAACAATGTGCAATTGCACCACTCCTGGTTCAAAGAAGAAATAAAGAAAGAAATTAAAGACTTTCTAATATTCAACGAGAATGAGGATACAACATACCCGAACTTATGGGACACCTTGAAAGCAGTGCTACGAGGGAAGTTCATTGCACTAAGTGCCCATATGAAGAAAACAGAGGATAGTCACATAAATGAATTAACAGCGCAACTGAAAACCTTAGAACAGAGAGAAGCGAATTCACCCGCAGGAGCAGACGCCAGGAAATAATCAACTTGAGGGCTGAAATCAACAAAATAGAAACCAGGAAAACAATACAAAAAATCAATGCAACAAAGAGTTGGTTTTTTGAGAAAATCAACAAGATTGATAAACCTTTATCCAAATTAACGAAAAAGCAGAGACAGAATATGCAAATTAACAAAATCAGAAATGAAATGGGGAACATAACAACAGACACAGAGGAAATCCAGACAATTTTCAGGTCATACTTCGAAAATCTGTATTCCACAAAAATTGAAAATTCAAAGGAAATGGACAAGTTTCTGGATAACTATCACTTACCAAAATTAAATCAAGAACAGACAAACAACTTAAATAGACCTATAACCCGAAATGAAATAGAAGCAGTCATCGAAAGCCTTCCAACGAAAAAAAAGTCCAGGGCCAGATGGATTCAGTGCAGAATTCTACCAGACATTCAAGGAAGAACTAATACCACTACTCCTCAAACTGTTCCACAAGATAGAAACAGAAGGTTTATTGCCAATCTCTTTTTATGAGGCCACAATAACTTTGGTACCCAAACCTCACAAAGACACAACTAAGAAAGAAAACTACAGACCAATATCCCTGATGAACATCGATGCAAAAATACTCAATAAAATAATGGCAAACCGAATTCAAAAATACATCAGAGAAATCATCCACCATGATCAAGTAGGCTTCATACCTGGATTGCAGGGATGGTTTAACATACGAAAATCTATCAACGTGATCCACCATATAAACAAACTGAAAAAGAAAAACCATATGATTATCTCCCTAGATGCAGAAAAAGCCTTCGATAAAATTCAACACCCTTTCATGATAAAGGTATTAGAGAGGTCAGGGATAACAGGAACATACCTAAACATAATAAGAGCAATATACAGCAAACCAACTGCCAACATCAAACTGAATGGAGAGAAACTTAAGCCAATTCCTCTAAAATCAGGAACAAGACAAGGCTGTCCTCTCTCTCCATATCTCTTCAATATCGTACTAGAAGTTCTAGCTAATGCTATAAGACAACAAAAAGGAGATCAAGGGCATCCAAATTGGAAAGGAAGAAGTCAAACTGTCTCTATTTGCAGATGATATGATAGTTTACATAAGCGACCCAATAAACTCTACCAGGGAACTCCTACAGCTGATAAACACCTTCAGCAAACTAGCAGGATACAAGATAAACTCAAAAAAAATCAGTAGCCCTATTTTTTTCAGACGACAAAGAGGCAGAGAAAGAAATCAGAGAAACATCACCCTTTACAATAGCCACAAGCAACATAAAGTATCTTGGTGTAACGCTTACCAAACAAGTAAAAGATCTATATAATAAGAACTTTGTGACTCTAAAGAAAGAAATTAAAGAAGATACCAGAAAATGGAAAGACCTCCCATGCTCTTGGATAGGTAGGATAAACATAGTAAAAATGGCAATCTTACCAAAAGCAATCTACAGATTCAATGCAATCCCCATTAAAATCCCACCACAATTCTTCACCGACCTTGAAAGGATAATAATTAACTTTATATGGAAAAACAAAAGACCCAGGATAGCCAAAACAACCCTATACAATAAAAGAACATCAGGAGGCATCACCATTCCTGACTTTAAGCTCTACTACAGAGCTATAGTTCTGAAAACAGCCTGGTATTGGCATAAAAATAGACAGGTAGACCAATGGAATCGAATTGAAAATCCTGATATTAATCCATGCACCTATGAACACCTGATTTTCGACAAAACAGCTAAAATGATACAATGGGGCAAAGACAGCATCTTCAACAAATGGTGCTGGCACAATTGGATGAGGGTGTGTAGAAGACTGCAGATAGACCCATGTCTGTCGCCATGCACAAAACTCAAGTCCAAATGGATCAAAGACCTCAACATCAATCCAGCCACATTGAACCTCTTAGAAGAGAAAGTAGGAGGTACCCTTGAACAAATTGGTATAGGAGACCGCTTCTTGAACATAACTCCAGGGGCACAGACACTGAAAGAAACAATTAATAAATGGGACCTCTTCAAACTTAGAAGCTTCTGTAAGGCAAAGGACACAGTTGACAAGACCAAACGGCAGCCCACTGACTGGGAAAAGATTTTCACTAATCCTATATCCGACAAAGGGCTGATCTCCAAAATATACAAAGAACTCAAGAAACTAGTCAACAAAACACCAAATAACCCTATTAAAAAATGGGGTACAGAACTGAAGAAAGAATTCTCAATGGAGGAAATCAAAAAGGCTGAAAGACACTTAAGAAAATGCTCCACATCCTTAGCTATCAGGGAAATGCAAATCAAAACAACTTTGAGATACCATCTTACCCCTGCCAGAATGGCTAAAATTAGAAACACCAGTGATGACTTATGTTGGAGAGGATGTGGAGAAAGTGGAACACTCCTCCACTGCTGGTGGGAGTGCAAACTCATACAGCCACTTTGGAGATCAGTATGGCGGTTCCTCAGGAAAATGGGAATTAGTTTACCACAGGACCCGGCAATCCCCCTCTTAGGCATATACCCAAAGGATGCACATCAATGCAACAAAGACATCTGTTCAACTATGTTCATAGCAGCACTATTTGTAATAGCAAGAACCTGGAAGCAACCTAGATGCCCTTCAATTGAAGAATGGTTAATGAAGATGTGGCACATCTACACAATGGAATACTACTCTGCAGAAAAAAATAATGGTATCTTGAAATTCGCAGGCAAGTGGATGGCTCTTGAAGAAACCATCCTGAATGAGGTAACCCAGTCACAAAAAGAGGAACACAGTATGTACTCACTCATATATGGATTTTAGACCTAGATCAAATGATCACCAGCCTATAATTCACATCACCAGAGGAACTAGGATACAAGTTGTATTCTAAGAGATTCATATAAAGTCCCTCACAGAACTGGGAAGGGACAAGTCCCCCAGACCTCAGGTATAGTGGGGGAGGACAGCTAATGGAGAGAGA
Organism: Phodopus roborovskii; assembly: GCF_943737965.1. NCBI lineage: Eukaryota > Metazoa > Chordata > Mammalia > Rodentia > Cricetidae > Phodopus > Phodopus roborovskii. The sequence continues at coordinate 2,089,916 of NW_026126422.1, read as the reverse complement.
AGTAGGAGAAAATGAGAGGGAGGAGAGGAAGGCATGTGTGACTAGGAGGATTGAGCCTGGTTAGGAATGGAAAATAGGAAAGAGAGAGAGAGACAGAGACAGAGAGAGAAAACATAAAAGAGGGAGCCAATATTGGTTTGAAGATAAAGTTGAACACAAAGAAAGGTCGAGGGAACTACAAGACTGCTCCCAACTAACAATCTCAGCTTCCGTGGAAAGGCTATCATAAATGCCCTTCCCGGAGAGTGAGATCAACAACTAACTTCTCCATGGAGTCCTCAACTAATGCCTGTTGAAAACAGGAGCAAACACCCATACATAAACACTGAGTCAAACTAGAACCCAGAAGCAGATAGAGAGGACAAGACCATGCGGTAGAAGTACATAGAGACAGCTTACCTGAACAAGGAGGAGCTAAGGGCCACTAGACTGATAGCTGGGAAGCCAACAGAGGTCTGACTCGGACTCCCCTGAATATGGGTCTCAGCCAGAAGGTCTGAGCAGTCTAAGAGACCTCAGACAGTGGAGCCAGGATGTATCCCTGGTGCACAAAAGGACTTTGCAAACATATCCCCCATGGAGGGATAACTGCCTTATTCTAGAGATAGGAGAGAAGCCCTAGTCCCTACTTCACAGGACCTGTCAGATCTACATGACCCCAACTGGATGGCATTCCCCTACATATTGTATTGTGGTGGGGGGTTGGGAGGGGAGGGTGTTTAGAGTGCATGGGAGAGGGTAGAGAGGGCAAAAGGGAGGGAAGGAGGGAGGGAGGGCTTGGGGGGAGGGAGGGAGGGAGGGAGAGGGAACTGGGATCGACATGTAAAATAATAATAATAATAAAAAAAAAAAAAAAAAAAAAACGCTTTGACTCCAAAATTTAAGTTGAAGAACAAGTTACTGGGGAAAAGTATTTCTATTTTTGTTTCCACAGAAAATGAAAAGATGTGGATTCCTTCCAGACTAATGTGGTTTGATCACACCAGACCGCCTGAAACAGAGTACAAGCTGATCCTACATTCCAAACAGCTGGACAAAACAGCCCTACAGACTACAGCTAGGATATCTGAATCTTCTTCGAATCCCCCAAGACAGCGCCCCTTACCAGCAGGAAGTAGTTTGGAAAGAACGACGCCCAAATTCCCAAATATTGTGTATAAATGTTTGTTTTCATTTAATTGGACTTTGTTATATAAAATTAAATAAAAAATACTCTATATGCAAAAAAAAAAAAAAAAAAAAAAAAAAAAAAAAAAAAAGAAAGAGATGTTTAGGGCAGGGTGAGTCCCATAGGGACCTAGTTTGAAAATAGTGAAGGTACTGAAGGGAACTTCCTAAGTGCAACTGTTGGGTTTCATCTGCTACAGTGGGACTTGTGAGTAGAACACTTACCAACACCTCATAAAGAAAGTGCAGAAGAACAAAATGAAAGTTTCAAATGCCAACTGGAATAAATTTGGTACATTGTAACCGCTGTTGTCAGTGGATTCAGTGAATTTCTGTTTTCTTTTTGGATTTGTATTGCTGTTTTTAATCCTTGGGCCAAATAATCATCATAATAATACTAACTGCCCCAGATGTTTAAAATGTCAGAGGTAATTGTCAAAAATATTTTGTCTGTGTATCGTATTACTCAGAATTATAAATCTGTTCTTCTCACTGGATCAATTCAGGAATCTAAGCCTATATAATCTTAGTGGTGTCAGCTCCTGGGTCCCAGAAGGGAAGGCTCTAGGCACTGAGAAGACAGCACCGTGAACATGAAAACACAGGAAAGGGAAGCAGCTTCTGCAGATGCTCCCAGGTACCCCTTCTACTGATGCTCTGGGACAGGATCAAGGCAACCAGGAAACGCAATTCTACCAAAGATAAAGAGCCCAACATAAAATGTTCATTTAGTGTATGCATTACCATTGCTTTACTTGTTTGTGTGCGCCAAGGTCTAATACACACTGGCCTCTAATTTGCTAATTTCCTGCTTTTCATTCACTAGGACTAAGACTACACTTGTGCCTGACAGTGACACCATCCAGCACTAAGTCTTCCTTGACAGAAAGTTCCAAGCTGACAGAACTAACTTGATATTACTTAACTATCTCCAGCACTGGTATGGCTGTGGACTACTTTAATGCTATCACCAAAAAGCACAACACAATAAAATAGTGACTAAATGCTTGTGACTCTGTGGTTCTGAAAGCCCTAGTGTTAGAAATCCAAAGGTTGGAGACAGTGCCATTTGTAAGATTTGGTAGAATCCAGTGGAAATTACAGTCTGTAGCTGAAACTGAGGCAATCAAAGGCCACCTTAAACAATGACAGAATACTTAAGTACTTACTGTTCTGTTAAGTAATTGCCAAATGATTTGAAAGTGGCAATCACTTTGGAGTGGTTTTGTATCAAGATGCAGTAATGTGGGAGTTGGCAGCTGAAGAAAACAGGTGAAATATTTTGTGTAAGATCACATGAAATGTACCACTTTCTATCTTATTGTAAGTAGGGTATGCATACGGATTTCTTTTTATTATTACAGTTTCTTGTTTTTTACTTAGTCACTTATTGGAAAATATGAGGCATTAGGAGAATTTGTCTAATACCCTGAATCACATGCTATATGAAAATACTAGAGTCCTGATCCACAGCCTGGAAGAATTCATCCAAGCAAGCAATTCTTAAGGTATTCACTCTGATAACAAATATTGAGAAATTGCCCTTTCAGTGGAAGCAAAACAGAGAACATGAAAGTCATGCTTTTGGAAGGCTTGGTTCTGATTCACCCCACACCTGGTCTGCACAGTCCCACAGCAGGGACTCTAGCTACCTTCACTGTATCCCTAGCATCAAACTAGACCTCTATAGTCTCAGACTGAGTGTGTTGTTCACTGTTGTGTTAAAGTAAATATCTTGGGATGCCTTGTCTGGGATCTGAGTAGAAGGAGAGGAAAGTGTGGAATAAAGAATTAATGGTTAAAGACAGAGCAGTCCAACACACCTCAGGACTTGGCATTTCTTTTGAGTAGACTCAAGCTTCAAGAAAGCAAACACCAGCAGAGTAACAGTAAAGTGTTGCTTTGCACATAAATAGTTCAAAAGTATTTCCCATTAAATGTTCAAATAAGTGTAAATAATAGAAAAAAGATGGAGCCTGGGGCTCTTCATATTACCATATCACTGTCTCTCCCATAGCTTGGATATATAAGGAATGTAACACTGAATGATGGGTGAAATCCAAGCTGGGGGACTCTGAGCTTTGCGTCTCTATGATAACTTAATCTTTAATTTACTTCCACACCAACTTTCCACATAAATACACTCATTTTAATTGTATACCTCAATGAACCTCGGCCACAATACTATTCATCATCCACAAACAAGACACGGTGTTCCGACCACTCCCTCCTAGAAGTTCCCTTGTAGCCCCTTGTGGTTCATCTGCCTACATAGGCTTCCAATACAATCTAGATCTGCCTTCTTCTCTCAGGCTGCTTTATGTAATCTATAATTTTGTTGCTTTATTGAACCATATTTGTGTGGGTGTGTGTGTTGAGAGAGAGAGACAGAAACAGAGAGAGAGAGAGAGAAAGGGAGGGAGAACAACTTGAAGGGGTCTGGTCTCTCTTCTCTACATGTGGGTCCCATGGACTTAGCTTGGGTTGTAAATATTGGTAGCAAGCTCTTTTACCCACTGATCCAGCTTGCTGAGCCTATTCTATAATTTTACATGAAGCCCTGCTACTCTACCCCACCCTACTACCTAACCCTGGGTCTTACCTCCATAGCTTTAGTTATGCAGGTTCAACAATAGTTTGACAGTATTACATGAAACTTCTAGAAATAATCATAAGCTCTCCACTATACAACAATATTTTTCAGATATGAAGTGTTTACTAGATTTTTTTCTAGATGGAAGCCCACTGTATATATTTAAAAAAAAATTATACCTGCCTCAGAGAATGTGCATGTCATTTGCAATAATCACTGTAAGTACTCCACACATGTTTTCATTGTTTATTTAAAAAAAAAGATAGCAAGGCCAATTTCTAATGTAATTGAACCACTTTGACTTTTATCAGCGCGGGATGTGAACTCCAGCCTCATACCTCAGCAAATCTCAATTACGTCATCTATTAGAAAGGCGAATTCGTGAGAGGGAGGTCCGGCCACAGCTGGGCACAGCATCAGAAGGAGGTTTGAGCTACAGGCTTGAGCAACACAAGTGAGCAGCCCAAATCCCAGCCCAGAAGCAGTGTCACAGAAAGGACCGAGCTTTAGGCCCACAGAAGTGTAAAGAGAGCCACGAACCTCAGATCCAGGAGCAGCATCAGAGCCCATACGCAGAATCAGAGGATGGCCTGAGCTTCAGGCCTGGGGCAGTGTCAAGAGAGCCATGAGCCTCAAAACCATGAGCAGTGTCAGAGGGAGGTCCTGGTCTCAACCCCCGGAGTGAGGAGTGATCACCGGGTGAAGCGAAAGCAGTGCATTTTAGCAGTAGCTTCCAGAAACTACCACAATAAGTTCTTATGGGAAAGATCACCTATGTCCCAGCCAGCATCCACTGCCATTTCTCGGTGGGAGATACATTGACTCAGCCCATCTACACCTGCAACCGGAGGAGAATCCACCTGAGCTGTAGCCCCACCCGTGCAACAAGGAGTGACAAACTGAGCCTGGGGCCCACTTCCACCAGGAGGATCGTTCTCCAGAAGCTCTGCTCTACTTGTCTCTGGAGGAGCAGTCAACACAGCCACAGCTCCCAACTTTACCAATTGCAGAAAGAGAGAACCCCTGAATTAGAAGCTCCACTTATAATGATTCGAGGAAGAGATGGGTAAACAAAAAGGTAAGAACACGCTCAACAATATAAAGAACAATATGGCACCACTAGGAACTAGTGTTGCTACAACAGTAAGACCGGAACATTTCAACACAGATGAAGTAGAAGAAAATGACTTTAAAAATAACTTTATGAAGATTATTGGGGCCCTTAAAGAGGAAATGAAAATTTCTCTTGAGGAAATGGAAGCACAGACAAACAATAAAATTGGAAGATGTCAACAAATCCCTTAAAGAAAACTAAGAACAAGCAATCAAACAAATGAAGGAAAGGATTCAAGACATGAAATCTGAAGTAGAGGCAATAACGAAAACACAAACTGAGGGAATTCAAGAAATGGAAAACTTGGGTAAATGATCAGAAACCACAAATGCAAGCATAAACAAGAGACTACAAGAGATGGAAGAGAGGATTTCAGGCTTTGAAGATAACTTGGAGGAAATAAATTCATCTTTCAAGGAAAAATTAAAATACAACAAATCTTCAATAGAAATCATGCAGGAAATCTGGAACACCATGAACAGATCTACCTTAATAAATTATAATAGGAATAGAAGGAGAAGTCTAATTCAAAGGCACAGAAAATATATTCAATAAAATCATAGAAGAAAACTTCCCCAACCTAAAGAAAGGGATGCCAGTGAAAATAAAAGAGGCTTACAGAACACCAAATAGACTATACAGAAAAAGTCCCCTAATCACATAATAATCAAAACAATAAACATACAGAATGAAAGAATACGAAGAGCTTCAAAGGAGAAGGGCCAGCTAAGGTATAAAGGCAGACCTATCAGAATTACACCAGACTTCTCAATGGAAGCAATGAAAATCACGAGGTCCTGTTCAGAGGTTATGCAGACACTAAGAGACCACGGATGCCAGCTCAGACAACTTTATCCAGCAAAGGTTTTGATTACCATGGACAGAAAAAACAAGATATTCCCTGATAAAACCAAATTTAAACAATACCTATCCACAAACCCAGCACTACTGAGTGTAAGGTGTAAGGCTTTTCCTCCCGCCGCTGCGCCAGCCCCAAGTACACACAGAGACTCTGTATTAGATATAATTCTGTTGGCCAGTTACTTGTTTCTCATCAGCTACCAATGTCTTAACTATTAACCCGTTTCTATTAATCTAAGTATTTCCACGTGGTCTCATCTTACCAGGGAGGAGACCCAGACCTCTGTTCTCTCCAGTATCTCCATCCTGACTCCTCCTTACTACTTCCTCTTTCCTTCTTGTCTCCTAGTCCCTCCTGTCTTCCTTTCCTATTGGCCAACAGTGCTTTATTCATTAACCAGTATAAGAAACATATACAGAATGACATCTCCCATCATCTCCTCTTTTCTGTCTAAATAAAAAGAAGGATTTTAACCTTAACATAACAAAATATATAACACAACAGTTATCAAGTTAGAATCACAGTTAACAATATTTAGTCCATTAACATTTAGCAAGATTAAAAGAAACTATTCTATCATCTATCCTATATATGTGAGTCTAAAGTCCTATATGTAACTTATCCTTAAGCTTAACTAAGGAAAACTATAACCATAACTATCTGTCTTCAACTCCTTCAAAGATCACAGAAGGATAGTATATAAACTCTAGAAATGACAGTGACATCTTGCCTCGTCAGTCACCTGAAGTTCTTCTGTAATCTTCCACCTTCAGGCCATAGGCCATGGTATTCTAGCAGACTCTTCAGCAAAGTAGGAAACTTTAAACTATCTTCTTGTATTGGCAGTTTGTCAGTCACTCTTCTCTGTGTCCTGCAGACTGTCTGACAGACTCTTCCATGAAGCAGGAACGCTGTAGCAATGTCCATTTTGAATCAGCGGTCACTTTTCTGTGGGTCCTGCATGTCCAGTTTATACAGCATAAAGGCAAACAGTCCAGACAAGAGCAGTATCTTGTCCAAATGGCTAGTCTTGCCAAATTGGAAGTAAACTTCATAATGCGTTTCTTCGATGTCCATCTTCCTTTCTGACGTAGGTGGTGTTACCAGGTTCATTTATGTCTCACTGTCAAGAAAACCCCTAAACTATTTTAAATGCCATATTCTGTAGGTCTTTGAAAGTTTTGAGGAATGCCTATCCATCCCAAATACATCTTGAAAATCTAAGTAACTGAACTCTAAGATTTGACTATCATAGGTAAATATCTAATATCTATACTAATTTATACATTGCATTTCTAAATGAGCTTTATAAACACAATACCTAAACAAGAGGAGAAATATACATATCACAAAATTGATCTTAGATTTGTATCAATAAATGAAAATCCATTCCAACACAAAGTATTCATATCTATACCATAATTCCCTTTTTACCTTTGAAAAGAATTGGCTGTGATCATTAACCATATATAACCAAGCCCACTTAAATGAAAACAAACATTTATAAACACTATTTGTGAATTTGGGCATTTTTCTTTCCAAACTGCTTCCTGCTGGTAGAGGGCACTGTTTTGAAGATCCAAAGTAGATGCAGAAATCCTGGCTGTAGCCTTGTTCAAGCTGTTTGAATGTTGGATCACCAGCAACTCTGTTTCATGGGGCCTGGCTTGATCAAACCACATTAGTCTGGAAGGAATCCACATCTTTTTATTATCAGTGGAAACAAAAATAGAAATCCTTTTCCCCAGTAACTTGTCCTTAGAATTAAATTTGGAAGTCAAAGCATTTTTAAAATATATAAATTGAATTGATCTAGCAGCAGCATTTGTTTTAATAGTTGTTATTTCCTCAGCAGTCAAAAGGTACAAAGACAATATAATACTGTACAATATCCAGATTCTCTCCATCTTTACATGGCTTTTATATTACTCTTATTTCTTTTACTTGTATTTTTTCATTTTTTGAGACAGGGTTTCTCTGTCTAACTCTTATCTGTCCTGGAATTTACTTTGCATACCTGGTTTACTTGGAAATCACAGAGGTCTGCTAGCCTCTGTCTCCTGAGTGCTGGGATAAAAGGTGTGTGCCACACCCAACTACTTGCTGTATTTTCAAAACCATTTTATTCCTTTTCTTTCCCATTTAAAGCCTACATATATTTTAGAACACACTGTAAACCTTTATTGGTTTTCTTAATATGAATCTGTCTTTACTGTAAATCTTTATCTTTTTTTGGTCATGAGTCTTTTATCTGGTAAACAACAACATTGCTAAAATGAAAGTCATAGCTGTATTAGCTGCAGCCGCTGTCTAGCCAAGATGGTGGCAGGTAACTTTACTGCCAGCAGTGAGAGCTGTGCTCACTGCCTTGGTTTGCGCTGCCATCCAGCAGCATATTGCCGACTTGGAGATGTGGTCAGTGGCATTGCCAGCTCTGATACATACCAATAAATTGTTAGCAGTGTTTTTTTAAAGCTGTGTGTTTTTTTGCCGCTTATGCTGAGTCAGGAAATCTCTCTTAAAGGAGCTGTGCAAATATCTGCTTGTCTCTCGCAAATCAGAGTCCAACCCAGAAAAATGCTGCTACCAAGAAACCTTGCTTGTCTCTGTTCTTTTGTGTGTAAAACCCTTTTTTTTTTTAAGCTTTTGTTAAAGTTTAAGTGGAAGTTCTTATTAGCCACGTGGGCACCATAAGTAAGGGGTATGGTTTTTCCTCCCGCCGCTGGTCTTGTCCTGCCACCGTGCGAGCCACAATTAACACACAGAGACTCTGTATTAGATATAATGCTGTTGGCCAGGTACTAGTTTCTTATCGGCTAGCTGTGTCTTAATTATTAACCCATTACTGTTAATCTACGTATTTGCACATGTTTTCATCTTTCCGGGGAATGGGCTGGTCTCTCCATCTTGAATCCTCCTGCCTACTTCCTCTTTCCTCCTTGTCTCCTAGTTCCTCCTCTCTTGCTTTCCTATTGGTCAACAGTGATTTATTCATTAACCAGTATGAGAAACATATTTAGAGAATGACATCTCCCATCCCTCCACTGTTGGTGGGAGTGCAAATTTGTACAGGGATTTTGGAGATCAGTATGGCGGTTCCTCAGAAAAATGGGAATTGGTTTACCACAGGACCCAGCAACCTCCTCTTAGGCATTTTTCCAAATGATTCACATCCATGCAACAAAGACATCTGTTCAACAACATTCATAGCAGCATTATTTGTGATAGCAAGAACCTGGAAGCAACCTAGATGCCCCTCAATTGAAGAATGGATAAAGAAGATGAGGCACATCTACACAATGGAATACTACTCTGCAGAAAAATTAATGGAATCTTGAAATTTGCAGGCAAGTGGATGGCACTTTAAGAAACCATCCTGAATGAGGTAACCCAGTCACAAAAAGAGGAACACGGTATGTACTCACTCATGTATGGATTTTAGACCTAGATCAAATGATCACCAGCCTATAATTCACACTGACAGAGGAACTAGGATACAAGGTGTATTCTAAGAGATTCATATAAAGTCCCTCACAGAAGGGTGAAGGGACAAGTCCCCCAGAGCACAGGGGAAGTGCCCCCCCCCACTGAGTTGAACTAGAACCCAGATGCAGACGGAGAGGAGAAGACCAGGTTGCAGAAACACATAAAGACAGCTGACCTGAACAAGGAGGAGCTAACGGGCCCCCAGAATGATAGCTGGGAATCCAGCATGGGTCTAACTCAGGCCCCTTGAATATGGTTCTTAGCCAGAAGGACTGAGCAGTGTAGGGGTCCACAGACAGTGGCGCCAGGATGTATCCCTGGTGCACAAAAGGACCTGGTGAACACATCCCCTATGAAGGGATACTGCCTTAACCTAGAGACAAAAGAGAAGTCCTAGTCCCTACTTCCAATGACCTGAATGATCTACATGACCCCAACTGGATGGCATTGCCCTACATGTGGAATTGGGGTGGGGGGATGGGAGGGAAGGGTGGTCATGTTGCATGTGAGAGGGCAGAGAAGATAAAAGGGAGGGAGGGGGAAGAGAGAGGGAACTGGGATTGACATGTAAAAAAAATGAAACATTCACCCAACAAAGACAAAAGCAGATATCAATATCTAGAATTACATTTATTCCAGTTGCCTAGATACCAGACCAGAAAAATAATCATTAACACCCAAGACAATATATCTCTACCAATACCAGCATCCCTGCTACAGTGGGCCATAAAATGCAATATAGCTATAACAAAGGGAAAACACTACAAAATATCTATTATGTGTATTCCCAAGGACCTGAAAAATGCAAATCAAAACTATATTGAGATTTTATCTTAACGCAGTCAGAATTGTTAAGATCCATATAATAATGAGAGCTCATAATGAGTGGATATAGGCAAAAGGGGACACTCATCCATTGCTAGTGGGAGACAAATTTAGGATAGCTACTATACAAATTAGGGTAGCAATTATTCAGGAAGCTTAAATTGCTCATGATCCAGAATACTCCTCTTGGCCATACAAAGGCCTCTACATCCTACTACTGAGACACTTACTCAAACATAGTCATTGCTGCTCTATTCATAATTGGCAGAAATTGTAAACAACCTAGATGTCCAAAAAGGGATTGGTGTTAAAATAAAATGTGGTATATTTCATTGGAATATTACTCAGCTGTTCAAATCAACAAAATCATGAAATTTTCAGTTAAATGAATGGATTTAGAAGAAAATAACCCTGAGGGAGTTAACCCAGCCCCAGATAAACAAGTGTTGTATGTATCAGCTTATATGTAAATGTTATCTTTCAAGTATTTGACAACCATGACATTATTCATATAACTCCAGAGTATAGCGATGGAGCAAGGAACTGGGGCAAGGATGGATCTCACTGTAAAAGAGAAATGGAAGAGATACCTTAGGAAGGGGAGGGGAGGGAAATAATGGAATTGAAAAAAAAAATCAAATGGAGGAGGCAAAGGAAAGTGAGGGCATAGAGGGACCATGGGAGGAACAGCTAAAACTATGAGCTATTTGAGAGGTCATTCGGAACACCAATATAGTGGAAGCTTCTTAAAATATGCACATTTATGAAAAGAATCTAAATGGAATCACCAAAAACAAGTTGGAAAGACAAAGCCCCTAGTAGACACCTCTCAGCACGAAATAAAATCACAAGAAGAAGAATGAAATTGGGTCAGGGATGAGAAAGAATTTAGGTTAAGGGAAGGAATAGTGGAATAGTGGAAGGAATAAATAACACTGATAACTTAAAAAAAAAAAAGTCTTATGCTATAGAAGCACAACACACACACACAAACACACACACACACAAGAACACATATATTGGAGTTGCCAACAACAGAACTACATGACTTTAATAGAAACATAAGCTATCATATAAAAAGCTGAATGCCAAAAAAAACAAAAGAAAAGAAATTTGAAAAGAAGAATCCAAACTGTCACTAATTGCTGATATGATTTTTATGCATAAATGACCCCAAAATTCTACCAGAAAACTCCTACAGCTGATAAACACCTTCAATATAGCAAGATACATGGTTAACTCAAAAAATCAGTAGCCCCCCTATATTCAGATGACAAATGGGCTGAGAAGGAAATCAGAGAAATATCACCCTTTCTAATAGCCCCAAACAATATAAAATATCTTGGGGTAATTCTAAACAAACAAACAAAACACCTGTATGACAACTTCAAGTCTCTCAAGAAAGAAATTAAAGAAGATATCAGAAAATGGAAAGATTTCCCACGTGCTTGAATAGGTAGGATCAACATAGCAAAATGGCAATCATATCAAAAGTAATCTACAGATTCAATGAAATTCCCATCAAAATTCCAGTACAACTTCACAGACCTTAAAAGAGCAAATTACTTCATCTGGGAAAAAACAAAAACAAAAACAAAAAAAATCAGGATAGCAAAAACAAAACAAAACAAAACAAAAAACAAAAACAAAAACAGAAAACACCACCAACAAAAACACTATACACTAAAGGATCATCTGGGGCATCACCATCCCTCACCATCCTGACTTTAAGGTCTACTATAGGGCTATACTAATGGGTATTGGCATAAAAGCAGACAGGTAGACCGATGGAATAAAATCTAAGAACCAGATATCAACTCACACACCTATGAACACCTAATTTTTACTAAGAATCTAAAACTATAAAATGGAAAAAAAGAAAATATGGTGCTGGTATAACTGGCTGTCAACTTGTAGATGAATGTGAATAGATCCATATCTATTGCCATGCACAGAACTCAAGTCCAAATGGATCACAGACCTCAATATAAATCCATCCACACTGAATCTCATAGAAGAGAAAGTGGGAAATACATTGGAATGCATGGGCACAGGAAACCAATTCCTAAAGACAACATCAGTAGCACAGACTCTGAGAGCAGCAGTTAATAAATGGGACCTTCTGAAACTGAGATGCTTCTGGAAAGTAAAGAACACAGTCAACAAAACAAAAATGGCTTCCTACCACAGGGGAAAAGATCTTCACCAATCCCACATCTGATAGAGGGCTGATCTCCAAAATATACAAAGAAGTCAAGAAACTAGAAATCAAAACGCCAAATAATCCAATTTAAAAAATGGGGTACAGATCTAAATAGAGAATTCTCAATAGCACAATCTCAAATGGCAGAAAGACATTTAAGGAAATGTGGATCATCGCTAGTCACCAGGGAAATGCAAATCAAAACTACTCTGAGATTCCATCTTACACCAATCAGAATGGATAAAATAAAAAACACCAATGACAGATTATGCTTGAGAGGATGTGGTGAAAGGGGAACATTCCTCCATTGCTGCTGAAAAAATTAGACCCTGCAATACTATTGTTGGGCATATACCTGAAGGAGGCACATTATGTGTAACTAGGCTGGCAGGAAACTGCTCGTAACAGACATTTGCTCAACTATGTTCATAGCAACATTATTTGTAATAGCCAGATCTTGGAAACAGCCTAGGTGCCCCTCAACTGAAGAATGGATAAAAAAAAATTTACACAATATAGTACTACTCAGGGATAAGAAACAATGACATCCTAAATTCTCAGGCAAATGGGCAGAACTAGAAAGAAACCATCCTAAGCGAGGTAACCCTAAAACAAAAATACAAATATAGTATGTACTCACTCATAAATGGATACCTGACACAAAGCAAAAGATACCCAGCATACAAAACATAGCTCCAGAGCAACTTAAAACCTCTTCCAGAAACAGATGGAAACAGATGCAGAAATCCACAACTAAACAATGGGCCAAGCTCCTGGAGTACAATCAAAGTGAGAAAGGAGCAAAAATATGAACAAAGCAGTCAAGAACATGGTGTGGAAAATCCACAGAATCAGCTGACCCATGCCAATGAGACATCAATGACTCAAATCTCAGAAATGAGGAGCCAGCATAAGACAGAACTAGACTCCCTTACTACAGGTAACAACAATGGTGTGACTCAGACAATATATGAGGCCACTGGCAGTGGGTACAAGACCTAACATTAATGCAAACTTTCATAATAGAGGTCATTCTACATGGAGAGATACCTTGCCTAGCCTAGACACAGGAGTGTGGGAATGAAGTGGTGACTTGGTCCTGCCTGAACTGGATGATGGGACTGACTTAGTAGACTCCGTATGTGGGTCCTTACCCTTTCCTTCGACCATATAGGAGGAGGAGGTAATGGAGGGATTGGGAGGAAAGGAGGAAGGAGGATGGGATTGGCATGTAAGAAATAAATTAATATAAAAAGTCAAAGAAAAGAGAAAGGCAACTTCATACCCTCACCACATCACAGTGACATCATCTGTCAGAAGGGCATCCTTAGTCTTCCTGACCAATTGTTTTCATTTCATCTAAGTAAACTCCAACTTTCTGAGAGGGGAATTTCTCATGTTGGTGCCAAACACAGGCACTGAATAATTTAATATAAACTTTGTTGATAGCATTAGGTTTTTCTCGGTTTGAATTTTATAATCATGCATGGAAATTAGATTTTTACAAATCTACTTTCATCTATAAGAATAGTAATATGCATCTTCCCTCCGTTTTATTATGTGTTATATGCATTCTGTGTTGAATTACGTCAACACTTGAAAACTAAATAGGCTTTGCGTTCCCCCATGTGGACTCTACTAGGTCATAAATAAATTCTTTTGTGTGTTGTCCAGCATGAGTTGTCAGTGCTTCATTAAAGATTTTTGTTTCTATGTACAAAATCTTCAGGTTTCCTCTCAAGTATCTGAGTCATCTCAGCTATCAATACTGACAGTACCAAATAAATTGGGAGTTACAAATAACACTGTTTTCTGAAATTGATAAAATGGGTTTATTTTTCTTTGAGATTTTTCTAGAATTATAAACCTAACACCTTGGCAAGTAATTGACTTTGTATGAATCTTGACATAAAATTTAATGTTTTAATTAGACACAGAGTTCATCAGATTTTGTTTTGTGTTGGTTCACCTGGACCATATACCAACCTTTAGAATCAAGATTTTCTTTCTTCATTTAATCCGCCAAATTCATCAGTATAAAGTTGTTTGTAAATGATACTGGTGTTTTAACATCTCTGGTGCATGTACGTATGGTTCCCTTACTTTGGTTCCAGGATGGATGTTGTTATTTAGTGTTTAATAAACAGGACTGACTAGTGAGTGATTTTCCATTAGAATGATCTTCCATGCCCATCTTACCCCTGCCAGAATGGCTAAAAATAGAAACACCAGTGATGACTTATGTTGAAGAGGATGTGGAGAAAGTAGAACACTCCTCCACTGCTGGTGGGAGTGCAAACTCATACAGCCATTTTGGAGATCAGTATGGCGGTTCCTCAGGAAAATGGGAATTAGTTTACCACAGGACCTGGCAATCCCTCTCTTAGGCATATACCCAAAAGATTCACATCCATGCAACAAAGACATCTGTTCAACTATGTTCATAGCAGCACTATTTGTAATAGCAAGAACCTGGAAGCAACCTAGATGCCCCTCAATTGAAGAATGGATAATGAAGATGTGGCACATCTACACAATGGAATACTACTCTGCAGAAAAAAAAATAATAGTATCTTGAAATTCGCAGGCAAGTGGATGGCTCTTGAAGAAACCATCCTGAATGAGGTAACCCAGTCACAAAAAAGAGAAACACAGTATGGACTCACTCATATATGGATTTTAGACCTAGAGCAAAGGATCACCAGCCTATAATTCACATCACCAGAGGAACTAGGATACAAGGTGTATTCTAAGAGATTCATATAAAGTCCCTCACAGAAGTGGGAAGGGACAAGTCCTCCAGAGCCCAGGTGAAGTGGGGGGGGGACAGTGAATGGAGAGAGAAGTAGGAGAAAATGAGGGGAAGGATAGGAAAACATGTGGGACCAGGAAGATTGAGCCTGGTTAGGAATAGAAGATAGGAAAGAGGGAGAGAGAGACAGAGGCAGAGAGAGAGAGAACATAAAAGAGGAAGCCAATATTGGTTTGAAGTTAAAACTGAACACAAAGAAAGGTCGAGAGAACTACAAGACTGCTCCCAACTAAAAATCTCAGCTTCCGTGGAAAGGCTATCATAAATGCCGTTCCCGGAGAGTGAGATCAACAACTAACTTATCCATGGAGCCCTCAACTAATGCCTGTTGAAAATAGGAGCAAACACCCATACATAAACACTGAGTTGAACTAGAACCCAGAAGCACATGGAGAGCACAAGACCAGGCGGCAGAAACACATCCAGACAGCTTACCTGAACAAGGAGGAGCTAATGGCCACTAGACTGACAGCTGGGAAGCCAGCATGGGACTGACTCAGGCCCCCTGAATATGGGTCTCAGCCAGAAGGACTGAGCAGTCTAAGAGACCTCAGACAGTGGAGCCAGGCTGTATCCCTGGTGCACAAAAGGACTTAGGAACATATCCCCCATGGAGGGATAACTGCCTTAATCTAGAGACAGGAGAGAAGCCCTAGTCCCTACTTCACAGGACCTGTCAGATCTACATGACCCCAACTGGATGGCATTCCCCTACATATGGAATTGGGGTGGGGGGATGGGAGGGTAGGGTATTTAGAGTGCATGTGAGAGGGCAGAGAGGGTAAAAGGGAGGGAAGGAGAGAAGGAGGGCTGGGGGGAGTGAGGGAGGGAAGGAGGGAGAGGGAACTGGGATGGACATGTAAAATAATAAACTAAATTAAAAAAAATGTTTGACTCCAAAATTTAAGTTGAAGGACAAGTTACTGAGGAAAAGGATTTCTATTTTTGTTTCCACAGAAAATGAAAAGATGTGGATTCCTTCCAGACTAATGTGGTTTGATCACGCCAGACTGCCTGAAGCAGAGTACAAGCTAATCCTACATTCAAAACAGCTGGACAAAACAGCCCTACAGACTACAGCCAGGATATCTGAATCTTCTTCGAATCCCCCCAAGACAGTGCCCCTTACCAGCAGCAAGTAGTTTGGAAAGAACGACGCCCAAATTCCCAAATATTGTGTATAAATGTTTGTTTTCATTTAATTGGACTTTGTTATATAAAATTAAATAAAATAAAAAAAATTGAGGGCTGAAAAAAAAAAGAATGATCTTCCATGGGAACCATCTATGCTTTTATTGATTTCTTTATTTCCTCTGTTTGTTACTGTGGATTCACTTTTTTTACATATATTACACTCTGGTGCAATTATATTTTTATTAGACCAATAAACTCCCTTAAACATCTTTACATAGATGAACAAGAATTCTGCATCCTACACAAGTACATCACAATTTACACAATTAAACAAATGAAACATATAATTGTATGATTGAATAAATACTCCACAGAACACACACACATAGTTAAGTTACTAAATGTAACTTCTGAGTCCATATAATGTTACTTGTAAGTATGTTTTTGGAAATATTTGCTATCAAAAACCAAATGATATTGTCTTACCTGAAGGTGACAGAACTAGACATCAAACCCAAACTGGACACCTGATCCACTTGAATGACAGACTCTAATAAAAAGAATTACCACCAAAGCTCATTCAGAGGTGAGGAGAGGAAGGAGGCAAGGATGAGGGAGACAGGGAGGGAGGCAAGGAGAAAGGGAGGAAGGCAGGGAGGGAAGATGAATTGTCCTTAAGACCAGTTGGTCAAAACTCAGGGTCCAACATCCTTCAATGTTCTAGTGATCTATCTGCCTACTGTGTCCACAACATAAAACTCTCCTCAACACCAGCCTGCCCACAGTTCTGTTCTTTAAGCCTTAGAAAAGGCATTAGTGAATCCCAATACTTCTTTTTACCTCATCTGTAAAATTGGTTGAGAAAACCTTCTTTGTAATGTTGTTCTTAAGGTCAGGTAATAATGTAGGAAGAACTCCCAGTAGAGGTTTGGGAGCACAATAGATACTCATAGCTTCCTACAAACTGTGCTTCATAGCTAAACCATGTGTTTCCATTACAGTAATTTAATGGGATTCTCATAGTTGTTGGGCCTTCAACCTAGTGGGAGGCATGGCTACTATACAGACCGTGATATCCCACAAATGACTCAGATTCCATCTGGAGCCTATTCTGACTTACAAGACATTAGAATTCAAGCTTGCTTGCTCCAGTCTCATTGAGAGCCATGGAAAAGTTCTGACTAAGCCCATGAGATAGAGTATATTATCTCTCTAATGAGCTACTGATGCCAGATGTAGGCACATAGGGTTAGGGAATAAAGCTGCTTGCTGCTAGAAGCAACCACATGATAGATTGCTCCTTGATTCAAGCACAGTGCAGGGAGGTAGTCAGTTGATAACGTTGCTCTTTGTTCTGCTCTGCCTCTAGTTTGTATATAAGCAAGGTCTACATTAAAGTCGGGACTATCTGGTATGCTGAAATGCATGGACCCTGCAGTACTACCGAATCGATCCTGTGTTTCTATCTGTTTCTTTTATCTGACTTTTATCAATCCTCATGCCCCTACTCAGGTAACCCAGATGACTCATTGGAGCATGCTCAGACAACAGACCATTGTAAACAAATATGGGTTGGGAGGGTGATAGCCATTCTCTGGAAAAGGTTAGATCATGTGAACTCTAGTTGAATTTCCACACCTGAATAATTAAAATTGCACACAGAAACCATTATTGTTTCTCTGACAACCCTAGAAAAGTGGTCATATGCTTATGGATATGTGTTACCTACCTATGTTCATATAACAAGTGGTATGTACTATGTCCTGCTAACATTGATAGGATACTTGATATTCAATAGACATCAAATGCATGTTCTAGTTTCCAAGCCCATGACATTAAACAAAGCACAATGGACATGTCTTAAGTGACTTTTGGCTTATTTGCCAAAGCAATCATTCTTTAGATGACTCGAGTTCATGCCCTCTACAAGCTTGCTCTGAGTCCTCATTCATAACCAGGCTTTCTATCCTACCAATTACTACATAGCTGATAAGCACATATGATGGGAGATGTCATTCTATAAATATGTTTCTCATACTGGTTAATGAATGAAGCACTGTTGGCCAATAGGAAAGCAAGATAGGCGGGAGTAGGAGGCAAGGAGGATTCGAAGAAGTAGCAGGGAGGAGTCAACATGGAGAGACTGGGGAGAGCAGAACCACTGACCCACTCTCCAGTAAGATTAGACAACATGGAAATACTTAGATTAATAGAAATGGGTTAATAATTAAGACAGAGCTAGCCAATAAGAAACTACTACCTGGCCTACAGCTTTATATCAAATAAATGGTCTCAGTGTGTTAATTGGGGCTAGCACAGCAATGGACCCAGGCCGGCAGGAAATACCTTACTCGTAACACACATACTCCTATGTATCTTTCTCCTCCAGTATACTGTGAGTTTTTTTTTCATGCTAGAAGGAATAGGGCATGTTGCAGCTGTCTCTTGGCAGGACAGTGGTCCATCTCGTACTCATGAATGCAACCTCCATGCCTGCCACAGGCTCTTGTTCAGTGGTAACCATGATTGTGTGCTGCAGAGATACCAGGGGCCTCAGCATCTTGGCTGTGCCTGGGGTGCTTTCTTTGAAGAGGAATGGAGCCAAAATCTTCCTCTCTGAAGCTCTAACCATGTGTTCATTCTGTCCTACACCATGCTCTCTTCTTACTAAGCACCATGTGGACATTACGTTACAGCTTCATTGAGGCAAAGGAAAACAGAGCTCTAACCTGACTGAGAAAAGGAAAAAGTGGATGGAGAAAGGTGGAGATTGAAGAGAAAGAAATTGTTTAACCTAATGAAAACAAAATATTCTCAAAAGCACATCCCCAGAGCAAAGTTTCCTTGATAGACCAGCGAACTTTGTTTCTACTTAACTTGCAACAAGAATAAACAGATGGGAGTGTCATACAGAGTCAGATTAATGTGCAATCAGCTGACATCACAGCTAACAAAATTTGTGTACAAACTTGGCCTGGCACACTGGAAGAGGGAGGAAGCCTACAGGGACCCATCAATCTACAGACAGCAGCAAGGACAGACAGCATGAGCACAGCTGGAAAAGTAAGAAAAACATCTTACTGTTAGAAATATATTCTCCTTAATATGCAAAACTTAGAAATAGCATGCACTGAAATACAATGTGAAACTATTTTACAGTACAGCATATGCACTGGGCTACAGTGCAAATAGACTGCTACAAAATATATTTCACAAGAGTGCATAGAATCCAGGTCTGGGGACATCTTCACTTCCTCTTTAACTTTGCCGTAGGGGGAATTTATTCTCAGCCAACTGTGACTATTTTGTTAGGAAGTTTTAAAAAGATCTATTATGGAAAGTTTCTGTTTGTATCAAGATACTAATAGTGTGCTAGTCTTTATAATCCTATATTTTTAGATGAAAACAGCAAAAGTAAGTCTGACCAGAGTATCATAACAGGGTTAGGGTTGACTCAGGGAACTTAGTGAAACAGTCCATGTAAACTTTAGATAAATTTCTGACAAAAAAATGGATTGGTTTCAAAGCATTAGGATCGCCTACAATAAGATTACATAACTATGCAATTTGGATTTGGAAGGCTCACAAAATTTCTAGAAATTCTATACAACAGTCCCTAGCCCTAAGAAAAACTGTCAAAACTATGAATACATACATATGGTACTAAGTTTCCACAAGCTACAGTACTTTGTTCAATGTGTGTTTAGTATCAGGACACACATGCACTCATCATTAATACTGATTTGTGATGTCTCATTCCTTAATTATAAAACCATATGTGCTATATATAAAAAACCATATGTGCTATATATAAAACCATATGGCACAGGTGCCATTTTAGGAGTGGGTAAACTTCCAAAAGCTCACAGTGAGAACTGGGTGTAGGAATGTGCTGAGGCTTCTGCATACACAGTGTGGCGCCATTCATATTGAAATGATGGGTTGAGAGTCACAGAAGGGACCAGGCGTCAGTATTTTTATCTGATTCATATCATGGTTATGAATAAGATTGCTTATTATATCTCAAGGAAATGTAGTTAGGACAAAAGAATGACTGAAAAAGTTAAGTGGAAACCAATTATATCAACCAAACAAGAATTGAGGGGGTCAGGGAATCCCAGGCTCTCAGGTACAAGGTCAATAACAGCACTGTGGTGATCAGTGGTTTGTTTTTATATTGCCTAGAACAGCAAAATAATATTATAGCCAGGTATATTAGAACATCTCTGAAATCATAAACCTTTCTGTTCCAAGTTCAAGGTTGGGCTGGGTTGATTATTAGACTATTGTCTCACAAAGTCAAAGGCTACAGGGTAAATCTGTGAATGAGTACTTGCCTGAATGCACAAAATTCTGGGTTGTGTCCTCGGCACTTCAAAAATAAATTAATAATTATTATTTAAAATTAAACATATATCCAATAATTTTGGTCAAACAACCTCTTTTAGAACAGGACCAGT
Organism: Phodopus roborovskii; assembly: GCF_943737965.1. Lineage (NCBI taxonomy): Eukaryota > Metazoa > Chordata > Mammalia > Rodentia > Cricetidae > Phodopus > Phodopus roborovskii. The sequence continues at coordinate 2,069,260 of NW_026126422.1, read as the reverse complement.
GACTATCAAGAAAAAAAAATAGTACAAGCATGGCCTGAAAGAGCATACTCCAACTCATCTAGGTGCATTACATTTAGTTAAATTTTCCTCATCTTGGGCTAAGGGTCACCCATTTTTAAGGGTCCTTTAGACATTTGTAAATGAGAAGAGTCTGTTTCTATGAAACAGTGAGTGGCAGATCCCAGGACAGATCTCATGGAGCAGTGATCTCCTCAGAGATGTGATGGTGGATGTCCTTCAGAATATATGTTTTCTTTACTGGTTGATGAATAAAACAGTGGTTGGTGAATAGATGCACAAAGGTAGGTGGGTCTCCGAGATGAGAATTTTGGGAAAGAAAGGCAGAGGGAGCCCACCAAAGGGAGTTGCCATGTAGACCAAAAAGGAGTAGCATTCTCCACGGAGTAAGGCAAGACCATGTAGACATACATAGATTGGTAGTTGCGGGTTAATAATTAAGAGAGAGCTAGTCAATAAAAAGCCAAGCCATCAGTCAACAGCCTAGTAGTTAATACAGCTTCTCTGTGTGTTTATTTTGGGCTGAGGAGGATGGTGGGACAAAGAAAATTCTGCAGCAAAGATGAAGTAATGCTTTATCTACCAGGCAATCAAGTGCAAAGCAGCTGTGCTATGGGAAACTCACAAGCCATTTTCTATAGAGGAGATAGAAGTTGCACCCCCCAAGGCCCATGAAGTTCGCATTAAGGTAACTCCCCCTTTGACCATCTAGGTTTGAAAAACTCAGAAAACATGAGGCCCATCCAAAACTCCATTAACAGCCCCTTTAAGAAGCTTGTCCTCACAATGAATGAATCTGTTACTAATGCAAGCTATTGATAACAACTGCTAAAAGTTTGAAGTGACTAAAATATGTTTAAAATAATCCCTGAAAACAATGTAAATATTTTGTATTTCTAAAGTGCTAAGCATCTTGATTCCAAAAAGCAATTAATATCCAAAAAGCCATTAATATTAGGTAATTTCTACGTGCTTTTTTCTTATTTCTATTTCCATAGCCAGCATGCACTTTTGTATACTGTATAAAATACATATCTCAGGGTCAATTACTCACAAGATGATCATTGATGCTTAAGCTGTTTATTGGGAAAAGATAGGTATAAACACGAGAAAACCTTGGACCTAAGTGGAATATTTGAATTTGGAATCAATGGGGAATGTTAGCCAACTCTTTGAAAGCACAGGTTCAGAACAGTGTGTTAAACCCCACAGTGGCGAACTTCGCTAAGTGAACTGCATGTCTAATTTATAGATGGTGGCCACCGGGGTCTGCCGATCAGACGATCATGTGATTAGTGGAAACTTTGTCACACCTCTTCCTGCAGTTTTAGGCCACGAGGGAGCCGGTATTGTGGAGAGCGTCGGAGAAGGGGTGACTTCTGTGAAACCAGGTACAGAATCCCTTACCCTTGAGGCTTGGGTTTGGTTTGATGCCTAAGAGAGGACGCCTAGGCAGTAGGAGACATGAGAGCTGGCAGAGGGTGACAGAAGGTTCTCTCCCCCTGCTCACCTCATGCCTCAGTCCTGTTACTTTTAAGCATGCCTTTTCCTTTCAGCGTCTATTTATTATATAGTAGATGTCAGGCATCAATTTAGGGTCTCCAATGTGACAATGAGGAAGCATTGTGACCATAAGTGTGGCGTTCAGTCTGCTAACTTCTTCGTTAATATCACTGAGTGCTGCAGACTTTCAAGAACCAACAGACATAAAAAGGGGCAAGGTCAGAACATGCAGGCCCGGGATCTGAGTGCCTACATGTACAGACGCTGTTCTGTGCTGAGGTCAGGGACCCTACTGCTTGCCTCCGTTGCAAGATTCCCCTTGGCAGGTTACCCCACTTGCAGGAAATAGTAGTTTTAACTACATTGCGTCAACACGATGGCTTCCTCTTCTCCCACATGTGCTTCCTTCTTGAATAAAGGAAAATAAAATGTAAGGGGAAACTCCAGGGGGAAAAGCATGGCCAAGGCCTCCGTACTCAAATATTTTATTATCACTGATTGCAGCTGATAGTACTAGATTGCACATTACTTAGCAGGATTTCCATGGTTTTAATTTAAGTTTCACTTTTCAGAGGTAAAGGGTGAGTAACAATAAAACTTCCATGAGTCACATCACATTCATTTCATCTGCGAATCATAACAATCAAGCTATTTATGTGGTTCAATAACAACTGGCACACATGATAGAAAAACGGACTTTATGTTCATCTCCAAGGAGATCACTTCAGCCAGTAGAGTCAGACATCTCTTTCATTCCAAATAATCAGGAGGTAAGAAAAGGACTAGTCTGGCCAGAGTCAAGCTTTTGGAATTGCATTTGGTTGACAAAAACTGATTTACTTAACAAAATGCTTTCTCTATAGCCCCCCCCAAAGTGAAAATTCAATAAAAATTATCTAAAAGAGCAGAGGTCAACTTTTATTTCCAAAGTAAGTTGTCCCTTCTTGTCACACTTTAATTTACTTCCTCCAAAGACAGCTGGGATTATTATTTTAAGTATTCATTAACACTAAGAGGAATACAGTCACTTTGAAATGCCAAACCCTAGGTGATGGAGAAATGAGTATTTGATTAAAGACACATCATTTTCTACTAGAACTCCCAGTTTGACATTTCACAATGATCTGTACTCCAAATCTAGGGGACCCAACCCACCTGCTGGCCTCTTAGGGCACCCCCACACAAGTGTCATAAATACATGAAACATAAAAACCATAGAAATCTTTTTAAAAGTAAAAATTCGCTATTGATGTTCTCATTTTAACTTTATGCTATGATCAACTTTAATTTATCATGAATATAATATATGTTCTATGTTGTGTTTGTTTTATTTTATTTTTATTGTAACTATTAGACAAAATGTCACTCTCTCCAACATCCTATGCTAACATAGTAAGTTGGAAACTTATTGCCACTAAGGTATATATTTATGCTTAGCAGTGAGAATATGCATGTTTGATTAAATTAATATGTATAAGGTCCCCAAGAACAAACAAAGGCACACAACAAGGTTAACTGCTATTGATGGACATCTCCTCTTTCTCTTTGGAGATCTTCAGGCACATATAAACCTGGATGAATAGCAAGGCTGGGAGGTAACGACCCATGAATTATAGTGCGGTCATGTCCTATCACTAGGTGACTTTTCAAAGACACGTGTCTCTACGTGTGGATCTCATGTGCTTGCTTCATTAGTTCCTGGACAGACACTGAAGTCGATTTGTTGTTTCCCTGCAGGTGATAAAGTCATCCCTCTCGTCTCTCCCCAGTGTGGGAAATGCAAGAGTTCTAAGCAACCAGAAAACAACTTGTCTAGAAAAAAAAGGTATGTTTCTAATGTCTTCTTGCACACTTACGCAACACACTGCTTTTATTCTGTCTCATGACTTGTTGTGCCTGTGTTTTAACATCCAATATGGTAGACGCTCAGGGACCATGCTGGACGGCACCACCAGGTTTACCTGCAGAGGAAAGCCAATCCATAACTTCCTGGGCACCAGCACGTTCTCGCAGTACACTGTGGTAGATGAGATAGCAGTGGCTAAAATCGACGGAGCTGCACCACTCGAGAAAGTCTGCCTCATCGGCTGTGGGTTCTCAACCGGCTATGGCTCTGCTGTCAAAGTCGCCAAGGTAAGATGAACTGTGGCCTATGAATAAGCCCATGCATACTGGAGGACCAGAAGGGCAGCAATTGCTCAAGGAATCGAGCGTGTTTTTGTAGAAGAGAAATAAGCCTCTCCAACTCCAGTGAGAAATCACTTCACACACTCAAGAAATTCTCTATAATAGTATGGACCCAGTCTGAATAGTTCAAAGAGAAACTGTTCTCTCATAGAAATTATGTGAGACATATAGATCTTGAGCCGTAGCATGTTGTCTGCTATGCTCTGTTATGTCTCAGTCCCAAGATTCACTTTGAGCAACTAAAGGTGTTTTAAAGAGTCAGAAACTGTCAGATTTGGTCATCTGGGACATATGGTAGGTTGATAAAGTGGTGATGCCATCATTATTATCTCTAAAGAGAGCCCAAGTTAGAAAAGCATGGCAAAGGAGACTTTTATTTTTATTTTTTGAAACAATCTTACTTTACATATCACTCCCAGTTCGCACTCCCTAGCATCTTCCCAAGCCCCCCACTGACCCCCCACCATCCCACACCTCATCCACTCCCCATGGAGGGTCAGGCCTTCCATGGGGATCATCCAAGTCTGTCACATCATTTCAGGGAAGGCCTAGGTGCTCCCCCATGCCTCTGTGCTGAGAGAGTATTCCATCAGAGGGAATGTGCTCCCCAACGTCCACTAGTGCACTAGGAATACATACCAATCCACAATCAGAGGCCCTATAGATTGACCAGGCCTCCTACTGGCACTCACACTCACAGGGCTTGGTTAGGATGAACGTTGGTTTTTTAAAAATATACACCAACACTGTTACTGAAAACCAAATTGCCTCAATGGTGGAACTTTCCTATAAAGAAACCCAGGCTTAGTGATGAACCAGGACTTAGTGGCCCTGTGACCTGTGCAGACTCTCTGAACTGCCTGATGTCCCTTGAAAGAACACCTGGATGAGGCGTGACCTTTAACAGCCAGCTGTGGCCAGGGGTGTCTTCTTTGTCAAGAGGATTGTCAACAAACCTTAACAGAAACATTTTCCCAGAAAACCTAGACTTTAATTGTACTAGAGGTACATCTTTCCCTACAGTTTCTGACACAGCTACTTACTGGACTACCTATGATAATGTTAAAGACATTAATCCTTTAGCTAAACTCTACTTTTTCTGACATATTATTTCCTAAGCAAGTTGTCAGCAGAGCCTTTAAAACATTGGTCTATTACTCTAGGATTCTCCTATGATATTTTCACCGGTATAAGGTGTTGATTAAATTATGAATATAAAATTAAGACCAAAAGGAATTTAAATGCATAATGAAAATTATGCTGATAGTGATTTAAGAGAAAATAAATGTTTCACATTCAATAAATACATTCTATGTTTATTTTCAATATCACCACCATATTTTAGATCTGGGAACACATATAGTCACTCATTCTATAGTTGGAAAGACACAACACTCTGTTGTAGCAGTCATGATAGATTCTGTTAGGTACTGATTCAGTCAGAGCAATTAGTTTGCTCTCTCCTAGCCTCACTCCATAGACCTGGACCAGGCCCACCACTGAGTGGGTCCTAAAAGACATAAGAGAGTTTAGCAGAGCATTTCTTATATTCAATACCTCATCCCTGTTCTTCCCTACTGACAAAACTACACAGTTATGCACACATACATGTATGCAAGCACACACTCACTAAAGGTGATGATTTTAGGCAATAATTTTTAAAAATAGTTTTCTTCCCAGTGGTTGCAACATCTAGCATTGGCTTTGATTTTATGAATGTAACTCCCCTAAGATGAAGCTATTTACCTAAATTTTTGTTGCTTGCTGTTAGTAAAGGAAAGACTAGAACTTTTCTCAAAGTGTGTGCTGAGTCTGAAACAAGAGTACATTATGGCAATCAGTTCTACAACAATCAAAGGACTTGCTTTTTTCTAGGCAAGGTAGAACGTAGTGATGTACCCCATAGTATTTAAGAATGTGTGAAGGATGAATTTTACAATAGACACCACTAAGAGAAAATTTGTTTTCGTACTTTTCATTTGCTTCTTTAAAGAACTCTAGCCCCTCTCTCCAGTAAGATAAGACCACGTGGAAACACTTGGAGTAATGGAAATGGGTTAATAGTTAAGACAGAACTAACCGATAAGAAACTAGTAACTAGCCAACAGAATTATAGCAACAATAACAAAAAAAAAAAAAAAAAAAAAGACTTCTGATCCATGATCTGATCCATGATTTTAAAACTGAAACTGTGAGCAGAATAATTGGTGAAATGGGATTAATGGCACCCCTGTATAAAGAGTATTTGAAATAATAAACAAAGAGTAAAAAGACCATTGTAATGATTTAGCAAGAAAATACAAATACTAAACTTTACAGATAAAAAAAGAAAATTTTAAATGAATAGGAAGGTATGTTGTTTTGTGATATAGGATATAATTTTATATCATTTCATTTCCCTGAACACCAACAATAAAGTCACTATATGCTCAAAGATTTAAAAAAAAAATGCCCATAGAAGCAGGAGGGAGGGCCTAGTCCCTACACCAAATGTCTTGACAGAATTAGATTACTCCTGAAGGAAGGCATCAGCCTACATGTGGAGTGGGTGGGGGAATGGGATAGGAGGGTGGTCCTGGGGCATGGGAGGGTAGGAGAGAGGGAGGGAAGAAGGGACTTGGAGGGACCTGGGATTGATATGTAAAATAAGAATAAATAAATAAATAAATAAATAAATAAATAAATAAATAAATAAATTGCCGTTAAAATCCCATAAAGATTACATTGGCTCATGCTGGATTTCCTTAAAGTTTCATATCCACCTTCCTGTTGCTTTAAGCCACAAATGACTTCTTAATGCTTTCCAGCCTTCTTCTGCTCTAATTACCCTGCTTGTGACAACTGACAAGGACTTCTTGATGGAAAGGTAGCTTGATTACACTGCAATCTCCTGGAGTAACCTTGACCAATTATTTCATTTATACAAATTGCGTTTTTGTAGTGTAAGATGCCATTGTGTGGCTCTTAAAGATTAATGTCATTTCTGTGTCGATTTCAAAAATCATCCAGTCCAGCTGGTGTCAACTGTGGTTTCCCATTGGAATAGGAATGGGGTTGCTCCTGCAGATAATCCGACTAATTGGTAGATAGGAGGAAACCTCTCCAGTTATGGCTAATATTTCATAAAATTTGAGGTCCAATGATGCTCCACTTTGAGCAACTATGACCAGAAGAGGTTTCACCAGCAGATGGAATGAAGTCTGGGTAGCCATGAGAGAGGACAAAGTAGGTGCCTGTGCACCCTGGAGCACTTTCTACCAATCGCTGTTCCATCCATCTTTGTATTTTCTGAAAACACAGGTGACCCCAGGATCCAGCTGTGCTGTGTTTGGCCTTGGAGGGGGTCGGTCTGTCTGTCATCATTGGCTGTAAAACAGCTGGAGCAGCCAGGATCATTGCTGTGGACATCAACAAAGACAAGTTTGCAAAGGCCAAAGAACTGGGTGCAACCGAGTGCATCAACCCTCTAGATTACAACAAACCCATTGAGGAGGTGCTCCAGGAAATGACCGATGGAGGGGTGGACTTTTCCTTTGAAGTAATCGGTCGGCTGGACACCATGGTATGTACTGTGGCATGCCTTGAGATCTGTCCATCTGTCATCTATTATATTCCCTGGACAGCAAAATAGAAATCTTATTTAGAAATCTATTTTTGAGAAGTAATTTTCCATCTCCTGTTTCTTAATTCAGATTTATTTTTTGTTGTTGTGTGTTTGTTTCTTTTAGGAGAAAACCATTTTTAAATGAAAAAAACGTAAGCATTACATCTCAAATATCAGCATATTTAACAACATGAAGTAAATTGTAAACAGAAATAGCTTCCCTAACTGGTACTGTGAACACTGGCTAATTAAAATTTTAAAATATTAGAGTTATTGTTTTAAGCTGGGAGAACTGTGGACAGAAGTCTCCTATCAAACACTTCATTATACAGATGTTTCTAAAATTCCCGCATGTCAACTGAAAGTGCTAGAAAAAACAGCAAATATCACACGACAGAAAAAGAGGCATTAAAGATGTATGTTTTTTCATGGGTTTGACTACATTACTAAACATAAAGTCATTACTGTTTAACTGAAAAAGGTTTTTTACAAAATGCATATTTAAAAATTAACATTTTTATTAAATCAAGTTAAAAAATGTTCCTTGTATAAGAGTCAACAAGAATATTAAGAAAATCAAAATATACTCTTTTTTTCAATATATGTATATATTAGCAGAAAACAACTCCAGAGATTTTCTTTTGCGTTTAGTTATATTAAAGAAAGCATAACAGTGTGTCTTAGCATGGAACATCAGGAATTCACTCTTCATCTTACACTCTGTGGCTTAGCCTCCTCTACAATACTTATACCAGAGACTAAGAACAAACTTGGTTTTAAATAAACAGTAGTTGGTAATATCTATGGTAATCACCTATGCATTATTTTCAAAAAATAACTAATGAGCTCCATATAACAAATTGTACAGGTGTAATAATAGCCAACTATACCACTTACCATTTGAATTACTGTTAAAAAAATTTCAGTAACATAGAAAATCTTAATCAAATGAGATAAGTACTTCAATCCCATTTTGCTTGCCCTTATTAAAACTCTTAAAGAAATTCAATATATAATCTGACAAGCTCTAGGCAAAGAAATATATATGTGTGTGTGTGTGTATTAATGCATGCAAAAGTATATGTACATATCCACATACATCTTCAACTTTGGATTATTAAAAAACCAAGTTAAGGGTAATATATCATCACTGAATGAAAGATTCATCAGCTATTGGGAAATACTAAGCACAAAGAACTGTCATACAACTCATGGTAAGATTACAAATTTTCAAGCTAGAGTGAAATAAAAAACTATCCACCAAAGAAAATGTTTTTTCTCTTCTTTTGTTATGTTCATCTAACAACAAAAGAAGAAATATTTGTACAATATGCTTTCAAAGTCAAAATTATTATAGACATGTCACAGGTCTTCCAAAATATAAAACATTACATAAATGCATTTTTCTTGTCGTTGAATTCCTCAGCTAGAATTCTACACTTTTAAAAATCTCTTTGGAATATCCCTTTCTGCAGCTCTGACAAATGGCTCAGGTTTATTATTTTTATAGGAATCACATCTTTCAGAATTTGCAACTATTACTGTTCTAATAAAGTACTGTCACCTCTGACTAAAGTAAATAGAAGGAACTGCATCAAAAAATAAACAACTTAATGAAACATTCAAAATATGTAATATAAAGAAGAAAAAAAGAACAAGAACTCCCTTTACATCACATAAGAAAACACAACCTTTTTCTGCTGTTAAAGCAACTGTGAGGAAATGGATTAGTGTGGCCCATCTTTATGTTCAATTAAAAAGCTAATACAGTTATGATTTTAATAATATGCACAGCAAATGGCTGAAACAGTGACTTCATGTTGTGTTCCCCTTAAAGATAGCACTTGTGATTGGAGATGTCATTCTTTAAATATGTTTATCTTATTGGTTAATGAATAAAGCACTGTTGGCCAATAGGAAAGCATGATAAGTGGGACTAGGAGATAAGGAGGATTCAAGGAAGTAGTAGGGAGGAGTCAACATGGAGAGACCAGAGAAACCAGAGGTCCTGCCCCACTCTCCGGTAAGATGAGACCATGTGGAAATACTTAGATTAATAGAAATGGGTTAATACATAAGACAGAGCTAGCCAATAAGAAACAAGTAACTGGCCTACAGCATTTATACCTAATACAGGGTTTCTGAGTGCTACTTGGTGCTGGCACAGCAGGACAAGACCAGCAGCAGGCGGAAATCCTTAGTCATTATACAATTGTAGATACAAGGATGCAGAGAAGTGCACACATCAGATGTTTAACTGAAAAAACTTTTACAGAAGTTTGATATTGTGTTTCAAACATTCTCCACAATCAAAGTGATGCTTTTGATTTAGATTCTATCATATACCCTAATTGAAGAGATATACATTTGTTAGGCATGTTTATAATCTACATGGGCTTTGTGCATATAACATACTTACTTACCATGGACGCACTTACCACGTAGAAAGCACTCAGTTAAGGTGGGCTGGGTGTGATGATAAGAAATATTATTGCTAAAATTTCACTCCTTGCTCTTTTGAAATACACATAATGTTACTTTCAAATATTGTAAATGCCATCAATTGCTAGAGAATACTTCCCCAGTTACATCTCACCCAACAAGAGATCTCTAAAATTCTAGATAAATGATCGTTAGAGACCTAACAGATCACCATTACTGGGGCTCTCTGGAAAGCCTTGACAGAGATCGTTATAGTGAATGGCTATGGTACCCTGAGAAGGACCTTCTTTTCAGTGTTGAACTGAGACAAGATACCATAGATGATAGAAGATCCATGAGAAGATAGCATCTCCTCTTTGGACAGAGAGTCCTTCTAAGCTGAGGGTTCTGGCTTTTCCCAGGGACATAACTCTTCTGTGATTCACTCTCTGTTTTCCCTATTTGCTCATCTTAAACTGGCTTGTCAGTTGATTTGAAGATCCAAAATTCTGATACCCACATGTTATAAAGACATCTGGTTTTCTAAAAGTCAAAATCAAAAGATCAGTCGTCAGGTACCTTGTAGGATTCTGAATCATTTTCTATTATTGAACATTTTAAAAAACGAACTAAGAGATTAAAACTTCCTGGATGTCTACAGACAACAGAATAACATCAAATCAATGCATACTTTGGAGGCAAAACCAACTAATGCATGCCTGTTCTTTATATGAGCACCAGAGTAGGGACTTGGCAAATGGATAAGAGCTTGGCAAATGGATAAGAGAGAACTTTTCATGTTCACATCATTACATCTTCATCATCAAAATTTCTGGCTCAGAGTGCAAGCTTCAAAATTATAATAAATCAACAAGTGAAAAGAGAATTAGCCTATTCATGCATTACCTGAGAGTAATGTGATAAGGAAACAATATTCTCCTTGTTAACCCCAAACTTTCCATGCTCATAATGAGAATTGCTTCTTTATTAGTTTGCAGGAAGAATTAAACATGAATTCATTCATTCACTCTTTTATTCAAAAATGTTTTCTGCAATTCCTTCATATGCCATGAAACTGTGTATTGTGAGTAGACACCACAAGAGAATCTACTTTAAATATTGCTTTTATTTCAGATGTCTGCCCTGTTAAGCTGCCATGCAGCTTATGGTGTAAGTGTCATTGTGGGGGTACCTCCTAACGCCCAAAACCTCTCGGTGAACCCCATGTTGCTGTTGCTGGGTCGCACCTGGAAAGGAGCAATATTTGGTGGTATGTATTTATAGCTAAGATCAAGTTCTGCTTGTCTTCTGTCAGGGTGGACATGTGGATGTGTTTGGAGGTCACAGGACATTTGATGTCCTTACTTGGGAGCCATCTGTCTTGTTCTTTGAGACAGGGGGCCACAGTGGCCCGAGGCTCACAGTCAGGTTAGATGTCCTGGCCAGCCAGTCCCAGGAATCTACCAGTTCTTCTCTCCAGACCTGGAATTACAAGCTCCCCCAGCACTGAATCATCTTTTTATATTTACTATGTTTTCTCTGTTTGTTTTTTTTTTTATTCTAAAGATCATACTCCCCTCCTGTGGCAACCCCTCCCTCTGCCTCTTACAAGCCCACTCCCAAACTATTCCAGAGAACTGAAGTTATTGAAATGAACTCTTAAAGTTATACCAGGGATTCTGAAGTATAGAACTTCACAGTTGGTGGCTTTTGATGGGGTAGAGGTGGGAAGGGACTTTGACCACACTACAGTGAGTGTAGGGCAACACAAATTGAACTTGGTATATTTTTCCCTTGGGAGAGGCCACAAGTATGGCAGGGTGTGAACCCAAGAGGACTGGGGGAGATATTGTAATCAGAGTGCATTATGTAAAATTCCCAGATAATCAATAAAGATATTATGCCAGAAAACAAACAAACAAAGGACTTTATTAACTAAGCCATTTCTCCTCAGGTTTATGGTTCAAATTCTCAATTTCTTCCCTTTTATACATAAACGTTCAGATATTAGAAGACAACATGTTTTAAAAACTTGAAAATCACTGTTCTCTCTACACCAAGAACTGATTCATGAAATCCCAAGACAGGCTTCCCTGTCCCCACAAACCAGCCTGCTTCCTCTTGTGTTTTTGAGGGGCCCCAAAATGCCTCATAGGATGCAGAAAACCCAAGGCAGAGTTTAATCCTATGCTACCTGAATCTGGCAGCCCCCTTCCTCTGAATACAAACATCTGCAATGTAATTTCCCTTGGAAGAACTAATAAGTGGCCCTCATTGGCCAGAGGCCCTGTGTGTCAGGTGACATCATGAGAATGTTGGTGCAGGGCAGGAGGAGTTGGAGCCTCTGGACTTCTGCACTTTTAGGACCTTTGGTGCCTTGGGATGTCTCCTGTCTAACTCCCCGGCCTGCAGTGACTACATCTCACAGTGATGCTGCTCTCCTTCCAGGGTATAAGAGTAAAGATGCCATCCCCAAACTTGTGGCTGACTTTATGGCTAAGAAGATTCCACTGGAACCATTAATCACCCATGTTTTACCTTTTGAAAACATAAATGAAGCATTTGATCTGCTTCACGCAGGAAAGAGGCAAGCTTTAACAATATATTTATAGGGGGTTGGTGGGGAAAAATATTTTAATGACAGGGGATATGGATAACAGAAAATAAGGAGGGTTGGCATAGGGGCAAATATGGGCTTCTGTCACCAATTCAGGCTCTACGCACAGATGTGTGAGTTTGGGCAATTTTGAAACCTAAGCGTCAGTTTTCACATTTCTAAAATGGACGAAATATGATGATAGCCTACCTTATAGTGCTGCTGTTTAGGATGAAGTTTCTAGGCTGCAGAGACACACACATTCAGCTGACCTGAACATGGGGCAGCTCATGGACCCCAGACTGGTAGCTAGGAAACCAGCATTGGACCACTCAGACCCCCCTGAATTTGGATCTCAGTTGAAGGGCTTGGGCAATTTATGGTTATTCTGACAGTGGAACCAGGAAGTGTCCCTGGTGCACAAAAGGGGTTGGGAGCACATTCCCCATGGAGGGATACCAGTGACAGGAGATGTAAATATGTTTCTCACACTGGTTAATCAATAAAGTACTGTTGGCTAATGAAAGAAGGAAAGGCGGGATGAGGAGACAAGGAGGATTCGAGGGAATAGTAGGGACGAGTCAGCATGTAGAGATTAGAAAGTGCAGAACGCTGGCCCTACTCTCCGGTAAGATGAGACATGTGGAAACATTCAGATTAATAGAAATGAGTTAATTTTTAAGACATAGCTAGCCAATAAGAAACTAGTAACTGGCCAACAGAATTATATCTAATCCAGTGTCTCTGTGTGTTCATTGGGGCTGGAACCGCAGTGTGTTCAGGCTGGCAGGAAAAACCTACTCTTAACATATGGCGCCCAATGTGGGGGCACAAACCTATGACCCTGAGATTAAGAGTCCCATGAAGAATTATCACACCATAACACTCCAGGAAAGGATTGTTCATAGCTTCACACAGTAGCATACCATCTACTGTAGTCTTCAAATCGAATGGAGTATCCAATCCGCATCTTGTTTAGGTATTGTGTTTATATAACTCAGTTAGAAATGTAATGTATAATTTAGTGCAGATTTTAGACAATTACCTATAATAGTCAAAACTTATAGTTAAGTTAGTTAGGATTTCTAGATAATAGAGATATATTTGAGATAAATAGGCATTCTTCAAACTGTTCAGAGACCTACAGGATATGGCATTTAAAATGGTTTAGGGTTTTTCTTGACCGTGAGACATAACTGTTCCTGGCAAAACCACCTGCATCAGAAAGAAGGATGGACATTAAAGAAAACATTATAGAGTTTGCCTCCAATATGGCAAGACTAGCCATTTGGACTAGATACTTCTCCTCTCTAGACTGTTAGACTTTATGTTGTATAAACTGGAGTGAGGACCCACAGGAAAGTCACTGCTACAGAGTTCCTGCTTCATGAAAGAGTCTACCAGACAGTCTGCAGGACACAGAGAAAAATGACTGTCAACCTGCCAATACAGATGGACAGTTTAAAGTTTCCTAATTTGATGAGAAGTCTGCCAAACATACTATGGCTATAGGCTAAAGATGGAATATTACAGAAGAACTTCAAGTGACGGATCAGGCAAGATGTCTCTGTCATTTCTAGTTTATATATTATCCTTCTGTGGTCTTTGAGGGAGTTGAAGACAAATAGTTATGGTTATACTTTTCCTTAGTTAAAATTAAAGATATGTTACATAGACTTTAGACACACAAAGATAGGATAGATGATGGAATATTGTCTTCAAATCTTGCTAAATGTTAATGGACGAACTATTATTAACTGTGATTCTTACTTGATAAGTGTTGTGCTATATATTTTGCTTTGTTGAAGTTAAAACCCTTCTTTTTATTTAGACAGAAAAGAGGAGATGATGGGAGATGTCATTCTGTATATGTTTCTCATACTGGTTAATTAATAAAGCACTGTTGGTCAATATGAAAGCAAGATATGCAGGACTAGGAGACAAGGAGGATTCGAGGAAGTAGTAGGGAGGAGTCAGCATGTAGAGACTAGAGAAAGCAGAATGGCAGCCCCACTCTCTGGTAAGATGAGTTAATGTGGAAACATTTAGATTAAGGGAAATTGGTTAATAATTAAGACAGAGCTAGCCAATGAGAAAATATTAACTGGCCAACAGAATTATATCTAATCCAGTATCTCTGTGTGTTAATTGGGGCTGGCGCCATGGTGTGTCCAGTCTGGCAGGAAAAACCTACTCATAACATACTAGCTTATCCTAGAGGCAGGAGAGAGGGCCTAGAAAGTAGTCCAAATGACTTGACAGATTTTGATGGTCCCTCCTGGATGGCCGAACCCTCCCTATGGATTAAGTGGGGAATGGCATGGGAGGGAGGGGGTCGAAGGGAATGGGAGAATGGGAGGAAGAGGGAACTGGGATCAATATGTAAAATAATAAGAATATGAATATATATGAATAATAAGAATCTGAATATATATATACATATATATATATATGTATATATATATATTCCATCGGTCCTGGAAAAAAAAAAAAACCAAAGGAAAAAAAAAGAATAAAGTTTAAATGAAAGAAGACCTAAAAAAATTTCAGCAAACTCCGTGGCAAGCAGCAAGAATAAATGCCTGTCATTGCCCACTGTGACATTTCTTACACTAGGCTTGCAGGCTTTTCCTTATTTAAGAATGCTAACTATGAACCAAAATATAAATGACAGTCATAGTAAGATGTTCTGTGTGAGTTTAGAGCTGGAGAAAAGGCAAGAGAGATCTGAAAAGGTAGATTGCCCATTTATGGACTTGACTTTGACCACAGGGACAGGCATGGAATAGTTGGGAACCTGGATGGATTTTCACTGAGACTTATGATACATGCTTTATTCACTCACATGGGGACTGTGAGTCATGAGAATGTGCAAATGACATCTTATGTTTCTTATTTCAGTATCCGCACTGTCCTGATGTTCTGAGACCATAGTGACTCCTTCCTACTGCTGACACCTCCACTCCACTGAATCACAGCACCAGTCACATCACAGCGTTGATTTTGTTCCTCAGAAGGACTGACAATAAAGTACTCATGCAAGCATTCCACGTGAAACTGGATTTTCTATGAAAGTGTTTTCAACCCTAAGCGAGAGCTATCACACCTCAGCTGGGGAACTGGTGGGTACCAGCCTTCCTTCTGATTTGAAGGACCTAGGTCATTTTTCCTATTGGGGACAGTACATCTTGTGACATCTTGCATGCTTTTCTCTCTGGAATCCACAGTCACAGGAACTCAGTGGAGCAGAGAGATCTTTCTGTGCAGGTACACACAGGATCTGTGAGCTTAGCCTTCCAACCACACTTTCCACTGTCTGTACTTTATTCCTCATGAAATATGTGAGGATCGGGTAAAAGCGCAGCATGTCAGGGAACATGGAACTGCTATCTTAAATAAGAGCAAGTCTGAAATTCTGACTCATCACTTCCAATAATAATAGTATGTGATAGATGGGCTGCAAGTTATACTTGTGGTGTTTAACAAACAGGTTGCTATAGGATTAGAGAGTTCCAAGAATGCTAATCCAGACATGAAGAAAACACAAATTGATTGGACTTTGTTATATAAAATAAATTTAAAAAAAACACAAATTGATATTTGGTAATTTCCTATGTGCACTTATCATTCATTTTGTTACCGATGCTGTTATAACTATACTGAGAATTCCCTTTAAATGTTAAAGTAACAACTTCATTCCAATAGATTTCAATTTCTAACTGTATTCAAGAGGGAGAATAAAAGGAGAAAATGGTCAGATAAGAAGGATAATAAAATGGGGGAGGTTACATGGGGTCAAATGCTCTTCTGAGGAGATCTATGTGCACTTGTATGAACAGGTATGTGTACTTTTGTAGCTGTATGTGCAGTTTTATAAACAGGTGTGTGTACTTTTGGACATGTATGTGCCCTTGTGTGAACAAGTTTGTAGACCCTGCATATCTATTTGCAGTTTTTAAACATGTATGTTGACTTTGTAGATGTGTATGCACTTGTATATGTGAGTTCACACACACACACACACACACAATTCCAAGAACCTCTTTCCAACATCCAAGCCACATGCAAATTTTCCATTGGTGCTGGGGATCTGAATTCAAGTCCTAATTCTTACACAGTTAAAACTTTACAAACTGAGCTCTCTCCACAGCCCATTACCAGCTAATTATCATCTAAATATGGTATTTAAGAACACTTTTCACCCAGATGCTGGTAAAAAACATATCAAGCTGCCTTAAGGTATTATAAGAAAAAGTAAACAAAGAGATTCATAGTTGGTTGTAAAGACGAATAACAATGTCACATAGTGATGTCACATTGCAGGAAAGGGCCAAGAAGACTTTGGGAAATAACGTTAGAAATGAAGTTTTCTTCTGAGCTTCAGAAAAACTGCAACAGTATGAAAACTAAAGGGAGATAAACCCTCAGCAGCAGAAAGGAAGAGACAAGTGATGAGACCTAGTAATTAGGTTTGGCAATGTAATTGATACATTTAAATACATGTACATTTTTCAAATGGAATTGTCTGTACCAAATCCAGAACTAAGAACCAAAGAGACTACTACTAAGTTGACTGACATCTACTCTTTGTTGTTCTTTGAGGTGGGGACAGATATCTCTGGCCTCACTTGAAAATGGAGCTGCTCTGACCTTATTTTGATAACTTAAAAGTTGTTGGTTGAATCCTGTATTTATGGGACTATTCAAACTGCAGATAAATAATTTTACATTTATCCAGAATATGGAACACTTCGAACATAAGATCTTCACTATGTTGTGGTTTAAATGGATTAGCAGATAGCATTGTGCCATCATTCTTCTGTGCATTCCCACAAGTCAAGCTCCTTTCCCAAGAGACTTCCCTACCTCTACCTATTGTCTCCTTACTCTCTGACCGAGGAAGATTTTTCTTACAAATTATCCATGTTTACACATAAAAGTTGAATTTATAGAGATCAAAACTTGAAACATAAAGACAACTGCAAGGGATTAATTTTATGAAACATTGTTTTTCAAGTTCACAGCAGTTTTTTGTTTCCATTTGTAAAATGTACCACACAGTAATGGTTACAGAGCACAACTGTTTATTGCTTTATGGTGTTATAGGTCAAGAAAAACATTTATCTCTCACCATTCTACACACTAGCTTCAAGATACCATCAGAACTCATGTCTGCCTAGCTCTAGCTTCCTGGCCTGCACATAAATGCTTTCTCTTCCTACGTTTCTTAGCCTAGGGATCAGTTGTCCTCACACATTTGTAAGAGTACCACTCCACTCAGGAGTGCTGGAGATCTTCCCGAAGATCTCAACCTCAAAAACCATCATGCTGCATATTAGGCATCAACATAAGTATCTGGGCACCACACAACCACATTACTATAGCACTGTATGTGAGGAAATCTTTGCTATCAAGTTTGAAGTCTATTACAAAATATGATTAATAACAACCTGAGTGCCTTGCCTTTGAGTGTCTTTCATTGAAACATGATGCAACTCAATTCTCACTATGAGGAGAATGGTTTAAATAGGTTATGAAAATAAATATACATATATGTTTATATATATATACATATATATATATATATCTCTCGCGAATAATTATATAAATATATATTTTTCCAACCTAGAATCTACTCATTAGATCTGAGTTGGTGTTCACAGTGTGGTTGTAACACAGGTGGCTGCATGAGTAGTGAAACAACATAATAGAAGTGACAGACGTAGGGGTGTGGGGGAACAAGAAAATGTTCAGAGTTTGAAAGTATATTGCTTTGAATTGATTATTTGCCAATCTGTGATGTACTCAAAGTGGGAGATTCAATAGTTTTAAAAACTGCCTTTGTATAACACTACTAGTTGAATTCTGACACAAATGCAGATTTTACTATAAACAACAAACTCAACCAGATGATGTAGCACATAGCTGTTATTCCAGGACTCAGAAGGTGAAGACAAAAGGGTCCCAGATTTGAGACAATGCTGGACTATATAGCAAGACCCTATCTCACAAAAACAAGAGAGGGAAAAAAGACAGAGGAAGAAAAAGGAGGGTCAGGAACAACAACAAATCTGCAAAAAAAATATTTGTTAACATATGTGATGGGTAAAGAATTACACTCTCTAGTATCCACATGTTCCCTTATTTAGGAAAAATTCAATACAATATACAATAACAGAAACTTCCAGAAGAGAAATCTGAGTCTAAGAAGCATATGACATGGTTCTAAGACTTAGCAATGATCAACTACAAAATACGTACAGGGCTATCTCTCTACTAACACTATGTCTCGTGTTCCCCATAGTCATATTAATCTTCGCGGTTCCTGGCAGCCACATAGCAATATTTATTAAAATGTAAAATCATACATGTCTATTACCCCAACAATATTACACTTGGGAAATAAGGCATCTGTGTAAAAAGATAAAAGGACAAAGATCTCCTCTTGTAAAGAGGAATCCTTGGCTATTTTAACTAGAACAATAAAGAATTCTAACTTCATATCTAGAAGTACGTCAATCTACAAACAGAACAAACTGCATCAAGTAGGATGCTTCCGCAACCATACATGGCCAGGTTCAGAATAATGTGCCCTATGATCCAATCTTTGTGACAGTCAATATCAAAAGTAAAAAAAAAAAAAATCCCAGTTATTCCCATGCAACTTTGCATTCCTATTAAGAAAGAGATGTTCAGGGCAGGGTGAGTCCCATAGGGACCTAGTTTGAAAATAGTGAAGGTACTGAAGGGAACTTCCTAAGTGCAACTGTTGGGTTTCATCTGCTACAGAGGGACTTGTGAGTAGAACACTTACCAACACCTCATAAAGAAAGTGCAGAAGAACAAAATGAAAGTTTCAAATGCCAACTGGAATAAATTTGGTACATTGTAACTGCTGTTGTCAGTGGATTCAGTGAATTTCTGTTTTCTTTCTTTTTGGCTTTGTATTGCTGTTTTTAATCCTTGGGCCAAATAATCATCATAATAATACTAACTGCCCCAGATGTTTAAAATGTCAGAGGTAATTGTCAAAAATATTTTGTCTGTGTATCATATTACTCAGAATTATAAATCTGTTCTTCTCACTGGATCAATTCAGGAATCTAAGCCTATATAATCTTAGTGGTGTCAGCTCCTGGGTCCCAGAAGGGAAGGCTCTAGGCACTGAGAAGACAACACCATGAACATGAAAACACAGGAAAGGGAAGCAGCTTCTGCAGATGCTCCCAGGTGCCCCTTCTACTGATGCTCTGGGACAGGATCAAGGCAACCAGGAAATGTAATTCTACCAAAGATAAAGAGCCCAACATAAAATGTTCATTTAGTGTATGCATTACCATTGCTTTACTTGTTTGTGTGCTCCAAGGTCTAACACACACTGGCCTTTAATTTGCTAATTTCCTGCTTTTCATTCACTAGGACTAAGACTACACTTGTGCCTGACAGTGACACCATCCAGCACTAAGTCTTCCTTGACAGAAAGTTCCAAGCTGACAGAACTAACTTGATATAACTTAACTACCTCCAGCACTGGTATGGCTGTGGACTACTTTAATGCTATCACCAAAAAGCACAACACAATAAAATAGTGACTAAATGCTTGTGACTCTGTGGTTCTGAAAGCCCTAGTGTTAGAAATCCAAAGGTTGGAGACAGTGCCATTTGTAA
Source organism: Phodopus roborovskii (assembly GCF_943737965.1). Classification (NCBI taxonomy): domain Eukaryota; kingdom Metazoa; phylum Chordata; class Mammalia; order Rodentia; family Cricetidae; genus Phodopus; species Phodopus roborovskii. The sequence goes on along the minus strand of NW_026126422.1, from coordinate 2,049,263 downwards.
GATTTGGTAGAATCCAGTGGAAATTACAGTCTGTAGCTGAAACTGAGGCAATCAAAGGCCACCTTAAACAATGACAGAATACTTAAGTACTTACTGTTCTGTTAAGTAATTGCTAAATGATTTGAAAGTGGCAATCACTTTGGTTTTGTATCAAGTTACAGTAATGTGGGAGTTGGCAGCTGAGGAAAACAAGTGAAATATTTTGTGTAAGATCACATGAAATGTACCATAATACTGACTTACCACTTTCTATCTTATTTTAAGTAGGGTATACATACGGATTTCTTTTATTATTACAGTTTCTTGTTTTTTACTTAGTCACTTATTGGAAAATATGAGGCATTAGGAGAATTTGTCTAATACCCTGAATCACATGCTATATGAAAATACTAGAGTCCTGATCCACAGCCTGGAAGAATTCATCCAAGCAAGCAATTCTTAAGGTATTCACTTTGATAACAAATATTGAGAAATTGCCCTTTCAGTGGAAGCAAAACAGAGAACATGAAAGTCATGCTTTTGGAAGGCTTGGTTCTGATTCACCCCATACCTGGTCTGCACAGTCCCACAGCAGGGACTCTAGCTACCTTCACTGTACCTAGCATCAAACTAGACCTCTATAGTCTCAGACTGAGTGTGTTGTTCACTGTTGTGTTAAAGTAAATATCCTGGGATGCCTTGTCTGGGATCTGAGTAGATGGAGAGGAAAGTGTGGAATAAAGAATTAATGGTTAAAGACAGAGCAGTCCAACACACCTCAGGACTTGGCATTTCTTTTGAGTAGACTCAAGCTTCAAGAAAGCAAACACCAGCAGAGTAACAGTAAAGTGTTGCTTTGCACATAAATAGTTCAAAAGTATTTCCCATTAAATGTTCAAATAAGTGTAAATAATAGAAAAAAGATGGAGCCTGGGGCTCTTCATATTACCATATCACCGTCTCTCCCATAGCTTGGATATATAAGGAATGTAACACTGAATGATGGGTGAAATCCAAGCTGGGGGACTCTGAGCTTTGTGTCTCTATGATAACTTAATCTTTAATTTACTTCCACACCAACTTTCCACATAAATACACTCATTTTAATTGTACACCTCAATGAACCTCGACCACAATACTATTCACCATCCACAAACAAGACACACAGTGTTCCGACCACTCCCTCCTAGAAGTTCCCTTGTAGCCCCTTGTGGTTCATCTGCCTACGTAGGCTTCCAATACAATCTAGATCTGCCTTCTTCTCTCAGGCTGCTTTATGTAATCTATAATTTGGTTGCCTTATTGAACCATATTTGTGTGGGTGTGTGTGTTGAGAGAGAGAGGCAGAAACAGAGAGAGAGAGAGAGAAAGGGAGGGAGAACAACTTGTAGGGGTCTGGTCTCTCTTCTCTACATGTGGGTCCCATGGACTTAGCTTGGGTTGTAAATATTGGTAGCAAGCTCTTTTACCCACTGATCCAGCTTGCTGAGCCTATTCTATAATTTTACATGAAGCCCTTCTACTCTACCCCACCCTACTGCCTAACCCTGGGTCTTACCTCCATAGCTTTAGTTATGCAGGTTCAACAATAGTTTGACAGTATTACATGAAACTTCTAGAAATAATCATAAGCTCTCCACTATACAACAATATTTTTCAGATATGAAGTGTTTACTAGAATCCCACTGTATATATTTTAAAAAAATTATACCTGCCTCAGAGAATGTGCATGTCATTTGCAATAATCACTGTAAGTACTCCACACATGTTTTCATTGTTTATTAAAAAAAAACAAGATAGCAAGGCTAATTTCTAATGTAATTGAACCACTTTGACTTTTATCAGCGCGGGATGTGAACTCCAGCCTCATACCTCAGCAAATCTCAATTACGTCATCTATTAGAAAGGCGAATTCGTGAGAGGGAGGTCCGGCCACAGCTGGGCACAGCATCAGAAGGAGGTTTGAGCTACAGGCTTGAGCAACACAAGTGAGCAGCCCAAATCCCAGCCCAGAAGCAGTGTCACAGAAAGGACCGAGCTTTAGGCCCACAGAAGTGTAAAGAGAGCCACGAAGCTCAGATCCAGGAGCAGCATCAGAGCCCATACGCAGAATCAGAGGATGGCCTGAGCTTCAGGCCTGGGGCAGTGTCAAGAGAGCCATGAGCCTCAAAACCATGAGCAGTGTCAGAGGGAGGTCCTGGTCTCAACCCCCGGAGTGAGGAGTGATCACCGGGTGAAGCGAAAGCAGTGCATTTTAGCAGTAGCTTCCAGAAACTACCACAATAAGTTCTTATGGGAAAGATCACCTATGTCCCAGCCAGCATCCACTGCCATTTCTCGGTGGGAGATACATTGACTCAGCCCATCTACACCTGCAACCGGAGGAGAATCCACCTGAGCTGTAGCCCCACCCGTGCAACAAGGAGTGACAAACTGAGCCTGGGGCCCACTTCCACCAGGAGGATCGTTCTCCAGAAGCTCTGCTCTACTTGTCTCTGGAGGAGCAGTCAACACAGCCACAGCTCCCAACTTTACCAATTGCAGAAAGAGAGAACCCCTGAATTAGAAGCTCCACTTATAATGATTCGAGGAAGAGATGGGTAAACAAAAAGGTAAGAACACGCTCAACAATATAAAGAACAATATGGCACCACTAGGAACTAGTGTTGCTACAACAGTAAGACTGGAACATTTCAAAACAGATGAAGTAGAAGAAAACGACTTTAAAAATAAATTTATGAAGGTTATTGGGGCCCTTAAAGAGGAAATGAAAATTTCTCTTGAGGAAATGGAAGCACAGACAAACAATAAAATTGGAAGATGTCAACAAATCCCTTAAAGAAAACTGAGAACAAGCAATCAAACAAATGATGGATTCAAGACATGAAATCTGAAGTAGAGGCAATAACGAAAACACAAACTGAGGGAATTCAGGAAATGGAAAACTTGGGTAAATGATCAGAAACCACAAATGCAAGAATAAACAAGACACTACAAGAGACGGAAGAGAGAATTTCAGGCTTTGAAGATAACTTGGAGGAAATAAATTCATCGTTCAAGGAAAAATTAAAATACAACAAATCTTTAACAGTAATCATGCAGGAAATCTGGAACACCATGAACAGATCTACCTTAATAAATTATAATAGGAATAGAAGGAGAAGAAGTCTAATTCAAAGGCACAGAATATATATTCAATAAAATCATAGAAGAAAACTTCCCCAACCTAAAGAAAGGATGCCAGTGAAAATAAAAGAGGCTTACAGAACACCAAATAGACTATACAGAAAAAGTCCCCTAATCACATAATAATCAAAACAGTAAACATACAGAATGAAAGAATACTAAGAGCTCCAAAGGAGAAAGGCCAGCTAAGGTATAAAGGCAGACCTATCAGAATTACACCAGACTTCTCAATGGAAACAATGAAAATCACGAGGTCCTGTTCAGAGGTTATGCAGACACTAAGAGACCACGGATGCCAGCTCAGACAACTTTATCCAGCAAAGGTTTTGATTACCATGGACAGAAAAAACAAGATATTCCCTGATAAAACCAAATTTAAACAATACCTATCCACAAACCCAGCACTACTGAGTGTAAGGTGTAAGGCTTTTCCTCCCGCTGCCGCGCCAGCCCCAAGTACACACAGGGACTCTGTATTAGATATAATTCTGTTGGCCAGTTACTTGTTTCTCATCAGCTAGCTCTGTCTTAACTATTAACCCGTTTCTATTAATCTAAGTATTTCCACGTGGTCTCATCTTACCAGGGAGGAGACCCAGACCTCTCTTCTCTGCAGTATCTCCATCCTGACTCCTCCTTACTACTTCCTCTTTCCTTCTTGTCTCCTAGTCCCTCCTGTCTTCCTTTCCTATTGGCCAACAGTGCTTTATTCATTAACCAGTATAAGAAACATATACAGAATGACATCTCCCATCATCTCCTCTTTTCTGTCTAAATAAAATAAAGGGTTTTAACCTTAACATAGCAAAATATATAACACAACAGTTATCAAGTTAGAATCACAGTTAACAATATTTAGTCCATTAACATTTAGCAAGATTAAAAGAAACTATTCTATCATCTATCCTATATTTGTGAGTCTAAAGTCCTATATGTAACTTATCCTTAAGCTTAACTAAGGAAAACTATAACCATAACTATCTGTCTTCAACTCCTTCAAAGACCACAGAAGTATAGTATATAAACACTAGAAATGACAGGGACATCTTGCCTTGTCAGTCACCTGAAGTTCTTCTGTAATCTTCCATCTTCAGCCCATAGGCCATGGTGTTCTAGCAGACTCAACAAAGCAGGAAACTTTAAACTGTCTTCTTGTATTGGCAGTTTGTCAGTCATTTTTCTCGTCCTGACAGACTCTTCCATGAAGCAGGAACTCTGTAGCAATGTCCATCTTGAATCAGCAGTCACTTTTCAGTGGGTCCTGCATGTCCAGTTTATACAGCATAAAGTCAAACAGTGTAGACAAGAGCAGTTTTAGTGAGATTGTTACATTTTCTCCTCCTGTTGCACTGACCACGCCCATTGGGGGGTGGAGCCATGGGCAGAAGTGACCTGTAGAAGGAGGTCTATGTAAGAACAGGGAATGCTCTCTTGCTGGCAGTACTCAGACAGGAGAGCATCCGATGGAACGTGCTGGTGTTCATCTGTCTAGGTTGTAAGTTATTTCTCCCTGAATAAGCATCTATTCGGCCTATGTGTTTATCCTGATCCTTATTTAACCACAATATCTGGTGTCAGAAGCAGGATTAGGATTTTCACGGGGACCTGAGTTGCACCCAGGCAGCATAGGCCGCTCCCCTCCCCACCTTCCCCAAAGGGCAGGGTCCCTTGCCTAACCAGGTGGACTCACCACAGCTTTGGGACATTTACCTCTTCCTTACATCTCCTTTGCCTCCACAGCTGGCCTGAGAAGGCACTCACTGCTTCTCATTTTTTGCCCTGTTCTGCACTGCACTTTGCATTTGCACAGAGCCGCATGGAGCCCGCCCTGCTTGTGCTTTCCTGGCGGTTAGCCCTGCGATCCCGCCAATTCCACAAGACCTCTTTTACTCATTTGTCTAACAAAATTTCACTTGCCATAGGTTGTTACGAGCTATTCTACAGGGACCGGGATCAGAAGGATCATCTGCTACCAGACAATATTTGGCGGTACACTTCTGGGCAGAACCAGGATCAGACGGGTCCTTTGCAGCTGGACGCTCTTTGGTGGTACACCTCCAGGCATAACTACCACAAGCTGAGATCTACAACTAAAATCATCAAAGTTCCAGGACAGCAGAATTATACCTAAGGTAATTGTAACATCCTTTGCAATTTAAGCTGATATAATATCTGAGATCAATTGTTCCAAAACTATGGCAGATAATTTTACAATGCAGGACTTTAGGAATAATTTTACTTAATATATAGAAGGAATTTTCGCAAAAGAAAATTATGGCTGGACCAATATGAACTTTTATTTTGTAATAGCAATGGGTTTCATCATTAATGTGACATTCTTGAAGAAATGGTTTGAGATTACAGAAAAATTAAGGAACTTGTACAAACCATAGGAGACTTAGTAACAAGGATTCGAAACATTGAAAATGATAGAATTCAAAGCATAGAAAGTATAGAAAGAAAGGTTCAGAATATTGAAAACAGAATTTGTTTCAGAACAGAAACAATGCAATGCATTAACACACTAGCAGAAACAGCTCATTCCTGGTTGGAGGAAGCTAATAATAAGTTTAAAAATCTGGAACATCAGATAGAAAGGCTAGATGATAGAATCTCTTCCATGTCTGAGGATGATGGCAAGCTAGCAGATAGAACATTGTTTCGAGAAGGCAGTTTACACGCCATTCAGATAATATCTAAGGATGATAAGATTAAAAACATGGAATCATTTGTAGTTGGAGAAAGTAAGAAACTGGCTGATGCAATGAAGGCTCTAGAAAGTTATTTGATTCAAGAAGTTCAGACACTCAAAGAAACAATGGTGAATAGATTTCAGGCTTTAGAAGACCTTCAGTCTGATACATCAGAAGAAGAACTACAGGTTAACAGGGCATGAAAAAGACTTAAAATTTTCCACACCATTTAGGGTCAGGGGAGCTTTCCCTGTATCTATTAATGAAAAACCAGCAATGAAAAAAACACCCAAAAGGTGTCATTGCATATCAATGGGAACCAATACGTATGAAAGATTTAAAAGATATAAAGGAAGCCGTAGTCTCTTATGGCATGCACTCACCATATGTGAAGCAATTAGTGGAATCATGGGCAAGGAATAACAAGGTGACCCCTAAGGATTGGGATCAATTAATATCAGCTGTCCTTGAAAACTCCTCTCAATTAGAATGGAGGGCTTTATGGAGAGAGGAAGCAAAAGCTCTTGAACTTCAGGGCTTAAAGAAAGGTTATAAAGCTCCCCAAGATAAAATTCTTGGTGAGGGTCTCTATGCTGACCCAGAAACCCAAGCTGCTTATGATGAACATATCTTGTCTCTATGCAGTACAGCAGCTCTGAATGCTTGGGATAAGGTTCATGAATTAGGAGAGAAGATAGAACCCTATACCAAGATAAGGCAATGACCTAGAGAACACTTTAGTGTCTTTCTAGAAAGATTATCTAGGGCAGTACAATTAGAGGTAGCAGACATAGATTCTAGGCGAATACTCACAGAATCATTAGCTTATGAGAATGTGAATCCTCAATGCAAACAGGTGCTTTGGCCTTTAAAAATGCAGTCAGCACCCTTGGATGAGTGGGTCCTATATACAGGCAACATTGAGTATAATGAGAATAAGACTGAAGCATGGGTAGGAGAAGCCATATCTAAAGGTCAAAGAAGGCATCAAGATAACAGAGTTCCTTACTATGGTGACTTAGAAGCTTGGGTAGGAAAAGCCATCTCCAAAGGTTTGAAGAGATATCAACATGTCAGATGTTATAACTGTGGTAAGATAGGACATCTAAAAAGAAATTGTAGGCAAAGCTTCCCTAGAAATAACACTCCCAGGAATGAATCAAACAGAAGGCCTCAGCCTCCGGGGTTATGTAGAAGGTGTGGCAAAGGCAGACACTGGAAAAATGAGTGTAGATCGACCAGAGACAAGCAAGGAAACCCTTTACCATTGGGAAACTCCTTGGGGGGGGGCTCTCGAAAGTCCCCATGTCACAGGTATCCCGAACATTCCCAGTCACAGTGGAAGACAATCTCCCACAGGACAATAAGAAAATTCTGTGCCTATTATGAAAACTCATACCGCTGTGGATGACAAACTAGTGACAGATGTTGAATCAAACATGACAGAAGGAAATAAAAAAACATATATTTGGCAAACCTCTATAAATAGTCAAAGGCCTAGATTGATAGTTAAGATGAATAATAGACTGTTTGACAGGTTACTTGACACAGGGGCAGATATAACTATAATATGTAAATCTTGAACTCGAAGATGGTCCCTGCATGAGGTAAATGTTCAATTCTTAGGGATTGGAACCCTGTCTAAGGTAAAACAGAGCACGAGATGGATTGAATATATAGGACCAGAAGGACAGAGAGGAAGTTTGAGTCCATATGTGGCTGATGTAGTGATAAATTTATGGGGTCGTGATCTATTACAGCAATGGAATACATAGATTACCATTCCTCCAGTATTAGATAGGTAATATAAACGACCACATGATTGTGGAAAAAATATTATAAAGTACTATACAAGACAGATACCAAATATCCAGGCTGTACAAAAACAAAATACAAGTGCTGAACAAACAGAGGAACCAAAAGCCCTGCCTTTAAAATGGGTAGGACAATGGCCTATGACCACTGAGAAGTTAGAAGCTTTAGAAAGCCTGGTTCAGGAACAGCTAAATGCTGGACATATTGAGGAATCAACCAGCCCTTGGAATTCTCCTGTATTTGTGATAAAAAAGAAATCTGGTAAATGAAGAATGCTTACAGACCTGAGAGCCATCAATAAAGTTATCCAGCCAATGGGCTCTCTACAGCCTGGAATGCCCTTGCCTTCTTTGATACCCAAAGAATGGCCTATTATAGTTATTGATTTATAGGATTGCTTCTTCACTATACCTTCACATTAACAAGATAAAGAGAAATTTGCCTTCACAGTACCTAATTACAATAATTCTCAACCGGTGAAGAGATATCAATGGAAGGTTTTGCCACAGGGAATGCTAAATAGCCCCACCCCTGTGCCAATATTTTGTACAAAAACCATTAGAAATAATTCATAAACAGTTTCCATAATCCATAATCTATCATTACATGGATGATATATTGTTAGCTGACTCTAAAGGAGAAATATTAGAAAAAATATTTGAGAAAGTAAAGGAAGTTTTACCTCGCTGGAGATTACAAATTGCACCTGGAAAAAAAAAAGGAGAGTCTATCAACTACTTAGGATATAAAATAGGTCTACAGAAAATTAGACCACAAAAAGTACAGATCAGAAGAGATTGCTACCAGACTCTTAATGATCTTCAAAAATTACTAGGAGAGATTTCTCAACTGCAAACCATTATTGGAGTAGAAAGGCATGATTAGAAAAACTTGAAAAGGTCCCTAAAAGTTGAAAAGTGCTTGAATAGTCCACGAATACTATCAGCTGAAGCTGAAAAGGAATTAGAATGGGTATAAAAGAGGATACTAGAAGTACATGTGGACTGTGTGGATCCAAACCTAGACTGTATTCTGGTTATATTACCATCTAGAGAATATCCTTCAGGGATTTTGATGCAGAGAGAAGATATCATATTATAATGGATATTCCTACCACATAAACAGAATAAAAACTAGAAACATATATAGAAAAGATCTCTGACTTGATTATAAAAGGTAAATTAAGACTTTGTCAGCTAACAGGAAGGGATCCAGCAGAAATTATAGTACCTTTAACTAATGAGGAAATTTCCTCCTTATGGAAAGATAATGAATATTGGCAGAGAGCTTGCAGTAACTTTTTGGGAATGATTAGCAACAACTATCCCAAAACTGAGGGAATCAAATTCATAAAGAAAATGATTTGGAGGGTGGTTAGGGTGCATGTGAGAGGGCAGAAAGGATAAAAGGGAGGGAAAGAAGGAGGGAGGGAGGGAGGGAGGGAGAGGGAACTGGGATCGACATGTAAAATAATAAATTAAAAAAAAATGCTTTGACTCCAAAATTTAAGTTCAAGGACAAGTTACTGGGGAAAAGGATTTCTATTTTTGTTTCCACAGTAAAAGGAAAAGCTGTGGATCCCTTCCAATAAAAATTAAAAAACAAACAAACAAAATTATACCTGATTTCTCAACAGAAACAATGAAAACCAGTAGGTCCAGTTCAGAGGTTATGCAGACACTTAGAGACCACAGATGCCAGCTCAGACAACTTTATCCAGCAAAGGATTCAATAACCATGGAAAGAAAGACAAGATATTCTTCCATGATAAAACCAAACTTAAACAATACCTATCCACAAACCCAGCACTACTAAGAGCACTAAAAGGAAAACACCAACCCAAGGAAATCACCTATGCCCACAAGAACACAGGACATAGATGAACTTACATAAGCAAATACGGGGGGGGGAAGAATTGAACACACAATGCCATCTCCAACGACAAAACCAAAAATAACAGGAACCAACAATCATTGGTCATTAATATCAATTAATATAAATGGTCTCATTCACCTATAAAAAGACACAGGCTAACAGTTTGGATATGAAAACAGAATCCAACACACCTCAATCTCACAGACAACATTACCTTAGATAAAGGGTTGGGAAAATATTTTCCAATCAGACATAAGAAACAAGATGGTAGAGTAACCTAACATATATCTAACTGGACTTCAAACTAAAATGAATCAAAAAAGAAGGACATTTCTTACTCATCAAAGGAGGAATCCATCGAGAGGAAATCTCAATTCTGAACATCTATGCCTCTAAAATAATGGCTTCTGTATTTTTTAAAAACACATTACTAAATATCCCTGATGAACATCGATGCAAAAAATACTCAATAAAATACTGGCAAACCGAATTCAAAAATAAATCAGATAAATCATCCACCATGACCAAGTAGGCTTCATACCTGGAATGCAGGGATGGTTTAACATACAAAAATCTATCAACGTGATCCACCATATAAACAAACAGAAAAAAGAAAAACCATATGATTATCTCCCTAGATGCGGAAAAAGCCTTTGACAAAATTCAACACCCTTTCATGATAGAGGGCTTGGAGAGGGCAGGGATAAAAGAAACATACCTAAACATAATAAGAGCAATATACAGCAAAACCAACTGCCAACATCAAACTGAATGGAGAGAAACTTAAGCCAATTCCTCTAAAATCAGGAACAAGACAAGGCTGTCCTCTTTCTCCATATCTCTTCAATATCATACTAGAAGTTCTAACTAATGCTATAAGACAACAAAAGGAGATCAAGGGGATCCAGATTGGAAAGGAAGAAGTCAAACTGTCTCTATTTGCAGATGATATGATAGTTTACATAAGCGACCCAATAAACTCTACCAGGGAACTCCTGCAGCTGATAAACGCCTTCAGCAAACTAGCAGGATACAAGATAAACTCAAAAAATCAGTAGGCCTACTTTTTTAAACGACAAAGAGGCAAAGAAAGAAATCAGAGAAACATCACCCTTTACAATAGCCACAAGCAACATACAGTATCTTGGTGTAACGCTTACCAAACAAGTAAAAGACCTATATAATAAGAACTTTGTGGCTCTAAAGAAAGAAATTAAAGAAGATAGCAGAAAATGGAAAGATCTCCCATGCTCTTGGATAGGTATGATAAACATAGTAAAAATGGCAATCTTGCCAAAAGCAATCTACAGATTCAATGCAATCCCCATTAAAATCCCACCACAATTCTTCACCGACATTGAAAGGTTAATAATCAACTTTATATGGAAAAACAAAAGACCCAGGATAGCCAAAACAACCCTATACAATAAAAGAACTTCAGGAGGCATCACCATTCCTGATTTTAAGCTCTACTACAGAGCTATAGTTCTGAAAACAGCCTGGTATTGGCATAAAAATAGACAGGTAGACTAATGGAATCGAATTGAAAATCCTGATATTAACACACACACCTATGAACACCTGATTTTCTACAAAACAGCTAAAATTATACAATGGGGCGAGGACAGCATCTTCAACAAATGGTGCTGGCACAATTGGATGAGGGTGTATAGAAGATTGCAGATAGACCCATATCTGTTGCCATGCACAAAACTCAAGTCCAAATGGATCTAAGACCTCAACATCAATCCAGCCACATTGAACCTCTTAGAAGAGAAAGTAGGAGGTACCCTTGAAAAAATTGGTATAGGAGACCACTTCCTGAACATAACTCCAGGGGCACAGACACTGAAAGAAACAATTAATAAATGGGACCTCTTCAAACTTAGAAGCTTCTGTAAGGCAAAGGACACAGTGGACAAGACCAAACGGCAGCCCACAGACTGGGAAAAGATTTTCACCAATCCTATATCCGACAAAGGGCTGATCTCCAAAATAAACAAAGAACTCAAGAAACTAGTCAACAAAACACCAAATAACCCTATTAAAAAATGGGGTACAGAACTGAAGAAAGAATTCTCAATAGAGGAAATCACAAAGGCTGAAAGACACTTAAGAAAATGCTCCACATCCTTAGCTATCAGGGAAATGCAAATCAAAATAACTTTGAGATACCATCTTACCCCTGCCAGAATGGCAAAAATTAGAAACACCAGTGATGACTTATGTTGGAGAGGATGTGGAGAAAGTGGAACACTCCTCCACTGCTGGTGGGAGTGCAAACTCATACAGCCATTTTGGAGATCAGTATGGCGGTTCCTCAGGAAAATGGGAATTAGTTTACCACATGGCCCGGCAATCCCACTCTTAGGCATATACCCAAAGGATTAACATCCATGCAACAAAGACATCTGTTCAACTATGTTCATAGCAGCACTGTTTGTAATAGCAAGAACCTGGAAGCAACCTAGATGACCCTCAATTGAGGAATGGTTAATGAAGATGTGGCACATCTACACAATGGAATACTACTCTGCAGAAAAATAATAATGGTATCTTGAAATACGAAGGCAAGTGGATGGCACTTGAAGAAACCTTCCTGAATGAGGTAACCCAGTCACAAAAAGAGGAATATAGTATGGACTCACTCATATATCGATTTTAGACCTAGAGCAAAGTATCATCAGCCTATAATTCACATCACCAGAGGAACTAGGATACAAGGTGTATTCTAAGAGATTCATATAAAGTCCCTCACAGAACTGGTAATGGACAAGTCCCCCAGAGGTCAGGTGAAGTGGGGGGGGCAGCGAATGGAGAGAGAAGTAGGAGAAAATGAGGGGGAGGAAAGGAAAACATGTGCGACCAGGAAGATTGAGCCTGGTTAGGAATAGAAGGTAGGAAAGAGAGAAAGAGACAGAGACAGAGAGAGAGAACATAAAAGAGGGAGCCAATATTGGTTTGAAGATAAAATTGAACACAAAGAAAGGTCTAGAGAACTACAAGACTGCTGCCAACTAACTATTTGAGCTTCCGTGGAAAGGCTATCATAAATGCCCTTCCCGGAGAGTGAGATCAACAACTAACTTATCCATGGAGCCCTCAACTAATGCCAGTTGGATACAGGAGCAAACACCCATACATAAACACTGAGTCGAACTAGAACCCAGATGCAGATGGAGAGGACAAGACCAGGTGGCAGAAACACATAGAGACAGCTTACCTGAACAAGGAGGAGCTAATGGCCACTAGACTGACAGCTGGGAAGCCAGCATAGGACTGACTCAGGCCCCCCTGAATATGGGTCTCAGCCAGAAGGACTGAGCAGTCTAAGGGACCTCAGACAGTGGAGCCAGGATGTATCCCCGGTGCACAAAAGGACTTTGCAAACACATCCCCCATGGAGGGATAACTGCCTTAATCTAGAGACAGGAGAGAAGCCTTAGTCCCTACTTCACATGACCTGTCAGATCTACATGACCCCAACTGGATGGCATTCCCCTACATATGGAATTAGGGTGGAGGGATGGGAGGGGAGGGTGGTTAGAGTGCATGTGAGAGGGCAGAGAGGGTAAAAGGGAGGGATGGAGGGAGGGAGGAACGGAGGGAGGGAGGGAGAGGGAACTGGGATTGACATGTAAAATTATAAATTAAATTTAAAAAAATGCTTTGACTCCAAAATTTAAGTTGAAGGACAAGTTACTGGGGAAAAGGATTTCTATTTTTGTTTCCACAGAAAATGAAAAGATGTGGATTCCTTCCAGACTAATGTGGTTTGATCACGCCAGACTGCCTGAAACAGAGTACAAGGTGATCCTATATTCAAAACAGCTGGACAAAGCAGCCTTACAGACTACAGCCAGGATTTCTGAATCTTCTTCGAATCCCCCATGACAGTGCCCCTTACTAGCAGGAAGTAGTTTGGAAAGAATGACACCCAAATTCCCAAATATTGTGTATAAATGTTTGTTTTCATTTAATTGGACTTTGTTATATAAAATAAAATAAAATAATAAAAAAAACATTACTAAAGTCTGATTCACAAATCAAGTGCCAAACACTAATAGTGGGAGACTTCAACACCCCACCCTCACCACTGACAGTCTATCAGACAGAAGCTTAACAAAGAAATAAGGGGACTAACAGAGGCTATGACTCAAATGGAGTTAAGAGACATCTATAGAACATTCCACCCAAACATAAAATATACATTTTTCAGATTCTAATAGAACCTTCTCAAAAATTGTCGATATACTCAGTAACAAAGTAAATGCCAATATACATACAGTAGAATAAACTATTGTACCCTACCAGATCACCACCGCTTAAAGTTAGAATTCAACAGCAAGATTACTTTCAGACAGCCCACAAACACATGGAAATAGAAAAATAATCAACTGAACCACTACTGCGTCAAGGAAGAAATAATGAAAGAAACAAAAGGCTTAAAAAATGTAATGAAAATGACCTCATAACATACCCAAACTTATGGGACACAATGAAAGCAGTGCTGAGCAGAAAGGTCACAGCACTAAATGCACATACAAAGAAGCTGGGAAAATCACACACTAGTAAATTAACAGAACAACTGAAAGCACTAGAACAAAAAGAAGCAAATTCACCCAGCCGGCGTAGATGACAGGAAAGTCAAATTGAGGGCTGAAATCAATAAAATAGAAAAAAAAATAATACAAAGATTCAATGAGGCATAGAGTTGGTTCTTTGAGAAATTCAACAAAATAGACAAACCAGTATCCAAACTAAACAAAAGGCAGAGAGAGAATATCCAAATTAACAAAATCAGAAATGAAAAGGGGAACATACAACAGACACTGAGGAAATCCAGAGAACCATCAAGTCATACTTCAAAAACTCCACAAAGTTGGAAAAATTTAAGAAAATGGACAATTTTCTAGGTAAGTGCCGCATACCAAAATTAAAAAAAAAAAAAAACCCAGAAAAACCACTTAAATACACTAATAACCCCTAAGGATATGAGACAGTTATCAAAAGTCTACCAGCGCCCCCCCCCAAAAAAAAAAAAAGCCCAGGCCCAGATGGGACTCAGTTCATAATTCTACCAGAAATTCAAAGAAGAGCTAATACCAATACTCCCCAAATTATTCCACACAATAGAAACAGAAGGAATATTGCCAAACTCTCTTTATGCGGCTACAATTACACTGATAACCAAACCACACAAAGACAAGAAAAAGAATTACAGAAAAATTTCCCTCATGAACATAGATGCAAAAATATTCAATAAAATACTGGCAAACTGAATTCAAGAACACATCAGAAAAATCACCCACCATGACCAAGTAGGATTCATCCCAGAGATGCAGGGATGGTTCAACATACGAAAATCTGTCAATATAATCTACCATACAACCAAACTGAAACAAAAAAAAAAAACACATGATCATCTCACTAGATGCTGCAAAAACCTTCAACAAAATTCAACACCCCTTCATGATAAATGTCGTAGAAAGCATAGGGATACCAGGAGGATACATAAACATAATGAAGGCAATGCACAGTAACCCAATAGCCAACATCAATGGAAAGAAACTCAAAGCAATCTCATTCAAATCAGGAACTAGACAAGTCTGTCCACTCCTTCCATATCTATTCAACACAGTACTTAAACTCTAGCTACAAGACAATGAAAGGAGATCAAAGGGATAGAAATTAGAAAAGAAGAAGCCAAACTGTCACTATTTGCTGATGATACGATTTTATGCATAAGTGACCCTAAAAATTCTACCAGAGTACTCCTACAGCTGATAAACACCTTCAATAGTATAGCAAGATACATGATTAACTCAAAAAAGTCAGCAGCCCCCTATATTCAGATGACAAATTGGCTGAGAAGGAAATCAGAGAAACATCACCCTTTATAATAGCACCCAACAACATAAAATATCTTGAGGTAATTCTAAACAAACAAACAAAACACATATATGACAAGAACTTCAAGTCTTTCAAGAAAGAAATTAAAGAAGATATCAGAAAATGGAAAGATTTCCCACGTGCTTGAATAGGTAGGATCAACATAGCAAAAATGGCAATCATGTCAAAAGTAATCTACAGATTCAATGAAATTCCCATCAAAATTCCAGTACAACTTCACAGACCTTAAAAGAGCAAATTACTTCATCTGGGAAAAAACAAAAACAAAAAATCAGGATAGCAAAAACAAAAAATAAAAAAAAAAAAAAAAAAAAAAAACACCACCAACAAAAACACTGTAAAATAAAGGATCTGCAGGCATCACCATCCCTTACCATCCCTGACTTTAAGGTCTACTATAGGGCTATACTAATGGGTATTGGCATAAAAGCAGACAGGTAGACCGATGGAATAAAATCTAAGAACCAGATATCAACTCACACACCTATGAACACCTAATTTTTACTAAGAATCTAAAACTATAAAATGGAGAAAAGAAAATATGGTGCTGGTATAACTGGCTGTCAACTTGTAGATGAATGTGAATAGATCCATATCTATTGCCATGCACAGAACTCAAGTCCAAATGGATCACAGACCTCAATATAAATCCATCCACACTGAATCTCATAGAAGAGAAAGTGGGAAATACATTGGAATGCATGGGCACAGGAAACCAATTCCTAAAGACAACATCAGTAGCACAGACTCTGAGAGCAGCAGTTAATAAATGGGACCTTCTGAAACTGAGATGCTTCTGGAAAGTAAAGAACACAGTCAACAAAACAAAAATGGCTTCCTACCACAGGGGAAAAGATCTTCACCAATCCCACATCTGATAGAGGGCTGATCTCCAAAATATACAAAGAAGTCAAGAAACTAGAAATCAAAACGCCAAATAATCCAATTTAAAAAATGGGGTACAGATCTAAATAGAGAATTCTCAATAGCACAATCTCAAATGGCAGAAAGACATTTAAGGAAATGTGGATCATCGCTAGTCACCAGGGAAATGCAAATCAAAACTACTCTGAGATTCCATCTTACACCAATCAGAATGGATAAAATAAAAAACACCAATGACAGATTATGCTTGAGAGGATGTGGTGAAAGGGGAACATTCCTCCATTGCTGCTGAAAAAATTAGACCCTGCAATACTATTGTTGGGCATATACCTGAAGGAGGCACATTATGTGTAACTAGGCTGGCAGGAAACTGCTCGTAACAGACATTTGCTCAACTATGTTCATAGCAACATTATTTGTAATAGCCAGATCTTGGAAACAGCCTAGGTGCCCCTCAACTGAAGAATGGATAAAGAAAATTTACACAATATAGTACTACTCAAGGATAAGAAACAATGGCATCTTAAAATTCTCAACAAATGGGCAGAACTAGAAAGAAACCATCCTGAGTGAGGTAACCCCAAACCAGAAAGACATATATAATATGTACTCACTCACAAATGGATACCCCTGATATAAAGAAAAGATACCCAGCTTAAAAAACATAGCTCCAGAGAAACTTAAAACTTCTTCGAGAAACAGATGGAAGCAGATGCAGAAATCCACAACTAAACAATGGGCCAAGATCCTGGAGTACAATAAAAGTGAGAGAGGAGCAAAAATATGACAAAGCAGTCAAAATCATGGTGTGGAAAATCCACAGAATCAGCTGACCCATGCCAATGAGACATCAATGACTCAAGTCTCAGAAATGAGGAACCAGCATAAGACAGAACTAGACTCCCTTACTACAGGTAACAACAATGGTGTGACTCGGACAATATATGAGGCCACTGGCAGTGGGTACAAGACCTAACATTAATGCAAACTTTCGTAATGGAGGCCATTCTACATGGAGAGATACCTTGCCTAGCCTAGACATAGGGGTGCCTTGGTCCTGCCTCAACTGGATGATGGGACTGACTTAGTAGACTTCCTATGTGGGTCCTTACCCTTTCCTTGGACCAGATAGGAGGAGGGGGGAGTGGGAGGGTTTCAGAGAAAAGGAGGAAGGAGGAACTGGGTTTGGCATGTAAAAAATAAATTAATATAAAAAGTCAAAGAAAAAAAGAAGGCAACTTCAAACCCTCAGCACATCATAATGACTTCATGTAGTGAGATAATCCTTCTCTGGCACTGACCACGCCCATTGGGGGTGGAGCCATGGGCGGAAGTGACCTGTGGAAGGAGGTCGGAGAGAGAGCCAGGAAAAGCTCTCTTGCTGGTGTGACTTGGACAGGAGAGCATCAGGTGGAATTTCCTGGTGTTCATCTGTCTAGGTTGTAAGTTATTTCTCCCTGAATAAACATCTATTCAGCCTATTTGTTTATCCTGATCCTTATTTAACTGCAATATCTGGTGTCAGAAGCGGGATTAGGATTTTCAGGGGACCTGGGTTTCACCCAGGCGGTAGACGCCGCTCCCCTCCCCCCACCTTCCCCAACGGGCACGGTCCCTTGCCTAACCAGGTGGACTCACCACAGCTTTGGGACATTTGCCTCTTCCTTATGGCAAAGGAGATCTTTGCCGCCAAAGCGGACCTGAGAAGGCACTCACCACTTCTCATTTTTTGCTCATTTCCGCACTACACTTTGCATTCGCGCAGAGCTGCTCGGCACCCGCATTTAATTTAATATTGATGTGTAACTTTTCCACAAGGAATAATAACGATTCCTAACAGCAGTCTTTGAACTCTCCGGAAAGAAGATGGGGCCCCACATCATCGTTTCCACTTGACTCAACCTGATGCATCTGAACTAGAAACATCACCCTAAAACTGGTTTCAGACTGTTTTGCTCAAGACAACTCATGACTAGCTAGCTGTAATGGTGCACCTTTTTATTACACCCTGGCCAGAGTTTCAAATAGAACTACAGTCAAGCATTTTCTGCCACACAGTGACTAGCTACATATGTCACAGCCAGTTCTGTTGAGAAATTTGGTTGCTAAAAATTTTTGTTCCTACAGGATCCATTGGTGCAATCATCATCCCATTTCAGCAGGAAGTAACCTTAAGATAATGACGCCCCCTTTCCCTACCCTTGGAATTTTGGGATAATAGTCATCGTCTTTGGGTTGGTTTTAGTTATTTAGGGTTGGGTATGGAAGGTGATGCTTACACTTGGGTTTATCTTTTAGACAGGAATATGGAATGGTTGGGAAAGGTATGGTTTAGATGGGATATAGGTAGATTAGCCTGTTTTCTTGTGAATTTGAGTAAGAATGAATTAGTATTTTACAGCTTACATTGTTATGTATTCTTATATGTGGTAAGCTATGTAAAATTAAGTTTATATTTTGTTATATTGTGTGAAATCTTTCCACTTACGATGTTTTATGCACATTATTTTTACCATATTCTATGTATGTATACTTTTCTTGTATTCAAGACATTTGTATATTGATACAATTTGGGATATTTATCATGCTGTCCTTCATAGTTCTACCTCTTGTCTTGACATTTCTACTCTACCTCTATTTTAGGGATTTATATGTATGTATATGTATATAGTTATATTGTTTAAGTAGTTGTTACTGCTTTACTCAGGGAAGTTTTAATCAGTTTTTTAGCTAAGTTCCTGAGTATTACAGATTATCTTCACTCATGTTTCCTGTACCTATGAGATTAGTCAGATACAGATGCTTAATCTTCAATCACTTCATAGACATGTAGAACATGGCATTTAAATGTTTTAATATTAGTACTCCATTGACATGAGACACTGTTGCTCCTGGCAGCACCGTGCACTTTCCCGAAAATATGTTGGACACTGTTGTTGCTCCTGCTGGAGTTCATTCTCGCCTCAGCTAATGGCCTGTTGGGCAAAGAATTGCCACCACCTTGACCACTGATTTGGACATGCAGTCCTATGTGCTTGCAGGAGACAAATATAGAAGACTGCTTGACCTTGCCAAGTCAGGGTAAGACAGCCATTCTACCTCCCTGCTGTTGTTGTGGTCTGTCAAGTTCTCTTGGCCTTAGCCAAACCTGGGTGTACCAACGTTGCTGTGAGACCTAGGGTGACTGTCTAGGTGGCTTGCTGTT
Source organism: Phodopus roborovskii (assembly GCF_943737965.1). Lineage (NCBI taxonomy): Eukaryota > Metazoa > Chordata > Mammalia > Rodentia > Cricetidae > Phodopus > Phodopus roborovskii. The sequence goes on along the minus strand of NW_026126422.1, from coordinate 2,029,712 downwards.
TCTGTCCTTGCTGCACCTTTTGGAAGTTGCCCATCCACACTTCCTGTCTACTCTAGTATTGTTATTTTACTTCTCAAGTCTTGATGAGGTTGAAGATTAAACTATCACAATTATTATTCTCTCTTTCTAGTTAGATATATTAGGTACTAGACTTACGTTTTCCAGCTTAGGACAACTATATTGTAAACTCCATTATGCCTTCACCCTAAGACTAGATATGTAGGTCATTTTGTTCTCTATTTTCCTTTTCTTAGAGCACACTTGTTATTCACTGTTTTGTATATAGTTTTGTATTAAGCCTAAATCTTTTCTTTAAACTAAAAGGGGAATTGTAGTGAGATAGTCCTTCTGTAGCACTGACCACGCCCATTGGGGGTGGAGCCATGGGCGGAAGTGACCTGTGGAAGGAGGTCGGAGAGAGAGCCAGGAAAAGCTCTCTTGCTGGTGTGACTCGGACAGGAGAGCATCAGGTGGAATTTCCTGGTGTTCATCTGTCTAGGTTGTAAGTTATTTCTCCCTGAATAAACATCTATTCGGCCTATTTATCCTGATCCTTATTTAACCGCGACAATGTCATCTGTCAGAAGGGCATCCTTAGTCTTCCTAACCAATTGTTTTCTGTTTCATCTGCTGCTCTATAGTCATCATTTGAATGCCTTCATTAAATAAACTCCAACTTTCTGAGAGGGGAATTTCTCTTGTTGGTGCCAAACACAGGCACTGAATAATTGAATATAAACTTTGTTGATAGCATTGGGTTTTTCTCAGTTTGAATTTTATAATCATGCATGGAATTACATTCTTACAAATCTACTTTCATTTATGAGGATAATCATATGCATCATGCCTCAGTTTTCTTATGTGGTACATGCACCCTGTGTTGAATTACGTCAACACTTGAACACTAAATAGGCTTTGCGTTCCCCATGTGGACTCTACTAGGTCATAAATAAATTCTTTTGTGTGTTGTCCAGTATGAGTTGTCAGTACTTCATTAAAGATTTTTGTTTCTATGTTTACAAAATCTTCAGTTTTCCTCTGAAGTATCTGAGTCATCTCAGCTATCAATACTGACATTACCAAATAAATTGGGAGGTCTAAATAACACTCTGTTTTCTGAAATTGATAAAAATGGGTTTATTTTTCTTTGAGAGATTTCTAAAATTATAGCACATAACATCGTGGCAACTAATTGACTTTGTATGAATCTTGACATAAAATTTGATGTTTTAATTAGCCACAGAGTTCACCAGATTTTGTTTTGTTTTGCTTCACCTTGACCAGATACCAACTTTTAGCATCAACATTTGCTTTCTTCATTTAATCCACCAAGTTTGTCAGTATAAAGTTATTTGTAAATGCCTCTGGTGTTTTAGCATATCTGGTACATGTACATATGGTTCCCTGACATGTACATATGGTTCCAGGACGATGTTACTATTTAGTGTTTTAATAAACAAGACTGACTGGTGAGAGATTTTTACGTTAGAATGATCTTCCATGAGAACCATCTTTGCTTTTATTGATTTCTTTATATCCTCTCTTTGTTATTATGTATTCACATTTTTTACATACATTACACTCTGGTTCAATTCTATTATTATTAGACCAATAAACTCCCTTAGATATCTTTACATAGTTGAACAAGTATTCTGCAACATAAACAAGTACATCACATTTTACACACTTAAACAAATGCAACATTTAATTGCATGATTGAATAAATACTCCACTAAACACACACTGTGAGTTGTAAGGTTTTTCTGCCCACCGCTGGTCTGTCCCGCCCCAGCAAAAGCCCCAATTAATGCACAGAGACTCTGTATTACTAAATATAACTTCTGAGTTCATATAATGTTAATGTAATTATGTTTTTGGGACTATTTGCTATCAAAAACCAAATGATATTGTCTTACCTGAAAGTGACAGAACTAGACATCAAACCCAAACTGGACACCTGATCCACCTGAATGACAGACTCTAATAAAAAGAATTACCACCAAAGCTCATTCAGAGGTGAGGAGAGGAAGGAGGCAAGGATGAGGGAGGCAGGGAGGGAGGCAAGGAGAAAGGGAGGAAGGCAGGAAGGGAAGATGAATTGTCCTTAAGACCAGTTGGTCAAGACTCAGGGTCCAACATCCTTCAATGTTCTAGTGATCTATCTGCCTACTGTGTTCACAACATAAAACTCTCCTCAACACCAGCCTGCCCACAGTTCTGTTCTTGAAGTCTTAGAAAAGGCATTAGTGAATCTCAATACTTCTTTTTACCTCATCTGTAAAATTGGTTGAGAAAACCTTCTTTGTAATGTTGTTCTTAAGGTCAGGTAATAATGTAGGAAGAACTCCCAGTAGAGGTTTGGGAGCACAATAGGTACTTATAGCTTCCTACAAACTGTTCTTCATAACTAAACCATGTGTTTCCATTACTCTGTGAACCCAGTAATTTAATGGGATTCTCATAGTTGTTGGGCCTTCAACCTAGTGGGAGGCATGGCTGCTATACAGACCGTGATATCCCACAAATGACTCAGATTCCATCTGGAGCCTATTCTGACTTACAAGACATTAGAATTCAAGCTTGCTTGCTCCAGTCTCATTGAGAGCCATGGAAAAGTTCTGACTAAGCCCATGAGATAGAGTATATTATCTCTCTAATGAGCTACTGATGCCAGCTGTAGGCACATAGGGTTAGGGAATAAAGCTGCTTGCTGCTAGAAGCAACCACATGATAGATTGCTCCTTGATTCAAGCACAGTGCAGGGAGGTAGTCAGTTGATAACGTTGCTCTTTGTTCTGCTCTGCCTCTAGTTTGTATATAAGCAAGGTCTACATTAAAGTCGGGACTATCTGGTATGCTGAAATGCATGGACCCTGCAGTACTACCGAATCGATCCTGTGTTTCTATCTCTGTTTCTTTTATCTGACTTTTCTCAATCCTCATGTCCCTACTCAGGTAACCCAGATGACTCATTGGAGCATGCTCAGACAACAGACCATCGTAAACAAATATGGGTTGGGAGGGTGATAGCCATTCTCTGGAAAAGGTTAGATCATGTGAACTCTAGTTGAATTTCCACACCTGAATAATTAAAACTGCACACAGAAACCATTTTTGTTTCTCTGACAATCCTAGAAAAGTGGTCATATGCTTATGGATATGTGTTACCTACCTATGTTTATATAACAAGTGGTATGTACTATGTCCTGCTAACATTGGTAGGATACTTGATATTCAATAGACATCAAATGCATGTTCTAGTTTCCAAGCCCATGACATTAAACAAAGGACAATGGACATGGCTTAAGTGACTTTTGGCTTATTTGCCAAAGCAATCATTCATTAGATGACTAGAGTCCATGTTCTCAGTCAGAATCAGGCTTTCTCTCCTAGCACTTACTACTTAGCTGACAAGCACACACTTCTGTGTACCTTTTTCCTCCAGTGTACTTCGAGTTTATTTTCATGCACGATGGATGTAGCTGTAATTCATTGAGATGTGTGCTACCTGTGTGGATCCATGATAAGACATGTGCTTACTGTTTGACTTGGTCGTGGAAATCTCTGATGACACTCTGGTTCATCCTTATCTTACAGAGAAGGAAACTATGGCAAAGAGCATTAGATATGTCCATGTTCTCTCACCTAGAAGGAATAGGACATGTTGCAGCTGTCTCTTGGCAGGACTGGAGTCCATCACTTACGCATGACTGCTACTCCATGTCTGCCACATCTCTTGATCAGTGCTAACCAAGATTGTGTGCTGCAGAGATACCAAGGGCCTCAGCATCTTGGCTGTGCCTGGGGAGCTTTCTTTGAAGAGGAATGGAGCCCAAATCTTCCTCTCTGAAGCTCTGACCATCTGCTCCATCTGACCTACTCCATGTCCTCTCCTCCTTACTAAGCACCATATGGATTTAAGTTACAGCTTCATTGAGGAAAAGGAAAACAGAGCTCTAACCTGACTGAGAAAGGGACAAAGTAGGTGGAGAAAGGTGGAGATTGAACAGAAAGGAATTGTTTAACCTAATGAAAACAAAATGTGCCCAACAGCACATCCCCAGAGCAAAGTTTCCTTGATAGACCAGTGCACTTTGTTTCTACTTAAATTGCATCAGAAATAAACAGATGGGAGTGTCGCACAGAATAAGATCATATGTGCAATCAGCTGACATCACAGCTAATAAAATTTGTGTGCAACCTTGGCCTGGTACACTGGAAGAGGGAGGAAGCCTACAGGGACCCATCAATCTACAGACAGCAGCAAGGACAGACAACATGAGCACAGCTGGAAAAGTAAGAAAAACATCTTACTGTTAGAAATATATTCTCCTTAATATGCAAAACTTAGAAATAGCATGCACTGAAATACAATGTGAAACTATGTTACAGTACAGCATATGCACTGGGCTACAGTGCAAATAGACTGCTACAAAATATCTTTCACAAGAGTGCATAGAATCCAGGTCTGGGGACATCTTCACTTCCTCTTTAACTTTGCAGTAGGGGGAATTTATTCTCAGCCAACTGTGACTAATTTGTAAATAGGAAGTTTTAAAACGATCTTTTATGGAACGTCTCTGTTTCTATTAAGATACCAATAGCGTGCTAGTCTTTATAATACTATATTTTTAGGTGAAGACAGCGAAAATTAGTCTGACCAGAGTTTTATAACTCCCGGATTGGACTCCGGGAACTTAGTAGGACTGTCTCTGTAAACTTTAGATACATTTCTGACAAGAGGTGGATTGATTTCAAAGCATTAGAATCATCCACAGTAAGATTACATTACAGTGCAATTGGGATTTGGACAGCTCAAAAATTTCTAGAAATTCTATACAACAGTCTCTAGCCCTAAGAAAAACTATCAAAACTATGAATACACACATATGGTACTAGGTTTCCACAAGCCACAGTACCTTGTTCAATGTGTGAATGGTACCAGGACACACATGCACTCATTCATTACTGCTAACTAATTTGTGTGTCCCATTGCTTAATTATAAAAGCCTATGGCTCTGTTGGCTCAGGTGTTATCTTAAGAGTGGGTAAAATTCCAAAAGCTCACAGTGAGAACTGGGTATAAGAATGTGCAGAGGCTTCTGCATACACAGTGTGGCACCATTCATATTGGAAGGATGGGTTGAGAGTCACAGAAGGGGCCAGGCACCAATATTTTTATTCTGATTCATATTATGGTTATGAATGAGATTGCTTATTACATCTCAAAGAAAAGTAGTTAGGAAAAAAGAATGACTGAAATAGTTAAGTGGGGAACCAATTATATCAACCAAACAAGAATTGAGGGGTCAGGGAATCCCAGGCTCTCAGGTACAAGGTAAATAACAGCACTGTGGTGATCACTGGTTTGTTTTTATATTGCCTAGAACAGCAAAATAATATTATAGCCAGGTATAGTAGAACTTCTCTGAAATCACAGCCAAAGTTGACCTTGGAACAGAAAGGTTTCTGTTCCACGTTCAAGGTTGGCCTGGGTTGATTATTAGACTATTGTCTCACAAAGTCAAAGGCTACAGGGTAAATCTGTGAACGAGTACTTTGCCTGAATGCACAAAGTTCTGGGTTGTGCGCTCAGCACTTCATAAATATGTTAAAAATTATCAGTTAGAATTAAACATATATGTAGGGAGTAGGGTTTTTCCTCCCACCGCTAGTCTGCTCTCGCAACCTCACCAGCCCCAATTAACACAATGAGACTCTGTATTTGATATGATGCTGTTGGCCAGGTACTAGTTTCTTATCGGCTAGCTCTGCCTTAATTATTAACCCATTTCTGCTGATCTATGTATTTCTCTTACCAGGGAGCTGGCTGGCATTCTGCTTTCTCCAGACTCTCCATCTTGACACTCCTTCCGACTTCCTCTTTCCCGCTAGTCTCCTAGTCCCACCTATCTAGCTTTCTTATTGCCAACAGTGCTTTATTCATTAACCAGTATGAGAAACATATACAGATTGACATCTCCCATCATCTCCTCTTTTCTGTCTAAAATAAAAAGAAGGGTTTTAACCTTAAAATAGCAAAATATATAACACAACAGTTATCAAATAGAACGGCAGTTAACACTATTTAGTCCATTAACATTTAGCAAGATTTGAAGAAAATATTCCATCATCTATTTTATCTTTGTGAGTCTAAAGTCCTATATGTAACTTATCTTTAAGCTTAACTAAGGAAAACTATAACCATAACTATCTGTCTTCAACTCCTTCAAAGACCACAGAAGGATAATATATAAACTCTAGAAATGACATCTTGCCTTGTCAGTCACCTGAACTTCTTCTGTAATCTTCAATTCAGCCCATAGGCCATAGCGTGTCTAGCAGACTCTTCAGCAAAGCAGGAAACTTTAAACTATCTTCTTGTATTGGCAGTTTGTCAGTCACTTTTCTCTGTGTCCTGCAGACTGTCTGACAGACACTTCCATGAAGCAGGAACGCTGTAGCAATGTCCATCTTGAATCAGCAGTCACTTTTCTGTGGGTCCTGCATGTCCAGTTTATACAGCACAAAGTCAAACAGGCCAGACAAGAGCAGTATCTTGTCCAAATGGCTAGTCTTGCCATATTGGAAGTAAACTCCATAATGAGTTTCTTCAGTGTCCATCTTCCTTTCTGATGCAGGTGATGTTGCCAGGCACAATTATGTCTCACTGTCAAGAAAAACCCTAAGCCATTTTAAATGCCATATTCTGTAGGTCTTTGAAAGGTTTGAAGAATTCCTATCTACCTTAAATACATCTCTGTGTATCTTGAAAAACCTAACTAAACTCTAAGCTTTGACTATTATAGGTAATTATTTATAATCTGTACTACATTATACATTACATTTCTAACTGAGCTAAATAAACACAATACCTAAACAAGAGTAGAAATATACATATAACCTTATTGACCATAAATAGTATCATTAAATGAAAATCCATTCCAACACAAAGTATTCATATCTATATCATTAACCAGTATGAGAAACATATATACATAATGGCATCTCCCATCACATATATCCAATGATTTGGGTCAAACAACCTCTTTCAGAACAGTACCAGTGACTATCAAGAAAAAAAATAGTACAAGCATGGCCTGAAAGAGCATACTCCAACTCATCTAGGTGCATTACATTTAGTTGAATTTTCCTCATCTTGGGCTAAGGTGTCACCCATTTTTAAGGGTCCTTTAGATATTTGTAAATGAGAAGAGTCTGTTTCTATGAAACAGTGAGTGGCAGATCCCAGGACAGATCTCATGGAGCAGTGATCTCCTCAGAGATGTGATGGTGGATGTCCTTCAGAATATATGTTTTCTTTACTGGTTGATGAATAAAACAGTGGTTGGTGAATAGATGCACGAAGGTAGGTGGGTCTCCGGGATGAGAATTTTGGGAAAGGCAGGCAGAGGGAGCCCACCAAAGGGAGTTGCCATGTAGACCACAAAGGAGTAGCATTCTCCACGGAGTAAGGCAAGACCATGTAGACATACATAGATTGGTAGTTGCGGGTTAATAATTAAGAGTGAGCTAGTCAATAAAAAGCCAAGCCATCAGTCAACAGCCTAGTAGTTAATACAGCTTCTCTGTGTGTTTAGTTTGGGCTGAGGAGGATGGTGGGACAAAGAAAATTCTGCAGCAAAGATGAAGTAATGCTTTATCTACCAGGCAATCAAGTGCAAAGCAGCTGTGCTATGGGAAACTCACAAGCCATTTTCTATAGAGGAGATAGAAGTTGCACCCCCCAAGGCCCATGAAGTTCGCATTAAGGTAACTCCCCCTTTGACCATCTAGGTTTGAAAAACTCAGAAAACATGAGGCCCATCCAAAACTCCATTAACAGCCCCTTTAAGAAGCTTGTCCTCACAATGAATGAATCTGTTACTAATGCAAGCTATTGATAACAACTGCTAAAAGTTTGAAGTGACTAAAATATGTTTAAAATAATCCCTGAAAACAATGTAAATATTTTGTATTTCTAAAGTGCTAAGCATCTTGATTCCAAAAAGCAATTAATATCCAAAAAGCCATTAATATTAGGTAATTTCTACGTGCTTTTTTCTTATTTCTATTTCCATAGCCAGCATGCACTTTTGTATACTGTATAAAATACATATCTCAGGGTCAATTACTCACAAGATGATCATTGATGCTTAAGCTGTTTATTGGGAAAAGATAGGTGTAAACACGAGAAAACCTTGGACCTAAGTGGAATATTTGAATTTGGAATCAATGGGGAATGTTAGCCAACTCTTTGAAAGCACAGGTTCAGAACAGTGTGTTAAACCCCACAGTGGCGAACTTCGCTAAGTGAACTGCATGTCTAATTTATAGATGGTGGCCACCGGGGTCTGCCGATCAGACGATCATGTGATTAGTGGAAACTTTGTCACACCTCTTCCTGCAGTTTTAGGCCACGAGGGAGCCGGTATTGTGGAGAGCGTCGGAGAAGGGGTGACTTCTGTGAAACCAGGTACAGAATCCCTTACCCTTGAGGCTTGGGTTTGGTTTGATGCCTAAGAGAGGACGCCTAGGCAGTAGGAGACATGAGAGCTGGCAGAGGGTGACAGAAGGTTCTCTCCCCCTGCTCACCTCATGCCTCAGTCCTGTTATTTTTAAGCATGCCTTTTCCTTTCAGCGTCTATTTATTATATAGTAGATGTCAGGCATCAATTTAGGGTCTCCAATGTGACAATGAGGAAGCATTGTGACCATAAGTGTGGCGTTCATAGTCTGCTAACTTCTTCGTTAATATCACTGAGTGCTGCAGACTTTCAAGAACCAACAGACATAAAAAGGGGGCAAGGTCAGAACATGCAGGCCCAGGATCTGAGTGCCTACATGTACAGACGCTGTTCTGTGCTGAGGTCAGGGACCCTACTGCTTGCCTCCGTTGCAAGATTCCCCTTGGCAGGTTACCCCACTTGCAGGAAATAGTAGTTTTAACTACATTGCGTCAACACGATGGCTTCCTCTTCTCCCACATGTGCTTCCTTCTTGAATAAAGGAAAATAAAATGTAAGGGGAAACTCCAGGGGGAAAAGCATGGCCAAGGCCTCCGTACTCAAATATTTTATTATCACTGATTGCAGCTGATAGTACTAGATTGCACATTACTTAGCAGGATTTCCATGGTTTTAATTTAAGTTTCACTTTTCAGAGGTAAAGGGTGAGTAACAATAAAACTTCCATGAGTCACATCACATTCATTTCATCTGCGAATCATAACAATCAAGCTATTTATGTGGTTCAATAACAACTGGCACACATGATAGAAAAATGGACTTTATGTTCATCTCCAAGGAGATCACTTCAGCCAGTAGAGTCAGACATCTCTTTCATTCCAAATAATCAGGAGGTAAGAAAAGGACTAGTCTGGCCAGAGTCAAGCTTTTGGAATTGCATTTGTTTGACAAAAACTGACAGTAAAAATAAATCTTTACTTCTCAGAATGCTTTGTCTATAGCATAAAATAATGAAAATTCAGTAATAATTATCTAAAAGAGCAGAAGTCAACTTTTATTTCATAGGAAAATGTATAATTCATTGTTAGGAACTAAGATTTCCAAAGTAAGTTGTCCCTTCTTGTCACACTTTAATATACTTCCTCCAAATACAGCTGGGATTATTATTTTAAGTATTCATTTAACACTAAGAGGAATACAGTCACTTTGAAATGCCAACCCCTAGGTGATGGAGAAATGAATCTGTGATTAAAGACACATCATGTTCCACTAGAGCTCCCAGTTGGACATTTCACAATGATCTGTACTCCAAATCTAGGGGACCCAACCCACCTGCTGGCCTCTTAGGGCACCCCCACACAAGCATAGAATTTTGGAGAGATGTGACATTTTTTCTAATAAAATCCTATGCTAACATAGTAAGTTGGAAACTCATTGCCACTAAGGCATATATTTATGCTTAGCAGTGAGAATATCCATCTTTGATTAGCTGATTTTACAATTACTCTTTCTTTTTGGGGATCTTCAGGCACATATGAACATGTATGAATAACAAGGCTGGGAAGTAACGACCCATGAATTATAGTGCGGTCGGGTCCTATCACTAGGTGACTTTTCAAAGACACGTGCCTCTACGTGTGGGTCTCATGTGCTTGCTTCATTAGTTCCTGGACAGACACTGAAGTTGTTTTGTTGTTTCCCTACAGGTGATAAAGTCATCCCACTCTTCTCTCCCCAGTGCGGGAAATGCAGGGTTTGCAAGCACCCGGAAAGCAACTTGTGTGTAAAAAGCCAGTATGTTTCTAATTGTCTTCTCCTACAGTTAGGCAGCACACTGCTTTTATTCTGTCTCATGCCTTGTTATGCCTGTGTTTTACCGTCCAATATGGTAGACACTCAGGGACCATGCTGGACGGCACCACCAGGTTCACCTGCAGAGGAAAGCCAATCCACAACTTCATTAATTCCAGCACGTTCTCGCAGTACACTGTGGTAGATGAGATAGCAGTGGCTAAAATTGATGGAGCTGCACCACTGGAGAAAGTCTGCCTCATCGGCTGTGGGTTCTCAACCGGCTATGGCTCTGCTGTCAAAGTCGCCAAGGTAAGATGAACTGTGGCCTATGAATAAGCCCATGCATACTGGAGGACCAGAAGGGCAGCAATTGCTCAAGGAATCGAGCTTGTTTTTGTAGAAGAGAAATAAGCCTCTCCAACTCCAGTGAGAATTCACTTTACACACTCAAGAAACGCTCTATAATAGTATGGACCCAGTCTGAATAGTTCAAAGAGAAACTGTTCTCTCATAGAAATTATGTGAGACATATAGATCTTGAGCCACAGCATGTTGTCTGCAATGCACTGTTATGTCTCAGTCCCAAGATTCACTTTCAGCAACTAAAGGTGTTTAAAAGAGTCAGAAACTGTCAAGTTTGGTCATCTGGGACATATGGTAGGTTGATAAAGTGGTGATGCCATCATTATTATCTCTAAAGAGAGCCCAAGTTAGAAAAGCATGGCAAAGGAGACTTTTATTTTTATTTTTTGAAACATTCTTACTTTACATATCACTCCCAGTTCGCTCTCCCTAGAATCTTCCCAAGCTCCCCACTGATTTCCACCATTCCTCACCGCATCCACTCCCCATGGAGGGTCAGGCCTTCCATGGGGATCATCCAAGTCTGTCACATCATTTCAGGGAAAGCCTAGGTGCTCCCCCATGCCTCTGTGCTGAGAGAGTATTCCATCAGAGGTAATGGGCTCCCAATGTCCACTAGTGCACTAGGAATACATACCAATCCACAATCAGAGGCCCCATAGATTGACCAGGCCAACTACTGGCACCCACACTCATAGGGTTTGGTTAGGATCAAGGCTGTATTTTTTTTTTAATATACACCAACACTGTTACTGAAAACCAAATTGCCTCAATGGTGGAACTTTCCTGTAAAGAAACCCAGGCTTAGTGATGAACCAGGACTTAGTGGCCCTGTGACCTGTGCAGACTCTCTGAACTGCCTGATGTCCCTTGAAAGAACACCAGGATGAGGCACGGTCTTTAACAGCCAGCTGTGGCCAGGGGTGTCTTCTTTGTCAAGAGGATTGTCAACAAACCTTAACAGAAACATTTTCCCAGAAAACCTAGACTTTAATTGTACTAGAGGTACACCTTTCCCTACAGTTTCTGACACAGCTGTTATTGGACTATCTATGGTAGTGTTAAAGACATTAATCCTTTAGCTAAACTCTACTTTTTCTGACATATTATTTCCTAAGCAAGTTGTCAGCAGAGCCTTTAAAACATTGGTCTATTACTCTAGGATTCTCCTATGTCATTTTCACCGGTATAAGGTGTTGATTAAATTATAAATATAAAATTAAGCCCAAGAGGAATTTAAATGCATAATGAAAATTATGCTGACAGTGATTTAAGAGAAAGTAAATGTTTCACGTTCAATAAATGCATTCTATGTTTATTTTCTATATTACCACCATATTTTAGATCTGGGAACACATACAGTCACTCATTCTATAGTTGGAAACACACAACACTCTGTTGTAGCAGTCATGATGTTAGGTACTGATGCAGTCAGAGCAATTAGTTTGCTCTCTCCCAGCCTCACTCCATAGACCTGGACCAGGGCCACCACTGAGTGGGTCCTAGAATACACAAGAGAGTTTAGCAGAGCATTTCTTACATTCGCTACCTCATCCCTGTTCTTCTTCCCTACTGACAAAACTACACAGTTATGCACACATACATGTATGCAAGCACACACTCACTAAAGGTGATGATTTTAGGCAATAATTTTTAAAAATAGTTTTCTTCCCAGTGGTTGCAACATCTATCATTGGCTTTGATTTTATGAAAGTAAATCCACTAAGATGAAGCTATTTACCTAAATTTTTGTTGCTTGCTGTTAGTAAAGGAAAGACTAGAACTTTTCTCAAAGTGTGTGCTGAGTCTGAAACAAGAGTACATTATGGCTATCATTTCTATCACAATCAAAGGACTTGCTTTTTTCTAGGCAAGGTAGAACGTAGTGATGTACCCCATAGTATTTAAGAATGTGTGAAGGATGAATTTTACAATAGACACCACTAAGAGAAAATTTGTTTTCGTACTTTTCATTTGCTTCTTTAAAGAACTCCAGCCCCTCTCTCCAGTAAGATAAGACCACGTGGAAACACTTGGAGTAATGGAAATGGGTTAATAGTTAAGACAGAACTAGCCGATAAGAAACTAGTAACTAGCCAACAGAATTATAGCAACAATAACAAAAAAAAAAAAAAAAGAACTTCTGATCCATGATCTGATCCATGATTTTAAAACTGAAACTGTGAGCAGAATAATTGGTGAAATGGGATTAATGGCACCCCTGTATAAAGAGTATTTGAAATAATAAACAAAGAGTAAAAAGACCATTGTAATGATATAGCAAGAAAATACAAATACTAAACTTTACAGATAAAAAAGAAAATTTTAAATGAATAGGAAGGTATGTTGTTTTGTGATATAGGATATAATTTTATATCATTTCATTTCCCTGAACACCAACAATAAAGTTACTATATGCTCAAAGATTAAAAAAAAAAATTGCCCATAGAAGCAGGAGGGAGGGCCTAGTACCTACACCAAATGACTTGACAGAATTAAATTGCCCCTCCAGGAAGGCATCATCCTACATGTGGAGTGGGTGGGGGATTGGGATAGGAGGGTGGTCCTGGGGCATGGGAGGGTAGGAGAGAGGGAGGGAAGGAGGGACTTGGAGGGACCTGGGATTGATATGTAAAATAAGAATAAATAAATAAATAAATAAATAAATAAATAAATAAATAAATAATTTGCCATTTAAGTCCCACAAAGATTACATTGGCTCATGCTGGATTTCCTTAAAGTTTCATATCCACCTTCCTGTTGCTTTAAGCCAGGAATGACTTCTTAATGCTTTCCAGCCTTCTTCTGCTCTAATTACCCTGCTTGTGACAACTGACAGTTAGTGACCCAAGGACTTCTTGATGGAAAGGTAGCTTGATTACACTGCAATCTCCTGGATTTCATTTATACAAATTGTGTTTGTGTAGAGTAAGATGTCATTGTATGGCTCTTAAAGATTAACGTCATTTCTGTGTCGATTTCAAAAATCATCCAGTCCAGCTGGTGTCAACTGTGGTTTCCCATTAGAATAGGAATGGGGTTGCTCCTGCAGATAATCCGACTAATTGGTAAATAGGAGGAAACCTCTCCAGTTATGGCTAATATTTCATAAAATTTGAGGTCCAATGATGCTCCACTTTGAGCAACTATGACCAGAAAAGGTTTCACCAGCAGATGGAATGAAGTCTGGGTAGCCCTGAGAGAGGACAAAGTAGGTGCCTGTGCACCCTGGAGCACTTTCTACCAATCGCTGTTCCATCCATCTTTGTATTTTCTGAAAACACAGGTGACCCCAGGATCCAGCTGTGCTGTGTTTGGCCTTGGAGGGGTCGGTCTGTCTGTCATCATTGGCTGTAAAACAGCTGGAGCAGCCAGGATCATTGCTGTGGACATCAACAAAGACAAATTTGCAAAGGCCAAAGAACTGGGTGCAACCGAGTGCATCAACCCTCTAGATTACAACAAACCTATTGAGGAGGTGCTCCAGGAAATGACCGATGGAGGGGTGGACTTTTCCTTTGAAGTAATCGGTCGGCTGGACACCATGGTATGTATTGTGGCATGCCTTGAGATCTGTCCATCTGTCATCTATTATATTCCCTGGACAGCAAAATAGAAATCTTATTTAGAAATCTATTTTTGAGAAGTAATTTTCCATCTCCTGTTTCTTAATTCAGATTTATTTTTTGTTGTTGTGTGTTTGTTTCTTTTAGGAGAAAACCATTTTTAAATGAAAAAATACGTAAGCAATACATCTCAAATATCAGCATATTTAACAACATGAAGTAAATTGTAAACAGAAATAGCTTTCCTAACTGGTACTGTGAATCTGATGCATTAAAATATTGCTTTAGTTTCCCCTTTATCATGATAGACTAAGACTAAATAAAGTAGGAGCTTTTCCTCCATGAATTAAATTGTAATGTGTATCTATCCTCTGTGAATGACACAGAGGATTGTAAAAGTTTTTTTTCCATAGTCAGGAGTTCCCAAAAGGGAGAGTGGGTAATATTTATTTAAAAGCTATTAATATTTAACTCATCCACAAGACTTCACAACAGGTTTCAAAGTGGCCTCTAGTACAATTTTCCTTTTACAGAAGTTTGCATATCCCGGGATGGTTTATGGACACACTGGTTAATTAAAATTTAAAAATATTAGCATTATTGTTTTAAGCTGGGGGAACTGTGGACAGAAGTCTCCTACCAAACAGTTCATTATACAGATGTTCCTAAAATTCCCGCATGTCAACTAAAAGCACTAGAAAACACAGCAAACATCACACTCAAGGAATGATAGAACAAAAGTCATTAAGCATTTATGGCTTTTCATGGGTTCAACTATATTACTAAACATAAATAAAGTCATCACTGCTTAAAGGATTTTTAGAAAATGCATATTTACAACTTAACATTTCTATTAAATCAAGTTAAAAAATGTTCCTTGTAGAAAAGTCAAGAATATTAAAAAAATCAAAATATATTTATTTTTACAATATATGTATATATTAGCAGAAAACCACTTCAGAGATTTTCTTTTGAGTTTAATTATATTAAAGAAAGCATAACAGTGTATATTAACATGGAACATCAGGAATTCACTCTTCATCCTACACTCTATGACTTGGCCTCCTCTACAATACTTTACACCAAAGACTAAGAACAAACTTGGTTTTAACTAAACAGTAGTTGGTAATATCTATCTCACTACATCACCTATGCATTATTTTCAAAAAATAACTAATGAGTTCCATATAACAAATTGTTCAGGTGTAATAATAGCCAACTACACCTCTTACCATTTGAATTACTGTTTAAAAAAATTCAGTAACATAGAAAATTTTAATCAAATGAGATAAGTACTTCAATCCCATATTGCTTGCCCATTATTAAAACTCTTAATAGAAATTCTATATATAATCTGACAAGCTCTAGGCAATGACATATATATGTGTATAAATGCATGCAAAAGTATATGTACATATCCACATACATCTTCAACTTTAGATTTTTAAAAATCTAATTTAAGGGTAATATATTATCAATGAGTGAAAGTTTCATCACCTAGTGAGAAATACTAAGCACAAAGAACTGTCATACAACTCATGGTAGGATTACAACTTACTCAAGGTAGAGTGAAATAACAAACTATCCACCAAAGAAAACTTTTTTCTCTTCTTTTGTTATGGTCATCTAACAGCAAAAGAAGAAATATCTGTATAATATGCTTTCAATGTCAAAATTATTATAGACATGTCCAGGTCTTCCAAAATATAAAACATTACATAAATGCATTTTCCTTGTTGAATTCCTCAGGTGGAAACTACACTTTTAAAAATCTCTTTGGATTAAGCCTTTCTGCAGCTCTGACAAATGGCTCAGGTTTATTATTTATATAGGAATCACATCTTTCAGAATTTGCTACTGTTACCTTTCTAAAAAAGTACTGTTACCACTGACTAAAGTAAATAGAAGGAACTGCATCAAATATAAAAAAACTACTTAATGAAGCATTCAAAATATGTAATACAAAGAAGAAAAGGCAACATGAATTTCTTTTTCATCACACAAGAAAACACAACCTTTTTCCTGTTGCTACAGTAACTGTGAGAAAATGGATTAATGTGGCCCAACTTTACTTTCAATTAAAAAGCTAATACAGTAGAATGAATTATGGCTTTTATTAATATGCACAGCAAATTGCTGAAACAGAGACTTCATGTTGTATTCCCATTAAAGGTGGCACTTGTAGGTACAAGGATGCAGAGAAGTGTACAGATCAGATGATTAACTGAAAAGACTTTTACAGCAGTTTGATATTGCGTTTCACAGATTCTCCACAATCAAAGTGATGCTTTGATTTAGATGACTAACTAATTTTCTAGTAATCTGGCTAGGTTCTCCTCAAGAAGAGACACACTAATAGGACATGTCACAGGAACTCTCTGAAATAGATGGTTACTATTACAGTGGTCCAATGAACGCTGTCTGGTGAAATTTGACTCTTCACATAAGGGACACTTATGTGGGATGCCCAGAAGAACTTGTGTTATCAGATGTTTCACTGCTGTTACTGCTCTTACTGAATCTTGAGAAATTTTATAAGTTTGAAATGACAGAAAAAACACCGCAGTCATCACGACACTTCTTAAAAGACGTGTAGTGATGTCTCATGCGTTAGAATTTAGTCTTTTGAACAGCATCTGCAGCTACCAGAAAACTTCCTCATGATATTTTCAAGATCTATGGCTCGTTCTGGACCAAGGCTCGCTCAGGAAGCCCAGATTCTTAATTCTGTGTTATGATAACCTCTCATTTTGTATCATTACTTGATACACACTTGTATCAAGTAATTCTCCTCCTGTAACAGACCACAGCTTTCAAGGGAGATTTTGTTTTTTCACTCAAAATCAATTCATCAAGCAAACTCAAACATACATTCTGGCCTTAGATGAATATGACATCCTTCCACATTCTTAATTTGAAATTAAATATTTCAATAAGCATTTTGAAGTTTTATCATTTGGCCAAAAGGAATAATGTATAAATTGGGACTGAGTACTATTTTATTAGCATAAAACATGTAGAAGAGTGACTGCTTTAATAGCACATTAGAGACAGCACACTGGGGGGAACCTGCAGTAACACAACTATACATGTTGGAGTACATACTTTCCACAATAAATTAACAGATTCTGCCATACACCCTAATTGAAGAGATATACATTTAGTAGGCTTGTTTATGATCTAAATGGCTTAGTGCCTGTAATATACTTACCATGGACACCCCTACCATGTAGAAAGCGCTCAGGTAAGGTGGGCTGGGTGTGATGATAAGAAATATTATTGCTAAAATTTCACTCCTTGCTCTTTTGAAATACACATAATGTTACTTTCAAATATTGTAAATGCCATCGATTGCTAGAGAATACTTCTCCAGTTACATCTCACCCAACAAGAGATCTCTAAAATTCTAGAGAACTGACCCTTAGAGACCTAACAGATCACCATTACTGGGGCTCTCTGGAAAGCCTTGACAGAGATCGTTATAGTGAATGGCTATGGTACCCTGAGAAGGACCTTCTTTTCAGTGTTGAACTGAGACAAGATACCATAGATGATAGAAGATCCATGAGAAGATAGCATCTCCTCTTTGGACAGAGAGTCCTTCTAAGCTGAGGGTTCTGGCTTTTCCCAGGGACATAACTCTTCTGTGATTCACTCTCTGTTTTCCCTATTTGCTCATCTTAAACTGGCTTGTCAGTTGATTTGAAGATCCAAAATTCTGATACCCACATGTTATAAAGACATCTGGTTTTCTAAAAGTCAAAATCAAAAGATCAGTCGTCAGGTACCTTGTAGGATTCTGAATCATTTTCTATTATTGAACATTTTAAAAAACGAACTAAGAGATTAAAACTTCCTGGATGTCTACAGACAACAGAATAACATCAAATCAATGCATACTTTGGAGGCAAAACCAACTAATGCATGCCTGTTCTTTATATGAGCACCAGAGTAGGGACTTGGCAAATGGATAAGAGCTTGGCAAATGGATAAGAGAGAACTTTTCATGTTCACATCATTACATCTTCATCATCAAAATTTCTGGCTCAGAGTGCAAGCTTCAAAATTATAATAAATCAACAAATGAAAAGAGAATTAGCCTATTCATGCATTACCTGAGAGTAATGTGATAAGGAAACAATATTCTCCTTGTTAACCCCAAACTTTCCATGCTCATAATGAGAATTGCTTCTTTATTAGTTTGCAGGAAGAATTAAACATGAATTCATTCATTCACTCTTTTATTCAAAAATGTTTTCTGCAATTCCTTCATATGACATGAAACTGTGTATTGTGAGTAGACACCACAAGAGAATCTACTTTAAATATTGCTTTTATTTCAGATGTCTGCCCTGTTAAGCTGCCATGCAGCATGTGGTGTAAGTGTCATTGTGGGGGTACCTCCTAACGCCCAAAACCTCTCGGTGAACCCCATGTTGCTGTTGCTGGGTCACACCTGGAAAGGAGCAATATTTGGTGGTATGTATTTATAGCTAAGATCAAGTTCTGCTTGTCTTCTGTCAGGGTGGGCATGTGGATGTGTTTGGAGGTCACAGGACATTTGATGTCCTTACTTGGGAGCCATCTGTCTTGTTCTTTGAGACAGGGGGCCACAGTGGCCCGAGGCTCACAGTCAGGTTAGATGTCCTGGCCAGCCAGTCCCAGGAATCTACCAGTTCTTCTCTCCAGACTTGGAATTACAAGCTCCCCAGCACTGAATCATCTGTTTATATTTACTATGTTTTCTCTGTTTGTTTTGTTTTTTATTCTAAAGATCATACTCCCCTCCTGTGGCAACCCCTCCCTCTGTCTCTTACAAGCCCACCCCCAAACTATTCCAGAGAACTGAAGTTATTGAAATGAACTCTTAAAGTTATACCAGGGATTCTGAAGTATAGAACTTCACAGTTGGTGGCTTTTGATGGGGTAGAGGTGGGAAGGGACTCGGTTTTCTTTTAGGGTTTGGCCACAGGGACTTTGACCACACTACAGTGAGTATAGGGCAACACAAATTGAACTTGGTATATTTTTCCCCTCTTGGGAGAGGCCACAAGTTTGTGGGGGTGAACCCAGGAGGACGGGGGAGATATTGTAATCAGGGTGCATTATGTAAAATTCCCAGATAATCAATAAAGATATTATGCCAGAAAACAAACAAACATAGAACTTTATTAACTGAGCCATCTCTCCTCAAGTTTGTGGTTCAATTTCTCAATTTCTTCCCTTTTAAACATAAAAAATAAGATATTAGAAGACAACATGTTTTAAAAACAAGAAAATCACTGTTCTCACTATAGCAAGAACTGATGCATGAAATCCCAAGACAGGCTTCTCTGTCCCCACAAACCAGCCAGAGCTTTTCTGCCTGCATCCTCTTGTGTCTCTGAGAGGCCCCAAACTGCCTCATAGGATGCAGAAAACCCAAGGCAGAGTTTATGCCTGTGCTCATTACCTGAATCTGGACAGCTCCCTTCCTCTGAGTACAAACATCCACAATGTAATTTCCCTTGGAAGAACTAATAACCTCATTGGCCAGAGGCCCTGTGTGTCAGGTGACATCATGAGAATGTTGGTGCAGGGCAGGAGGAGTTGGAGCCTCTGGACTTCTGCACTTTTAGGACCTTTGGTGCCTTGGGAAGTCTCCTGTCTAACTCCCCGGCCTGCAGTGACTGCATCTCACAGTGATGCTGCTCTCCTTCCAGGGTATAAGAGTAAAGATGCTGTCCCCAAACTTGTGGCTGACTTTATGGCTAAGAAGTTTCCACTGGAACCATTAATTACCCATGTTTTACCTTTTGAAAACATAAATGAAGCATTCGATCTGCTTCGTGCAGGAAAGAGGTAAGCTTTAACAGTATATTTATAGGTGATGGGTAGGGAAAATATTATTATTATTACTATCATTATCATTTTTGGTTTTTCAAGACAGGGTTTCTCTGTATTGCCTTGAAGTCTTTCCTGGAACTCGCTCTGTACACCAGGCTGGCCTCAAACTCATAGAGATCCGCCTGCCTCTGCTTCCCAAGTGCTGGGATTAAAAACGTATGCCACCAAAGCCCAGCTAAAAAATATCATTTTAATGACAGGAGAAATGGTTCACAAAAAATAAGTAGAAATGGGGACAAGAACAAATATGGGGTCCCTGGCTTCTGTCACCAGTTCAGGCTCTACACACAGATGTGTGAGTTTGGGCAATTTACAAACCTAAGCCTCAGTTTTCACAGTTCTCAAATGGAGAAAATATGATAGCCTACCTTATAGTGCTGCTGTTCAGAATGAAGTTTAAATGAAACAAAGACTAAAAAGTTTCAACAAACTCTGTGGTAAATAGCAAAAATAAATATTATTGTTCACTGTGGCAGGTCTTACACCAGGCTTGCAGGTTTTATATTATTTAAGAATTCTAACTGTGAAGCAAAATCTAAATGGCAGTCATAGTAAGATGTTCTGTGTGAGTTTAGAGCAAGAGAAGGCATGAAAGATCAGAAGAAGGTGGACTGCCAATTCACCCTCGTCACAGGGACGGGCATGGAATGGTTGGAAACTTGGATGGATTTTTATTGAGACTTGTGACACATGCTTTATTCACTCACATGTGCAAACAACATCTTATGTTTCATATTTCAGTATCCGCACTGTCCTGACGTTCTGAGACCATAGTGACGCCTTCCTACTGCTGACACCTCCACCCCACTAAATCACAGCACCAGTCACATCACAGCGTTGATTTTGTTCCTCAGAAGAACTGACAATAAAGTACTCACGCAAGCATTCCACATGAAACTGGATTTTCTATGAAAGTGTTTTCAACCCTAAGCGAGAGCTATCACACCTCAGCTGGGGAACTGGTGGGTACCAGTCTTCCTTCTGATTTGAAGGACCTAGGCCATCTTTCCTACTGGGGACAGTACATCTTGTGACATCTTGCATGCTTTTCTCTCTGGAATCCACAGTCACAGGAACTCAGTGGAGCAGAGAGATCTTTCTGTGCAGGTACACACAGGATCTGTGAGCTCAGCCTTCCAACCACACTTTCCACTGTCTGTACTTTATTCCTCATGAAATATGTGAGGATCGGGTAAAAGCGCAGCATGTCAGGGAACATGGAACTGCTATCTTAAATTAGAACAAGTCTGAAATTCTGACTCAGCACTTCCAATAATAATAGTATGTGATAGATGGGCTGCAAGTTATACATGTGGTGTTTAACAAGCAGGCTGCTACAGGACTAGAGAGCCAGGCCACAGTTCCAAGAATGCTATTCCAGACATGAAGAAATAACAGATTGATATTTGTTAATTTCCTATGTGCACTTATCATTCATTCTGTTACCGATGCTGTTATAACCATACTGAGAATTCCCTTTAAATATTAAAGTAACAACTTCCATCCTGATAAGTTAAATGTCTATCAATTTCTAACAATATTCAAGAAGTGGATCATAAGTAAACAGAAAAAAATGGTGAAGTAAGAATGATAAATTGAGGGAAGTTTAGCTGAAATCAAATATTCTTCTTAGGAGATCTATGTGTCCTTGTATGAACAGGTATGTGAAGTTTGTGGAAGTATGTGTACTTGTATGAACAAGTATGTTGATTTTGGAGAAGTATCTGCACTTGAATGGACAGTTATGTGGACTATTAAGATATGAGTACACTTGTATAAACAGGTATGGTGTCTTTGAATATGTATGTGCACTTGTCCGAACAGGTTTCTGAACTTTTGGACATGTATGTGCACTTATAAAGAAAGGTATGTCCACTTTGGAGATGTTTGTGCCCTTGTAAGAATAGGTATGCTGACTTTGGAGCCATGTGTGCTCTTGTATGAAAATGTATGTTTACTTTGGAAATGTGTGTGCACTTGTAGGGACAGGTATGTGGACTCTTGAGATGGGTGTGCACATGGATGAACATATATGTGGACGTGGCTTGCTCATTTCATTCACTTGGGTCAGGGTCATAAAAAAGTGTGCCTGGCACTCATATACTCATCAACAGAGCCTGCTGGTTTCTCAGTATCTCACAAGACTAAATCAGAGCAAACTTAGGGAGACAAAAAGAACTGGTTTCTTCACCTCAGGCTGCTCCTTCAAATATCCATCATGTCTGTAACACAGTATCATTTAAGTATGAAGTCTGATTAGCCAGATC
The DNA here is from genome assembly GCF_943737965.1 of Phodopus roborovskii. Lineage (NCBI taxonomy): Eukaryota > Metazoa > Chordata > Mammalia > Rodentia > Cricetidae > Phodopus > Phodopus roborovskii. Next base: position 2,007,368 of record NW_026126422.1, on the reverse strand, counting down.
ACTAGATACACACACACACACACACACACACACACACACACACACACACACACACGAGTCTAAGAACCTCTTTACATCATCCCAGCCCCCTTGCAACTTCTCCATTGGGGCTGGGGATCTGAACTCAAGTCCTCATGCTTGCACAGTTACCACTTTACAAACTGAGCCCTCCCCACAGTCCATCACCAGCTAATTCTCATCTAAATATGGTATTTAAAGACACTTCTCACCCAGATGCCAGTAACAAACAGATATCAAGCTGCCTTAAAGTAATAAAAAAAAAGTGTTTGAAACAAGGAGATTCTTAGTTGGTTGTAAAGGTGAATAACAATGTCACATAGGTGATGCCACATTGCAGGAAAGGAGCCAGGAAGACTCTTAGAAATAACGTTAAAAATGAAGTTTTCTTCTGAAGCTTCAGAAAAATTTAAACAGTGTGAAAGCTAGAGTGAGGTAAACCCTTCATCAACAGAGAGATGGAGGAGACAAGTAATGAGACATGGTAATAATTACGTTTGGCAATGCACTGGATACATTTAAATACCCACAAACTTTTCAAATGGAATTGTCTGTACCAAATCCCAAACTAAGAACCAGAGAAACTGTTATTACCAAGTAGAATGATGTCTACCCTAGCTCTCTCTTTGCTTGGTGGGAGGGAGGCACATATCTCTGACCTCACTTGAAAATGGAGTTGCTGACTCTGAGTTCCTGCGGGCAAGATCCTTGACCCCCAAATCCAGGCCTCTGCTAAAGAAAGAGGCCTCAGCTGGAGAGTTCCAGTTTCCAGTGAGATCCAACTATCATGCAAAACCTTCCCAAGTTCCAGCTCAGCCCTTGTCCTCTTCCACCAGCTATTGGCCAGAGGTGAGTCTGGGCCCAAATGGGGCTGCCTGTCCCCTACAACCTCTCCTCCCCCCGCCCGAACTCCCTGGGTTGGCCCCTGATCCTGCTGCTCCTGTCCCCTGTCCCCATTGAGAAGACCCTTGGAGGTCTGATACACCCCCACCCATCCCCACTGCGAGCCTACCCCCCTACCCTGTGCCCTACCCTATCCACGGTCCTGCGGTCCTGCGGCTCTGGTTGAACACTGGGTCAGAGGGTGGAGCCAACAGTCCACCCTACTTCGGAGACTTCTAGGAGAAACTCTGAACAAAGGAGACCTGACTATCCACGCGGGACCACTTGTAATTTCCGCCTGCTTGGTCTCTGACCCCACCTCCAGTCCTCTGCTGGAATCCCAGGCCCCTCCCAGAGATCCGACTATCTCTGTGGGACCACTGTGAGTACCTGCTGGCATCTTCTTCTGGATCCTCATCCTTGACCACATCCCTGTCTGTGGAGAAACCTCCTAGAGAGCTTGGACCACACAGAGCTACAGATATTGAATCTCAGACGCACATAAGCCCATCGGGGAAGTACCATAGAGAGAGGGGGAGACCCGACCAACACCTACTGGAAGAAGCTATGGGAAGAAGGCAATACAAGAGAACACCTAACAACAGAAAGACAAGCATGACACCACCAGAATCTAGGGAAACTACACCAACTAGAATGGAACACAACAACAAAGCAGAGGAAGCAGAAGGGAATGACTTAAAAATTACCATCATAAAAATGACAGAGGCCTTCAAAGAATATGTGAGAAAATCCCTTAAAGAAATGGAGGGAAAAAAACAAAACAAAAACGTGGAAGAAATGAACAAATTCTTTAAGGAAAGTACAGAAAACCAAGAAAAAACAATTAAGCAGGTGAAGGAAACAGTTCAAGACTTGAAAACTGAAATAGAAAAAATACAGGCAACACAAACTGAAGGAATGCTGGAAATAGAAAAGCTGGGCAAAAAATCGGCAACTACAGACACAAGCATAACCAACAGAATTCAAGAGATGGAAGAGAGAATCTCAGGCGCAGAAGATAAACTAGAAGAAATAGATTCATCGACCAAAGAAAACCATAAATCCAACAAATCCTTAACACACAACATCCAGGAAATGTGGGACACCATGAAAAGGCCAAACCTAAGAATAATAGACATAGATGTAGGTGAGGAAGCCCAGCTCAAAGGTGCTGAAAACATATTCAACAAAATCATCGAGGAAAACTTTCCAAATCTGAAGAAGGACATGCCCATGAAAGTACAAGAAGCATATCGAACCCCAATAAGGCTGGACCAAAGAAAAAAGACCCCTCAACATATAATAATCACAACACCTAGCATACAGAATAAAGAAAGAATATTAAGAGCAGTGAAGGAAAAAGGACAGGTAACATATAAAGGCAGACCTATCAAAATTACACCTGACTTCTCCATGGAAACCCTCAAGGCCAGAAGGTCCTGGATAGATGTTTTAAAAGTATTAAGAGAACACGGATGCCAGCCTAGGCTACTATATCCAGCAAAATTCTCAATTAATATAGATGGAGAGAACAAGATATTTAATGACAAAACCAGATTTTCCCAATACGTATCTACAAATCCAGCCCTACAGAAAGTATTGGAAGGAAAACTCCAACCCAAGGAAGGTAACTACGCCCATAAAATGTAGGCAACAGATAATCCAACTACAACAGAATCCAAGGGTACAGCAGAACTAATATATTCACAATACCACTGCCAACGACAAACCTAAATCAAACAAGCATCAACAATCAATGGTCCTTACTCACCCTCAACATTATTGGTCTTAACTCACCTATAAAATGACACAGGCTAACAGAATGGATACGAAGACAGAATCCATCCTTCTGCTGCATATAAGAAACACATCTAAGATTCAAAGATAGACATTACCTCAGAGTAAAGGGTTGGGAAAATATTTTCCAATCAAATGGAAATAAGAAGCAAGCAGGCGTAGCTATCCTAATATCTAACAAGTTAAATTTCAAACCAAAATTAGTCAAAAGAGATGAAGATGGTCATTTCATATTTATCGCAGGAGAAATCCATCAACACAAAGTCTCAGTTCTGAACATCTATGCCCCTAATACAAAGTCACCCATTTTCGTAAAAGAAACACTACTAAAACTCAAAGCTCATATTAAACCTCACACGCTTATAGTGGGAGACTTCAATACACCACTCTCAACACTAGACAGGACCACAAATCAGAAACCCAACAAAGAAACAAAAGAATTAACAGAAGTTATGTCTCAACTGGGGTTAACAGACATCTATAGAACATTCCATCCAAAGACAAAAGAATATAACTTCTTCTCTGCTCCACATGGAACCTTCTCTAAAATCGACCACATACTAGGTGACATAACAAACCTCAACAGATACAAGAGAATAGGAATAGTCCCCTGTATCTTATGGGACCACCATGCTTTAAAATTGTAATTCAACAACAACACAAATAGCAGAAAACCTCCAAACTCATGGAAACTGAACAATGTGCAATTGCACCACTCCTGGGTCAAAGAAGAAATAAAGAAAGAAATTAAGGACTTTCGAATATTCAACGAGAATGAGGATACAACATACCCGAACCTATGGGACACCTTGAAAGCAGTGCTACGAGGGAAGTTCATTGCACTAAGTGCCCATATGATAGTCACATAAGAGAATTAACAGTGCAAATGAAAGCCTTAGAACGAATTCACCCTGTAGGAGTAGATGCCAGGAAATAATCAACTTGAGGGCTGAAATCAACAAAATAGAAACCAGGAAAACAATACAAAAAAATCAATGCAACAAAGAGTTGGTTTTTTGAGAAAATCAACAAGATAGATAAACCTTTATCCAAATTAATGAAAAAGCACAGAGAGAACATGCAAATTAACAAAATCAGAAACAAAAAGGGGAACATAACAACAGGCACAGAGGAAATCCAGACAATTTTCAGGTCATACTTTGAAAATCTGTATTCCACAAAAATTGAAAACTCAAAGGAAATGGACAAATTTCTGGATATGTATCACTTAACCAAAATTAAATCAAGAACAGACAAACAACTTAAATAGACCTATAACCCGCAATGAAATAGAAGCAGCCATCGAAAGACTTCCAACCAAAAAAAGTCCAGGGCCAGATGGATTCAATGCAGAATTCTACCAGACATTCAAGGAAGAACTAATACCACTACTCCTCAAACTGTTCCACAAGATAGAAACAGAAGGTTCATTGGCAAACTCTTTTTATGAGGCCACAATAACCTTGGTACCCAAGCCTCACAAAGACACAACTAAGAAAGCAAACTGCAGACCAATATCCCTGATGAACATCAATGCATAAATAAATAAAATACTGGCAAACCGAATTCAAGAATACATCAGAGAAATCATCCACCATGACCAAGTAGGCTTCATACCTGGAATGCAGGGATGGTTTCACATACAAAAATCTATCAACGTGATCCACCATATAAACAAACAGAAAAAGAAAAACCATATGATTATCTCCCAAGATGCGGAAAAAGCCTTTGACAAAATTCAACACCTTTTTATGATAAAGGGCTTGGAGAGGGCAGGGATAAAAGAAACATACCTAAACATAATAAGAGCAATATACAGCAAAACCAACTGCCAACATCAAACTGAATGGAGAGAAACTTAAGCCAATTCCTCTAAAATCAGGAACAACACAAGGCTGTCCTCTCTCTCCATATCTCTTCAATATCGTACTGGAAGTTCTAGCTAATGCTATAAGACAACAAAAGGAGAGCAAGGGGATCCAGATTGGAAAGGAAGAAGTCAAACTGTCTCTATTTGCAGATGATATGATAGTTTACATAAGCGACCCAATAAACTCTACCAGGGAACTCCTGCAGCTGATAAACGCCTTCAGCAAACTAGCAGGATACAAGATAAACTCAAAAAAATCAGTAGGCCTACTTTTTTAAACGACAAAGAGGCAAAGAAAGAAATCAGAGAAACATCATCCTTTACAATAGCCACAAGCAACATAAAGTATCTTGGTGTAACGCTTACCAAACAAGTAAAAGACCTATATAATAAGAACTTTGTGGCTCTAAAGAAAGAAATTAAAGAAGATAGCAGAAAATGGAAAGATCTCCCATGCTCTTGGATAGGTATGATAAACATAGTAAAAATGGCAATCTTGCCAAAAGCAATCTACAGATTCAATGCAATCCCCATTAAAATCCCACCACAATTCTTCACCGACATTGAAAGGTTAATAATCAACTTTATATGGAAAAACAAAAGACCCAGGATAGCCAAAATAACCCTATACAATAAAAGAACTTCAGGAGGCATCACCATTCCTGACTTTAAGCTCTACTACAGAGCTATAGTTCTGAAAACAGCCTGGTATTGGCATAAAAATAGGCAGGTAGACTAATGGAATCGAATTGAAAATCCTGATATTAACACACACACCTATGAACACCTGATTTTCTACAAAACAGCTAAAATTATACAATGGGGCAAGGACAGCATCTTCAACAAATGGTGCTGGCACAATTGGATGAGGGTGTGTAGAAGACTGCAGATAGACCCATGTCTGTCGCCATGCACAAAACTCAAGTCCAAATGGATCAAAGACCTCAACATCAATCCAGCCACATTGAACCTCTTAGAAGAGAAAGTAGGAGGTACCCTTGAAAAAATTGGTATAGGAGACCGCTTCCTGAACATAAATCCAGGGGCACAGACACTGAAAGAAACAATTAATAAATGGGACCTCTTCACACTTAGAAGCTTCTGTAAGGCAAAGGACACAGTGGACAAGACCAAACCGCAGCCCACAGACTGGGAAAAGATTTTCACCAATCCTATATCCGACAAAGGGCTGATCTACAAAGAACTCAAGAAACTAGTCAACAAAACACCAAATAATCCTATTAAAAAATGGGGTACAGAACTGAAGAAAGAATTCTCAATGGAGGAAATAAAAAAGGTGAAAGACACTTAAGAAAATGCTCCACATCCTTAGCTATCAGGGAAATGCAAATCAAAACAACTTTGAGATACCACCTTACTCCTGCCAGAATGGCAAAAATTAGAAACACCAGTGATGACTTATGTTGGAGAGGATGTGGAGAAAGTGGAACACTCCTCCACTGCTGGTGGGAGTGCAAACTCATACAGCCATTTTGGAGATCAGTATGGCGGTTCCTCAGGAAAATGGGAATTAGTTTACCACAGGACCCGGCAATCCCCCTCTTAGGCATATACCCAAAGGATTCACATCCATGCAACAAAGACATCTGTTTGTTCATAGCAGCACTATTTGTAATAGCAAGAACCTGGAAGCAACCTAGATGCCCCTCAATTGAAGAATGGATAAAGAAGATGTGGCACATCTACACAATGGAATACTACTCTGCAGAAAAAAATAATGGAATCTTGAAATACGAAGGCAAGTGGATGGCACTTGAAGAAACCTTCCTGAATGAGGTAACCCAGTCACAAAAAGAGGAACACAGTATGTACTCACTCATATATGGATTTTAGAGCTAGATCAAAGGATCACCAGCCTATAAGTCACACCACCAGAGGAACTAGGATACAAGGTGTATTCTAAGAGATTCATATAAAGTCCCTCACAGAACTGGTAATGGACAAGTCCCCCAGAAGTCAGGGGAAGTAGGAGGGCAGTGAATGGAGAGAGAAGTAGGAGAAAACAAGGGGGAGGAAAGGAAAACCTATGAGAACAGGAAGATTGAGCCTGGTTAGGAATAGAAGATAGGAAAGAAGGAAAGAGAGAGACAGAGAGAGAGAACATAAAAGATGGAGCCAATATTGGTTTGAAGATAAAATTGAACACAAAGAAAGGTCTAGAGAACTACAAGACTGCTGCCAACTAACTATTTGAGCTTCCGTGGAAAGGCTATCATAAATGCCTTTCCCGGAGAGTGAGATCAACAACTAACTTATCCATGGAGCCCTCAACTAATGCCTGTTGAAAACAGGAGCAAACACCCATACATAAACACTGAGTCAAACTAGAACCCAGATGCAGATGGAGAGGACAAGACCAGGCGGCAGAAACACATAGAGACAGCTTACCTGAACAAGGAGGAGCTAATGGCCACTAGACTGATAGCTGGGAAGCCAGCATGGGACTTATGCAGGCCCCCCTGAATATAGGTCTCAGCCAGAAGGACTGAGCAGTCTAAAGGACCTCAGACAGTGGAGCCAGGATGTATCCCTGGTGCACAAAAGGACTTTGCAAACACATCCCCCATGGAGGGATAACTGCCTTAATCTAGAGACAGGAGAGAAGCCCTAGTCCCTACTTCACATGACCTGTCAGATCTACATGACCCCAACAGGATGGCATTCCCCTACATATGGAATTGGGGTGGGGTGATCGGAGGGGAGGGTGGTTAGAGTGCATGTGAGAGGGCAGAGAGGGTAAAAGGGAGGGAAGGAGGGAGGGAAGGAGAGAGGGAGGGAGGGAGGGAGAGGGAACTGGGATCGACATGTAAAATAATAAATTAAATCTAAAAAAAAAAAAAATGCTTTGACTCCAAAATTTAAGTTGAAGGACACGTTTCTGGGGAAAAGGATTTCTATTTTTGTTTCCACAGAAAATGAAAAGATGTGGATTCCTTCCAGACTAATGTGGTTTGATCAAGCCAGACCACCTGAAACAGAGTACCAGGTGATCCTACATTCAAAACAGCTGGACAAAGCAGCCCTACAGACTACAGCCAGGATATCTGAATCTTCTTCAAATCCCCCATGACAGCGCCCCTTACCAGCAGGAAGTAGTTTGGAAAGAATGACACCCAAATTCCCAAATATTGTCTATAAATGTTTGTTTTCATTTAAATGGACTTGGTTATATAAAATAAATTTTAAAAAAATTTAAAAAAAAAAGAAAATGGAGTTGCTTTCTTACCAATTATCCATGTTTACACATAAAAGTTGAATTTATAAAGATCAAAACTTGAAACAAAAAGACAACTGCAAGTGATTAATTGTATGGAACTTTTTTTTTTCAAGTGCACATTGGTTTCCTGTTTCCATTCGTAAAATATACCACACAATAATGGTGGCACAACCATCCATTGCCTTATGGTGTTGTAAGTCAAGAAAGACATTTATCTCTCATCATTCTACACACTAGCTTCAAGATACCATCAGAACTCATGTCTGCCAAGCTCTAGCTTCCTGGACTGCACATAGATGCTTTCTCTTCCTTCCTTTCTTAGGCTAGGGATCAGTTGTCCTCACACATTTTGTAAGGGTACCACTCCACTCAGGAGTGCTGGAGTTCCTCCCGAAGATCTCAACCTCAAAAAACCACCATACTGCAAATTAGGCAACACACAACCACATTAATCTTTGCTATCAAGTTCACAGTCTATTACAAAATATGATTAATAGCAACCGGAGTGTCTTGCCTTTGAGTGTCTTTCATGGAAACATGATGCAACTCAGTTCTTACTATGTCGAGAATGGTTTAAACAGGTTATGCAAATATATATACATATATATGTAAATATATTCTAGAAACTACTGCTTAGTTCTGAGTAGATGTTCACAGTGTGGCTGGAACACAGGTGGCTGCATGGGTGGTGAAATAACATTATAGGAGTGACAGAGATAGGGGTGTGGGGGACAAGAAAATGTTCGTATTTTGAAAATGTATTGCTTCGATTAGATTCTTTACCAAGTAGTGATGTACTCAAAGTGGGAAATTGGGTTCAATAGTTTCACACAGTGCCTTTGTATAACACCACCTGCCAAATTCTGACAGAAATGCAGATTTTGCTATTAAAAAGAAACAAACTCAACCAGATGATGTAGCATATAGCTGTAATGCCAGGACTCATAAGGTGAAAACAAGAAGGCCCCAAATTTGGGGCAATGCTGGACTATATAGCAAGAGCCTATCTCACAAGAACAAGAGAGAGAAAAAAGACAGAGGAAGAAATAAGGAGGGTCAGGAACAATAAAAAATAATGTGCAAGAAAAATATCTGTACCATATGTGATGGGCAAAGAATTACTCTCTCTGATATCCACATTCTTCACGTAGGACAAATTCAATAGAATATACAATAACATAAACTTCCAGAAGAGAAATCAGTGTCTAAGAAGGACATAATATGGTCCCAAGCTTCCAAGCATTAGCAATGATGAACTACAGAATAAAAGCAGGGGCCGCATATCTGCTCACAGCATAGACATGTGAATCATCATGGCAGCCAGAAGGCAGCCATGTACTAATATTTACTAAAATGTAAAATCACACATGTTTACTTCCCCAACAATGTTACACTTGGGAAATAACTACAGAGAGAGGGCATCTGTGTAAGCAAATAAAGGGTCAAAGCTCTCCCGTTTGGCCTATTTTTATATAAAGGAAGAGGAATCCTTGGTCATTTTAACTGGAAGTATAGGGCCCCGCATGGACCCCGAGGCACCTTGAGCAAGCCTGAAGCTGTTGGCAGGAAGTTCACGTCTTCCTGCTTCCTTGCTCTCCTCCTTCTCCCTGCTCCACCCCCGTTGTCATTGGTACTCTTCCTGTTTTGCTAACACACACATGGTGGGGAGGAGCTGAGTCTGATAAGCCGGCTATTTTCCGCTGTCTGTAAGTCAGTATATAAGCCCACTCCATTCCTTCAATAAACGGTATTTGGCGTTCCAACATTGCTGTTGAACGAATGGCCCGCTGTCTTGTCTCATATTTCAATCTGTAGGCCTTCGCCTGATTTGTGGAACAGATTGTAGCATGGGTGCTACATGGAAGAAAAAGGAATTATAACTTCCCATCTGGAAGGGTATGTGAGTCTTCAGACAGAACAAACCACATCTGGTAGGATGTTTCCCCAACCCAGCTTGGCCAAGTTCAGAATAATGTGTCCTATGATCCAATCTTTGTGACAGTCAATATAAAAAATAAAAAATTCCTAGTTATTCCCATGCAATTTTGCATCCTATGAAAAAAGAGATGTTCCGAGCAGGCTCAGTCTCATAGGGACCTAGTTTGAAAGTAGTGAAGGTTCTGAAGGGAACTTCCTAAGTGCAACTGTTGGGTTTCATCTGCTACAGTGGGACTTGTGAGTAGAACACTTAATATCTTATAAATTGCAGAGGAATAAAATAAAAGTTTCAAATGCCAACTGTGAAATAAGTTTGGTGCATTGTAACTGCTGTTGTCAGTAGAGGTTTTGTTCTTTTTAATCTTCAGACCAAATAATTGTCAAAAATAATATTAACTATCCCAGATATCTAAAAACCTAAGGGAAATTGTCACAAATATTTTGTCTGTGTATCCTATTACTCTGAATTATAAATCTATTCTTCTCACTAGATCAAGTTAGGTACATGTTTGCTATATGTTACATATGTAGGTACATATTAACCCTTTTCTCACAGGCCTTAAGAGAAAACATGATGTCTCCTTAGTGAAATAGATTTTGGCTTGTAATTTTGTAAGATTTATACAAACAAACTTTCTGGAGTTGCCTGGATAGTCCTTGGTTGTGACATTCTCTACAGGTTGGTTTATATTTGGATTTTCCATTGCTCTCTTGAACCCCCAAATTCCAGCCTCTGGGCAGATGTCTTCTTTGCAGAAACTATAAAAATATCTGCGTAAAATATCTGCTTAGTTCAAGAAGACAGACCAAAATGTAGTGCCACTGGGGACTTTCCCAGCAATAGAGCCCAGAAGATGACTCTGTAAAATCTGGAAGTCCACAAACACCACCCATGTGTTGGATCTTTCCAACAGCAAACATGAGGTGAGCCCCTCTCTCTAAGGGGAAAGGTGAAGCACAAAGCAAATAAGAAAGAAGATGAAATGGATAATCCAGTTTTGAAAAAGTGTTATTAATAGTACCCAAGAGAAACAAAGATGCTGTATATAACAAGGACACAACGTTCTTTTGTTTGTTTGTTTGGTTGGTTGGTTGGTTTTGTTTGTTTGTTTGTTTGTTTGTTTTAAGCTCTTGGAAACTGAAAAAGAGTCGTGGCAAGAATGGAGAAGCAAAACAGGAAGAGTGACCACAGTCGGTTTACCCTGACAAAGCACTGGGTAAGTTGTTCCAAACCATCTGAAGAACTGATGGTCTCACCTGCGACGAGGAAGGGGATTCCGAGGAGGGAACTGGCAGGTCCAGGGTAGCAGCTGTGCAGGGAAACCACTGCCCACAGTGGAGAAGCTAGACTCCACAGCAGCACGAGACTCCCAGTAACACTTCCGTTCCAACACTTGCCTGCGTACCTACTGCATCCTAAGCAGCAAATGGCAATAAGGTTGACTTATTCTGAGGGAAGTGTGCCACAAAACTCTGTGTGTGTGTGTGTGTGTGTGTGTGTGTGTGTGTGTGTGTGTGTCAAAGACATTAATAAAAACAAAAGTTCTGCAACACTGGGACAACTGGGACAACATTAGAATCCACCTCATAGCATCATGAAATACCAAAATTAAAGTACTTAGTATACCTCCTGGCACATACTGATGGGAACAAGCCAATAGCTCTCATTTATTGTGGGGAGCCCTGGGTGAGTGAAGTACTCAGTCAGTGGTAATTGTTTGACATGAGCACAGCCATATCAAGTTCCATACCCTGTAGCCATGGGAAAATGATGAGGCCTCCCCAGTGGGTGAGCCTCAGAAGGATGGCAACACCTTCCTCTGCTCCATCTATGGATTTTAACTGTGTGTGCAGCAAATGCCCACCATAGCCTTCTGCCCTGGAATGTTTGTTGCATGGAGACTGTTCCCCTACGCAGATTGCCCCTATCCAGATTGCTAACCCGGCTTCATTTTTCTGTAGGGAGTGATCCGGCCTCCTTGTTCAACTGTATATAATAAATACTCTGACTTTCTGTGTGCTGCACTTCTCCATGGAAGAGTCCACCCCACCCAATCCTTGCTTTTCCAACTGTGTATGCATGCCATTTCCTCATTCCCTTGCCATGCCCAGTCAGGTCAATCCTTGGAAGTCGTGTTAAGAACAAGGCAATTGATATCATTATTTTATCAGATATCTATTACTCTGACATATACCTAAGGCAATTGGCTGGTAAACACAAAAGATAGATTTGGGGATAAGGTTTGGGAGGCTTCTGCCCATCACAGGTTCGCCCCATTACTTTGGGTGATGCAGCACACTATGGCTGAGAACGTTTGGAGAAAGGAAAACAGACTTGTGAAATGGACCCGCTAAAGACCCTCAGAGGTTCCTCTCTGAAGCATCAAAACTAGGGTGGATTTAATTACGCCATGGAGCAGAAGAGAAGAAAGAATAAGATAAGCAAAGGACCGAGCCAAAAAACAGACTTGTCTGGGGGTAGGGTGGAGGACAAGGGAGGGAAACGCATTTAACAAACTTGGGTACTGTGTTGAAGAATGCGGAAGGATAAAGCAAATAAGAAGGGTGAACTCAGATCATACTGAGCCCTCGATGCTTTATACCTTCACACCTTCCAGAAAAAAAGGAACTGCCCTCGCAGGGTCCCCTGCCTATCTCCTGGGTGAGTGGACACTCAGTGACTACATAACTGACATCCGCTGGCACAGCTCTGAACTAGTCATCACATTGTTTCTTTGCTAATCCCTTTGTGTTAACAGGCTACATCTAGGGAGGTAGGAGGGAGGGGAGGGGTGGAGGAGAACATGAGGGATCAGGAAGATCAAGGCACAGGACGAATAAAGAAAGAGAGCTAGAAGAGATACCTGAATAGAGGGAGCCATTATAGGTTTAAAGAAAAATCTTGCACTAGGGAAATGTTCAGGCATCCATAAGGATGACCCCAACTAAGAATCTAAGCAATAGTGGACAGGCTACCTTAAATGCCCTTGACGACTACCTTAGGTACCATCCTAGAATCTTCACACAATAGCTGATGGAAGCAGAAGCAGACACTCACTGCTAAGCACTGAGCTGAACTCCTGGAATCCAGTTGGAGACAGAGAGGAGTGATGAGCAAAGTGGTCAAGACCATGCTGGGGAAACCCACAGAAACTGCTGGCCTGAGCAAGTGGAATTCATGGACCCCAGTCAGACAGCTGGGGAACCAGCATAGGTCTGCACCAGGCACCCTGAATGTGGATGTCAGTTGGGATACCAGGGCAGTCTATGGGACCTCTGGCAGTAGAACCAGTATTTATCCCTAGTGCACAGACTTTGGGAGCCCATTCCCTATGGAGGGATACTCTCTCAGCCTAGACACATGGGGGGAGGGCCTAGGCCCTGCCTCAAATGATGTGATAGACTTTGATGATCCCCCATGCACATTCAGTCGCATTGAATGAAAAGTAATAGAAAGCATTTTATTTTTAGGAGTATTTGACTTCTACCCCCTCTGGGTCATTCATTTAGGACAGCCTCTCCCTCTCTGTTCCCAAAGCACTCGTACCTAACTGGACACTTTCCAGACATGCTGACATTTAGAGATGTGTGTGTCAATGTGCCTTTTCTCTGAAGCCACCAGCTGCATTTGGGCTAGGGATGTGTGTATACATGTTTGTGTGGGTGTGTGATACACGGTGTTTCTAGGCCAGAGCACAACATCTAGTGCCATTCTGTTCTAGAATTAATATGCCTTCCCAGTGAGAAACCACTTTATACACTTAAGGATTAATAAAGGAAAATGCTCACTAATGCAGCATACATCCAGCCTTGGCTAATGCTCAAAGAGGAGCCAGCCATGAATAGAAGAGCTTACTAACTTACATACACCTTAGGCTCATGCATGTCACAAACACTGTCATACTTAAATCTCTTTTATGTCCTGACCCCAGGTTGCACTTTGAACCATCTAACCAGACACAGGAAACCTAGCCTGGCTCCCTGGGCAGATGCCACATTGAGGCAGCAAAGACAATGCCAGACTTGTTTCCTAATTATAGCAGTGGTGTCCCTTCCCAACAGTTGTCACCTGGGCCATCTCGCCTGTATGATTTTCCTGGTAAGAGGACAGGGCACTTAATGGCAGACTGGGACTTAATTGAGGCTGTGACCCTGTGCCGACCCCTTGAGCTGCCCATTGGAGGTATGTTCTCTGCTATGGGGATGGGCCTAATAGCAGGTTGGCTGTCTCTTTTTGTCATGGGAATGGAGTCTAATTACAGTAATTACATGTCAGTTCTGCTGAACTAACAGTAGGTAGCATCCTGCCATCCTAAATTTTGCTTGCCTCTAACAGACCTGGCTAGGACACTGCTTATCTCTGGGGTATTTTAGAGGCAGAGCTCTTTTAGTTATATTTTACTTGGTGTGACTTAAAGGCTTAAACAAAACCATTAGTCAATCATAGCATCAATTCTATCAGTTGCAGTTTCTTCTATATCGGTTCTTTTGGAGTTGTCCACCTTGTTTTCTGCAGTGGATCTTCAATGGTCTGGAACTTACCAAGTAAGTGGCTGGCTAGCCACTGTCTCCTTTCCAGCACTGGTATTTCAAGGGCATATTTAAAAAAAAAAAGCTGGATTTGGGGGACAAACTGAGGTTCTCATGATTGCACAGCAAGCTCTTTACCAGTGAAGTCATCCCTCTGGCCCCAACTTCATCTTAAGGATAGTGACTGTAGCTAAATTGTATTGATAGTTCTCCAGGATGGCACCATACTCTGTGGATCACATTTATTCACCAGTTAATGTCCCCTCACTGTAACCAATCCCCAGGACTTAAGCCCATGGCTTTGACTGTTTTATACCACATTGATTGGCTCCATTGGTTGGGCCTATGGTGAGATAACACAGCAAGATTCAAGCCATCAAGTGCTCAGAATGAAAGGTAAGGCTAATCCTGGGTTCCCATAATACCCCACACAGCAGCAGCACCACCACACAGTCCTTCCCAGGTCATTCCAGGTGGTGAAAGCTGGAAAGAAGGTATGTGTGACAAGACTAACTCAAACAACAGTGAGTATTGCAGTTTCGAAGCCTAATTTACAGTGTGTCATGAGGATCTCTAGACAACCAATGCCCTTCCTTGACACACAATGGTGTGTCAGATCTAAGTTCGTCATAAACAGACAGAAAGCTTTGGAATGTGCTAGTCCTAACCAATGGAAGGCTAAGAATGTGGCCGAAGGACTGAAACCTGCTTCTCTGCAGCCCGTGAAAGTATTTTCAGGTTGCCTTGAATAGTGACTTTCTTTGTTCTGCTACAGTAAAACCTCACAGAACTCCTTCCATGAAGGAATCTGCATCCTGAGATAACCCAGCGCCAAGTTACTGCTTCTGGGTCACTCCTATTTGGCTCTAGAATAAACTCTAATCTTCCCTTTGAGATGGAAGCTGTGTTTCTATGACCACAAGACTCAAACAGACAGTTCCTTGAAGTGGTTCTTTTATCCCCCCCCTCCCCCGCCCCCATCCTACAGGTAAAGAAACTAAAGAGAAGTTAAATATGAAATCTTTGTACCTACAGCTAGTTAGGAACCCAGTTTGTCTGATCCCAAGACTACACCTTGCCCAGGGTCCCCGAGTGCCTCTCGGCAGGGGCAGAGGCCACCTTGTTCACTGCTGCCACCTCTGGACCCAGTTTGGTGCCAGGCACAGGCGTGCTCAGTCCATGGCTGGCACTGTATGCAGCAAGATGCCAGCGTGTGCGCGCCTTTGCTGTCACTGATTGGTTGTCAGCTTCTCTGCTGTGGAGGGTGATGAAGGATGTCCTTCTGTGTGCTGTGAATATATGTTGCTCTAAGTGGTTGGTGTATAAACCTGTTTCAGCCAATGGACAGACAGGGCTTAGCCAGACAGAAAATCCAAACGGGGATAGAGAAAGGTGTAGCATCTGCCCAGGAAGCAAAAGACTCTTCTCTGGTAAGTCAAGACACTGTGGAGATACACAAATTAAGAGAAGAGCTAGCCAATAAGAAGCCTGAACAATAGGCCAAACAGTTTGTAGTTAATATAAGCCATTGTGTGTTTATTTGGGACTAAAAGGCTTTGGAACTGGACAGATCAAATACTCCAACCCACAGAGGGGAGGGAAATACCAGCGCAAAACCCATCTGCCTGAGGGCAATTCGTCCAGCTGCCTTTGACACACATGGTGTGGATTCAGAGTTAGCACTCAATTCAAACAGAAGAAAAAGACTCTGACCCGTGTGACCTGAAGGAGGACTCTGAAGTCCAAGGAAAGGGAAATGAGATTTTTATTCTGGAAAATATTCTATCTAATATAATCAAGATGTGACCTGAAGCTGGCTGCTTTGCGAGGAGACGTGATGCTGGCTGATACATGCTGTTGAGGTTTTAAGGAATCTAGAGTGTGTGCTTCAAACTGGGCTATCTTTCTGCTGTGCAACGTCCAGGGATGCCAAGAGGGCAGAAATCACATGCAAACTCCAGCAGAACCAGATTATCTGGAGTGTATATAATACACAGAAATACAGAGTTACAGAATGGCTCACTGTTTCTGCTTAAGTTGGGAAAGATAAGACTTGTGGCAGAAATGGTTCAAACTGTGCAGTGTATAAATCTGTAGAAATCATTTTGCCGAGGCTTTATTCCAAACAAAATGTGATGGATTGACATATGTTTCAAGAAGTTCTCTTTATATGAGTGGTTAAAATCTATAAGGATTATTCTTTGAGACCTTGAAAGGGCAAATTGACAAATGGTTTATGTGAGTATTTAGAATCCAATGCCTCAAACCTTGACTGAAGATATTTCACGTGAGAACTAAAAAGGGAAAGGAATAAGGTAATAAATAGTGAAGGTGAAGAGAATAGGTGAAGTCAGGGCTTCTCTCTTGGCTATAGCAGGCATCACTGGCCTTTCATCTAACATCTTCACATCCTTTGCCTTCCAAAGAAACTGCAACCAAGGAAGCTGGCATGAGGGGCTGGCACATAGCAACAACTGGTGAGCATGGCTTGTGGGGAGCATGGCTTGTGGGGAGCATGGCTTGTGGGGAGCATGGCTTGTGGGGAGCATGGCTTGTGGGGAGCATGGCTTGTGGGGAGCATGGCTTGTGGGGAGCATGGCTTGTGGGGAGCATGGCTTGTGGATTGTGCTGCAGCCATTCCGGAGCTTCAATGTGGCATTTAAGAACACCTTCGGATAAAAGAAAGTAAAACTTGGGAAGAGATGATCCAGATGAATGGATTTGTGGCTCATCCTGATGGGAACACTTGGGGGAGCACTCACTCACTCACTTTGAGCCTCAGTCTTTGCATCTATAAGGCCTAGGGATGTTTTCATTACTTTCAAAGCACAACAAGAAGAACTCTTGGGAGTTGCATTATGAATACATTGACAAAATATTTAATTCCTTCGGATACTTCTTGGTTTATTGAGGGTATGTCAATCCTGCTAATGTTTCATCTGGCAGCAACTTTGTGACAAGTGGGAAGTGACATGAATGAACATATCATTGAAGTCCAAAGCTGCTTTGGAATGTTTAACTAGGCAAAGATGTGTTACATTTGTTTATGTTGCAGAATATTACTCCAACTGTGTAAAAGTTTGTTACATTTGTTTATGCTGCATTTATTTAATGATGTAAGGATGTGTGTTTTATTATGTAAAGCTGTGTTACATCTGTTTCACCTTGTCTGCCTAAGGTACCTGAATGGTCTAATAAAAAGCTGAATGGCCAAGAGCTAGGCAGGAGAGGAATAGTCAGGCCTACCAGGCAGAGAGAATAAATAGGAGGAGAAACCTAGGCTCCTGGAGGGGAGGAGAGAAGGGGAGGGGGGAGAGGAGAGGAGAATGAGGGACATGCCCAGGGCAAGACGCCAGGCAGCTGCCAGCCAGTAAGATATGAGAATTAGTGAAAGTAAGATATACAGAAAGAAAGAAATGGTTTTAAAACAAACAAACAAAAAACAAGACAAAAGATAAAAAGGCAGACAAAGAGAAATGGGTTAATTTAAGTTGAAAGAGCTAGACTGAAATGACCAGGCCAAGCATTCAAAACTAATAATAAAATTCTCCATGTCATGATTTAGGAACTAGTTGGTGGCCTAAAAGAAAAAGCCTGGCACACAAAGCTCAAGGCATCTTAGTAAAATTAACTGATAAAAGTGACCATTATCACAGTCTGCACAGGAAGGTTCCAGACCCTGAACATAATGTGGGGAGGAAGAAAAAGAGGGAGAACACTATGCTGTTTAGTTTTGAGTCCTGGGGTTCTTGACTCAAATCTAACCCAGAGGACAGGGTCTCCATCAAGTCAGGGTGTGAATGCAGACCTCATGTAAACCTCAGTAACAAAACAAAATGGGAGTGAGATGAAGGAGGGTAGCAGGCTCAGATGGAGTGAAGAAGCCTCCAGGCAGGGAGGGAAAAAAGCAGAGAAGCTAGAAAATATGGGGACTGAGCACATTTTGGTTTGGTTGAAGCAAACACTAGAGCCAAAAGTACAATGATTTGCAGCCTGTCCCCCAGCCATGAACCAGTTCATCCTGTCCTTCAGCGATGAACCAGTTCAGTCCCCCACATTTCATGGTAATGACAATCTGGGTAGAAATCTAATCCAACTAAAACAGCTGGAGATGAGAGCTCATGTCATTTGGGTGGAGTTCTTATGACAGAATCCGGGTGGCTCCTGGAGAAGGGAGACACACAGATGTCAAATATACTTATCCGCTCCCTCTCTGATATGATAAGTATGGTCCAGCAGGTAGGAGGCGGAGAAGAGTCTGTGGCATGATACATAGGTCTTTCCCATCCAGATCACGCCAACAATAAATCTCTTGTCTCTCTAAACTAGCTTGTCACTGAATCTTAGTATAGTAATCAAAAGTTAGCTAAAATGAGGAGAAATCTAGATTCTATAAACACATATTGTAGGTTTTATCAACATGTAAGGAAGCTAGAACAATACTGATGTGTTGGAGATGTATAAGCAGGCATTAAAAAATCTGGGAATACACATCTCTGAATAAAAATTAAAATAGTTTGAGATTCAACTTAACCTCATTATTTTATCATGTTTTTATTTTGTGTTTTTTTATTAATTCTTTTCACATAAAATACTTGTTTCTATAAGCCAGTAATTATTTCACCTCGTATCAATTGAACATTCTATTTTTTCCAATAATTATACTAAAGTTATCTCTACAAACATATCTCCTCATATGGCCCTCTCTACATCTCGGCACACCGTCTTCTTAAAAGGATACCATTTATATTGATATGAAATGCAAGTAATCTGATATGATCTCAGGGCTCCACCATAATCTGGTACCATCTCATCTAGAAGTACATCTTAATCTGGTACCATCTCATCTAATTACATGGAAAGGGTAGAATTCTGAAGGATTGCTCAGTATTGCTTGACTTTAGTGAGTGAGAAATGACAATGGAATCATCTTCTCTAGAGTGTCCCCTGCCCACTGTCACCTTCTCAGGGGTACCCACATAACTGCCATAGCAGCTGTCAAATTCTTGCCCAGACTTCACTGGAGCAAGGCCACCTAGTCCTTGCAGAGGGAGATTACCTTCCATGCATTTGTGAGCTTAAAAGAGGTGAGCACTCAGAATGCTATGGCTGTAGTTGTTAAACTGGAGAATCAAGTGTTTTCTTCATGGCTATGCTTCCTACCACAGGGTAAAAGCAAGTCAGAACTGAGGAAAAATGAAATGGCTATTCTGAGAGACATAATAATAATAATAGTGAACAATACACAGGGACCTGCAATGTACAAGGCAGGATTCTGGGCATCTGTGTATGATAATTGGCTTAGTGCTCATAAGGAAAGCTGCGAGGCTAATATGACAGCATTCGATAGGTTAGCTGAGGCTAAGCGGTCATAGTTCTTATGTCTCAGTACGTAGGAGATGACAGTAAGATTGGACACAGGTCCGTTAGCGCTTCCATGGCATTCTTGTCCACCTTACTGCATTACATCAGGGAGGGGAAGTCCTGTGGAAGTTTAACAGGTTTCAGGTTCAGTTCTCAAATGCTCTCATGACCCTTTCTTTCAACGCTCACTCCTTCCAAGGTTTCTGTGAGCCAAATATTTTACCCTTTCCATAAAAGTATTACTGCTGGGTTTTTATAACCTGGAAACAACTGGACCACAACACAGAAACCGAGACCCAGAAATGACATGGCTCACTGGCATCCACCAAACATAGAGCACGATGAGTGAGATGGGTGGGAACCGACAGGAGTCCACTGTGGGCATCACAACACTTGGCATCGTGTCTTAGGATTTGGAACCCCATGCCCAGTCCAGCTCTAAATGTAAGAAATGTGGCAGAAAAAGAAGAAAGAAGGAAGGAAAAGACTAAAAGTTTTCCAGGTGGGGCTGGAGTAGATGGTTTAGGTTGGCAGGGAGACAAGGTAACTTATCAACCATAGACAGACTTTGAACACCAGGAAGATTCAACCCTGGATCCTCTCGGGCTAGTGCCAGGATGGAAATATAAACAGGACAGCCAAGCTAAAGATGCTGGGGGAAGAGGGTAAGTCCTGGCCCCAGAGTCCGAGGAGTCACTGAGATCCTGCAAAGAAAAGCAAGAGGGCACGCCTCCTGCCCAAAGGTGGGCCACCCCCCAATGCAGAGCGAATGTGGTTACAGATGCTACAGAGTTAGCTAGTGACAAACCTGAGCTATTGGCAAGCCCCTTTTAGTCTAAAGAAAAGTTTATTTATGGCTTAAGACAGAAAACTCCATCTACAAAACAGTGAATAATTTTTTCCTTAAGGTGTGCGTCTAAGAAAACTCTATAGGGTGGAAAATTCGCATCGGAATTGCCACAAGTGACCTATCTTATCTAGGTGGCCTAGGGTGACGGGGCATAATGGAGTTTAAAGGCAGAACATAGAGTGAGTGTCCTAAGCTGGAAAACGTAAGTCTAGTACCTAATATATCTAACTAGGAAGAGAGAATAATAGTTGTGATAGTTTAATCCAGGTCCCTCTCCCCTCATCCCAGTTCTGGTCCAGGAGGAAAAGGCAGGTTCCCCAGGTGACCTGAGAGTCTTTCTGAATTGTTAGAAAATACAAATGCACACAAGTGAAACAAACATATGACTAGGATATAAAGATGGATCTAGCTCCACACCTAAAAACCCGTGACTGCAGACCTCTGTCCTCCTCACCCCTGCTCCCAGCAAATGACCTTATAGCGCTGTGCACCATGAGGATGACAGGCCCTAGATCCTCAGCAGAGAAATGACTACAGGGGTCTCATCTCAGTAGATGCTGAAGTGTGCTGGACAGATGTGAACTAGGGGCAGATAAAGCCTTTAGCCAGAGCTTGCCAGCAGTCAGGGTACCACTCCCTGGTCGTCTGACTTGTGTTTACTCGTTCAGCTAAAGCAGAAGCCTACTGGGTCAGGCCAGAATCAGACTTTGAACAACATCTTCCTCCTCCCCATTATCAGAATGACCTATTTATTTCACTTTACCTGTCCCAGTGCCCTGGTTTGAACACACACCCATTCCTTGCTCTTATGCAAGTTTTTACCCCTGAAGCCACACTCTTACCTGCGGGACTCTTCCGTAATCCCTTACTTCATCTTTAGCATCTCTCAGTTTCACAATGTATTTCTCAGGTTCTAAATTATAACTTACGTGAGTACTTATACTTTTTCACTCCTCTGACTCCTGGCAACCCAGTCTTAACCCTGTCTTTATTGATCATTTAGCAATAGCATCTATAATAATTGCTCTTCCAGACCCTCTGTCGACTAATTAGCAGGTACCGTCTGGCTTGTTCTTCACCGCCTGTTTTTTTATTTGTTTTTTTTTTTTGCAGTGCCTCTTAGCCTTTCACCCCCGCCTCCTCTTCAAGATATTTTCTCCCAGTCAGCCTCTTGGTTGTCAATCTCCTCCCGCATTATCCTTTCCTGGTCTTTTGTATTCCTTCAGTCCATCACTTGCACATATTTTCAACCAGTCACCCTTCTGGTAGTCTCCATGTGTAATTACTTTTAATGGCTTTTGGTTTCATGAACACTATAAATACTTGGGCCAAGCTGCCAAGAGAGCAGCACCACCAAACCTTACTCAGACACTCCCAAAGGACAAGAGAGACCAGAGAAGCCATCATGGACACTGCAGGGAAGGTGAGTTTGCTGCCTTGTGATACCCCATAGCTCCTTTACTGCCATCAAGCAAGTGAGTGTTTAAAAGAAATTTAGACTTTGTGTTCTCTGATGAGACTATTAACAAATGTAACGGCCCTAGCACCCAAAGTTTCCCAAGATGTGGAAAGTCTCCCACTGTAGCCTGGAGAATGAATTCCAGACAAGTTTACAATGATTACAATACTGTAGCAAAAGCTTTGGAATTTACCTATCATTTCATCTGATACGTATGAGAATGATATGCTGTCTGCTGCGCTATGGAGGCAACTAGACCTGGAAATTGATCCCAGTGAAAGAGTCCTGTATGTTCTTATGAACAGGTTACCAGCACCATGGTAAAGAGCATGGATGAAAACAACATCTGTGGAGGATTAGGAAGCTGCAGGTCCAGTGTATTAGTCAGTCAGTCAGTCTGAACTTGTCAGTAAAGAAAATTACTCATCCTGCTACATGGAACATCAAGCTGTGACCAGGATGTTCAGTGGGGTCATAGGAACACACAGTGCACACACAGAACAGTGACTGAAGAACTTAACTCTGCATCCTTAGCAGTGGTGAGAGCTGGGCATGCTTCCGTTCCTTACATTTGTCTGTGTAACTTAGTGTTTTGTGATATTTGAACATTGCTTTTGAAATCAGGAAATTTTTTCCCTAAAAGTTATTTTTGACAAAAGTTTTGAAATGTGAAATAATGTGAAAACAACATTATTCTAATTATGTTATTCACAGACAAAAGTAGTGTTCCACTGTGACCCAAGTCCTTTTTCTTTATAAGATCAAAACCTATATTATCTCTTTTGCTGGAGTCTAAATTTCTTGAAGACACAACAGATTTACTCACAATTACTAATGCAGAAAGCATACCTACAAATGGAATACATTTCAAGTTATACAAACTAGTATCACAGGATAATACATCTAAAAGTTAAGCTAGTCCACTCACTGAGGAAGAGCTGTTTCAAGAATACACAGAAAGATTCTCAAGATAATGGAAGCGGCCTCTCAAAAGAAGTCTGGAAAAATAAGAATTTGTTGTGCAGCAACAGTGTAAAAAAGGCAGAAACAGTAACCAAGCCATCCTGGACAACTCATTTAGATTCTAGCTTTGTATTACACAAAGAAATAATCTTCATGGTCTTCAGTTAAATATGAGTTAAGTTTTTAAAAATCAAACTGGAAAAAATTCAAAGAGAGGATAAGAAACATTTGTCACTATATGGAGAATTTTCAGACTATGGAAATGGAATAAATTACAAAGGAAAAGGCTTTTATAAACAAACATCACAAAACATGCATCATTTCAGACAAAATTATTTTAAAAACTGCAGAGAAAAAACTTGTATGATGAGCTGACAGATGGCAAGTTACTCCTTTGATGTCTAAAGAACTAGTTTGCATTTAGCAAAAGAAACAAGATGCCAGTAGGTCTGTAAATGCATGAGCAAGCCTTCCCATTAGGATGGCAAATACCCATAGTGCTACACTAAAAACATACCAATGAAGACAGTGGGCTTTTTCTGCCTGGACAGAAGATACAGTCAATGCTAAGTAAAATGGAATAAATGATAGCAAAGACAATTTATTATTCTGGGGAGTGAGTCAAGTGATTAAATCCAAAGAGATTTGAAAGTCAACTTAGCACTAACAATGACTCTAACCTTCCCAAGAAATTTTCACTTAAGGAAGCAAACTAACCAAGAAAAAAAAAATATGAACAAATGTGTTCATCATAATACCCTTTGTAAGAGGAAAAGCAATGGAAACACTCCTATAGATAGTTAATTATTTTAAAAATAACCCCTCCTGGAGGGTACCACCCTCCCTGTGGAGTGGGGGGGGCATGGGATGGGAGAGTGGTCCAGGGTATGGGAGGGAGGGAGGGAGGGAAGGAGGGAGGCAGAGAGAACTGTAAGTAAAAAAAATATTTTGAAAGCCTGGAAAAAAATTCACTAAACTCTTGGTAATTTATGCTTAGAACACAAGTAACTTGTTCATATTTATTTGAGGGGTTTCCCTATGATTTTTGTATTTTTACAAATAATAGCAAGTGTGATCAGGAAAAAGGGAAGTTTATTGGTAAATGCCAATTTATTTTGTGCCCATCAGACAATCACATGTAGGGCAGCCATTGCCTGGAAAGAAAAGTCTCCTCTTTCAATTGAAGAAGTGCAAGTTGAGCCACCAAAACCTGGAGAAGTTCGCATTAAGGTAAGTTTAAGTCAGCCAGAGGACAAAAGACAATAATGCTACACTTCAAAAAAATAAATGTAGGGGCTGGAGAGATGACTCAGCAGTTAGGAGCACTGGCTGCTCTTCCAGAAGAGCAGGGATCTGTTCCCAGCACCGATGTGGTGACTCACCGACATGTGTAACTCCAGTTCCAAGGGGGCCACCGCCTACCATGCTTCCTACTTGATTGGCCACTGCTCTCATACAGACTATAATCTAGGTCAGACTACCCCACACAGCTGGAGACTGCAGTGGCAAGAAATAAGCAGTGTCACATTGACCCCTTGATAAAATCAAAGTCAGAGACTAGTTATGTCCACTGCGGTGGAGGAGTCCCTGCCTCCTAGCTTATTCTATGAACCATGGCCACCGACAATTACATACTCCCATTTGCTATGCCCAACAAACTAACAGGGACACAGAGCCTCCACATATGAAAAAAGCAAGTCTAGCCTTTGGTAGCATCTGGAAACAATTTTAACACAGGGAGGATCCAAAGCATAGGTATGTCTCTGGCATACTTTTCCACCCACTTGCTGCATACAGAGAGAGACAGGAAGAGACAAAGAGCAACCATTGACAGGGATGATGTGGAACCCTGAGATGCCTCATAGAGGGCAGTGTGGAGTACTCCCCAAGCTATGCTGACCCCACAAAGCTTTGCACCAATCCCCAGAACAAAGGGAAACCTGACTTACATGAGTTTTGGGGTGAGGGGGCTGTTGAAAAGTTTGCGGGCACATGATTTGGGTCAACAAGGTGAACACGACAGAGACAAGGAAGGACCATGCTCTCCACACAGACAGACCTAGCAAGTCACACCACAGACTGCATGGAGACGCGATACAGTAGGGTGTCTTCCAGCAGTGGGGCCTGGCCTTTTCAAAGGGATCTCTCTTTTAGGGGCAGGTTTTTGCTCTAACACATGGCCGTTGTTTTAGAGACCAAGTAAAATCATTCTTATCAAACAAAACAGAGCACTTGGTCTAAAAGAGAGAAAAATCATAACCCACTTGTCTTTGGTCACTGAATCCCTACACAGATGGCATCTTCAGGGATCTGTGGTTCTGACGCCCACGTGCTGAAAGGAGAGCTCCCACTGAAATTCCCTTTCATTCCGGGTCATGAAGGAGCAGGAACTGTGGAGAGTGTTGGGGATGGAGTTAGCTCCGTGAAACCAGGTAGAAAATGGGAAACTTGGGAGCAGCATGCCAGGGAACTCCTGATCCAAAGGGAAGGGACTCTGGCTGCACTATTAGCATATTCAGCAGAAAAACAAGTTGGGTTTGCCTATAGACTCTTCTAGCTAATGATGTGTCATGTTATCAAATGAAACCAGTGATCCAAAGAGGCCCATCTCTTTCACCTCTTTCCTGGCAAAGGTGGGGGGGAGGGAGAACAGATCCTGAGCCAGCCAGATGAAGGTTGGTATAAGAGCAGAGACCATCTAAACTAGTTGAAAGGTCCTTAGTCTTAAGAGCTGTTTATCTTTTGATCACCACAGTGCTTTAGAAGGGTGCCCATTCATTCTTGACAAATGAATGAACGTTGTAGTCAACTAAAATGTGCTGCTTGAAAGTTACATGGCAGGATGATGGGTACATATCAATGAATCTTCCCCAGTTGCATCCTAAAGGATGTTGACATTATTATTACTATTCCTAGCATGCCTAAACAGATCACAATGTGTTAGCAAGCACTCATAGATGATGGTAATTTAGAAACCCCATAGTCTGTGACCAGCTGCATAAAGACACTTAAGAGAGTACATAGCAAGGCCATCAGTGGCCATCATTCGTGTGTACACCAAGTATATAGCAATTATGAGATGCATATTGTGGATCATGGAAGGGGCACAGAGAGCAAAGAGCTGAATATGCATCTCCCAGAATGTAGTGTAAATAAGAGCACTCACAGTCTACCCCCTCTTTAGCCAGAAAGATTCTACCGGGAATTTTGTGGGAAACAATAATGAGCATTTGAAAGGAAAGGATAGTTAGAACTTCTTCCAGATCTGATATCTAGTATCTAGAAAATCTTAAGAGTCAATAAAGGTAAGGCGTGCTTTATCAAAATCTAAAGAGATTTTTAACTGCTATCTTAAGGAATTTTCCGATAAACAAACATCTGTAAGGGCCAGTCCAGAGACAGCAATGTAGACCCTGGCAGAGTCTACAGGAGTCTGTGATGTCTGCATAGGTCAAGCCTTCTAAGCTGCACTCAGTCTGTCACACTAAACCTTGGGGCATGAGTTGATCCAAGACCCAAACATTACCCAGATCCTCTGTGGAGCTCTTCTATGGTAACTGTCCCAGAAAGAAAGTGGAAGAGAAAGAACTGTTTTCCTTTGGAGTTGACTCAGCTTAGAATTCATCAGCAGTAACCACTGCCAGCGGCCTGCCGAATGTCGTGTGGGAGTAGACCAGGCAGACTCCAGAGAGAGGGCTGACACTGCTGGGCCACCAAAAACAGGCTGTAACAAGCAAGGGATTATATTTTTGTTTTCGTTTGTTTGTCTGTTGTTTCGAGACAGGGTTTCTTTGTGTGTAACCTTGGCTGTCCTAGAACCAGCTCTGTAGACGAAGCTGGTCTCAAACTCACAGAGATCCACCTGCCTCTGCCTCCCAAGTGCTGGGATTAAAAGTGTGTGCCCGGCAAGGAATTACATTTTTAAAATGGAAAACAAAAGAATTAACATTTTTAAAATGAAAAACAAAAGACCTACACTAGATGGCTTTACGGTTCCTTCCTGATTCTATTGTTCTGTTTTCTAAGTAGGGAAAGGTAGTCCTACAACTCTCTATCTATCTAAAGATGAGGCAATGTCTCCTCATCTTTACCCAAATGGTAACGCTCTGAAACCAGGTAAAACGACTAGTTAGTGTTTTAAAATAACCTGGGGTGTCACACTGGCTGCCGTCCTCTTCCCATGGCGTGTTGTCAAAAGAGTTGGTAAGATTTTATTGTATTTTTATTCCAGGAACTAATTCAGATTTATTGATTTATCTCCTCCCCTTACCCCCCCCCCACAGGAGATAAAGTCCTCACACTCATTATTCCCCAGTGCCGAGAATGCGATGCCTGCTTGCACTCCCAAGGAAACTTCTGTGACAAACAAGAGTCAGTACATTTGTTCCTTGCCCTTTCACCAAACAGCTCACATTCTATGTGCCTCATGGTGACCACATCTCTCTTTTCATCTCCTTATGTCTATGCCTGTGTGTGGGTGTCCATCTACGTGGCTGTGGGGCAGTGTTCTTCCATGTTCCGGGGTGATGCTGGACGGGACCTCTAGGTTTTCCTGCCAAGGGCAGAAGGTTTACCATTCCTTCCGCACAAGCACGTTCACCGAGTACACTGTTGTGCCCGAGATTGCAGTAGTCAGCGTTGATGCTGCTGCTCCTATGGATAAAGTTTGTCTCTTAAGCTGTGGCTTCCCTACAGGCTATGGCGCTGCTGTTAACTCAGCCAAGGTGAGCAAGATGGCCCAAAATAGCATTGCTGCCTGCCCACAATGTCGTAAGATGACTGCCTAGGTCTAACCCAGGCTGGATTCTTTCTTTTTATTTATTTATTTCTTTTTTTATTTTACATGTCAATCCCAGTTCCCTCTCCCTCCCTCTTACCCTCTCTCCACCCTCACATGCATCTCCCCACCCCCATTCCACATGGTAGGGTCATGTAGATCTGTCAGGTCATTTGAAGTAGGGACTAGGACTTCTCTCCTGTCTCTAGGTTAAGGCAGTTATCCCTCCATGGGGGATGTGTCTGCAAGGTCCCTTTGCACACCAGGAATACATCCTGGTTCCACTGTCTGAAGCCCCTTAGACTTCTCAGTCCTTCTAGCTGAGACCCATGTTCAGGGGGTCTGAGTCAGTCCCATGCTGGATTCCCAGCTATCAGTCTGGGGGGAGGGGGCATTAGCTCTTCCTTGTTCGGGTCAGCTGTCTCTATGTGTTTCTGCAACCTGGTCTTGTCTTCTCTCTCTGAATCTGGTTTCTATTTCGACTCAGTGTTTAGTTATGGGTGTTTGCTTCTGTTTCCAACAGTTACTAGATGAGGGCTCCATGATGGTGGATAAGTTAGTTGTTGATCTCACTATCCTGCAAGGGCATTTATGGTAGCCTTTCCACAGTTGCTCAAATTGTTAGTTGGCGGCAGTCTTGTAGGTCTCTACTTTCTTTAGGTTCAGTCCAGGCTGGAAGAGAAACCTAACTTGGTATTCCTCAGAAACCTCTCAGTGCTGGTTTCTGTCATGGGAAGCAACTACTGCCCTTCCCTGCCCCCCAACAGCAAACTGTATCTAGTCCCCGATTAACCCAAACATCCTGCATCAGATCAAAGTCCCCAGGCTAATGTCCAGCAGTTCTGACCCCCATCCACCTCCCATGCCTACCAGACCATAAAACTGATTTATTTTTTCCCCAAGCAAGCTGTTGTTCTTTAACCTCCCAGGCAGCCCTGGCAGTTTGTTCCTCAACAAACTTCTTTCTACCCATGGAGTGGTCTAGTCCCATGGTTTGACTGCACCTCACTTACATGTGTGTTGTCCACATGTCATGGGGGGGGGGTTGAATCAAAACTATGCTGAATCTGCCCAAATGTTCCAAATGATACATACATAGTTTCAAAAGGCTCTCGTTAGTGTTTTTTTGTTTGTTTTGTTTTTTATTTTCTTAACTGCCTGTGCCCAACTTTGAAAACTGATAATAAAGACATGCTCTATGAATCTGCAGGTCACTCCTGGCTCCACCTGTGTGGTTTTTGGACTCGGAGGGATTGGCTCTGCCATTGTCATGGGCTGCAAAGCTTCTGGGGCTTCCAGAATCATCGGGGTTGACATCAATGAGCAGAAGTTTCCCTGGGCAAGAGCCTTGGGCGTCACTGATTGTCTCAACCCTAACAAGCTCAGGAAACCTGTCCATGAGGTGGTGATGGAAATGACGGGTGTTGGTGCTGACTTTGCCTTTGAGGCCATTGGAAAAGTTGATACCATGGTATGTTCACTGGGCACAGGGATGAGGGGTGCCTCTCGCATGATTTTAAGCTCTTCCGAAAATAGGTTTTAGGCCTGTGTGCCCCCAATGAAAAATGGAATATAAACTCACCCTACAGCCTTATTTTATGAATCAACGGCAATATGTTATGGCATACAAAACTGAGGTATGCAAAGAGCCATAAGATTAATTCTGCTTATTTATACCTAAATAAGAAAATTATCAGATTCACATATATTTATCTGTGTGTCCCAACAGAACATGAGAAACTGTCAAACTCCTGTACCTCCATATGTCAAGTTCTATGCATACAGGAATTAATGACCTAGCTGGCATCCTCCTGGATCATAGTTTAGAGAGGAGGATGTATACCCATTACATTGAAATGTTTGGGTAATCCTTGATCAAAAACTGAAAGCTGTTATGACAGAAAAGAGGCAAATAAGGTAAAATTTGAGGGAAAGGGGAAGAAAAGAGAGTTTAAAAGATGAAACAGACAAGAAAATGTGTGCCTATGAGTTCACTGGAAAATTCACTTTTTAAAATGAAGCTTCCCCCAATTGCATCTGTATTTACTATGTTCTGTTCTAGTTTGTTTCGGTAGAAATCAATTGTGCAGTAAAGCATAGAAAGTGAAGAGTTCGGGAAAAAGAATGGGTGGCTTTTAAGGCTGAGAATAGTTTTGTTGAGTACACCCATTTATTCTTATATGCCGGTGCATGGTCAATGGGTCTTAAGGGGATAAATCAATCAATCCTCAAAACAACCCTACGAGGAAACTGAGCCAACAAGGTTAAAGTACGTGCCAGAGTCATACAGGTTGCAGAGTCTGGACTGTTTACTCCTACACCACAGTGATTCTCGGAGGAGATGTCATGACACCAGTGTCCAAGTCGAATTTGAAGCGATACCTATCCAAGAAAGTTCAAATCTCAGGGTGTCTATGGTCCTTTCCCTGTGGGTGTAGCTTGTATTAATGTGTGGGTTTTGTCTGTGGCTCTCGCTGTCATTCTCAGGTCTCTGCTTGGAACTCCTGCAACAAGAGCTATGGCGTGTGTCTGATTGTTGGGCTGGCCCCATCAGATGCACAGCTGTCCCTTGAGTCAACCAAGATTATATCTGGAAAAACCCTGAAGGGCGTGTGTTTGGGAGGTAGGTGGATAAGTAGAAGGGTGTGACGGCTTAAGTCCGCCCCTTAGGAAACCAGATATGAAGAGAAATGTATGCCAAGACTCTTCCTGAAATGAGAGTAACTTTCTTCAAATTGCCTTTGTTTTAAATCTGGAGAGAGTGTAGTATCATGTAGGTATGTATATGTATTCATGTGTGTATGGGTTAATGTGTGTACATGCATGTGTGTGGGTGTGCAAGTATGTGTATATGAGTGTGCATGCAAAGGCCAGAGTTTGGTATCAGGTACTTCCTCCGTCCTGCTCATTTTTTCACACGGAGCTCCTCACTACACCTGGAGCTCACCAGTTGGACAAAACTAGCTAGCCAGTGAGTTCCAGGGATCTTCCTGTCTCCACTTCCCTAGAGCTAAGATCCCAACTGCATAGCATACCTGACTGGGTACCCTGAATGCTGGGGACCTGAACTCATGGAAAGTACTTTACCAACCAAACCGTCTTCCCAAACCACCAAATTAATTTTAATTAGATAAATAAAATAATGGAGCCATTGAGGATTTAAATTTTTCTTCAAGGAAAATACTTTCATAGTAATCAGAATTATTTAATCAGCTTTGGTTCAGCATTGATGGCTTCAAGGTCTATTGTGCTACTTTAATAGCAATGCCTTTATATGCATTAAACTGGTATTTTTGGGCCATGTGCTTCTGTCTTACCAGAAAAATCCTTATTCCTGAGCAATATTGATTAGCTGATTTTAAAAAAAATTGACACCCCCATTTCTATCCGTTCATCTAGTGGTGAGTGCCCATGCCATCCCCATGCATGTGGTTACACAGGGTTGCCATGCCATCCCCATGCATGTGATGGATACAGAGGGTTCCCCTGTCATCTACATGCATGTGGACAGAGACAGTTTTTATACCATATGTATGCATGTAGATAGAGAAGATTCCCATGTATGTGAGAGGAAATTGTTTTTAATGGTAACCCCAGAATATGGGTTGATAAAGTGAAAAGATTATTTTTCAACTCAGTTATATAAATATTGACCCAGATTTTATTTAAAGGATAACTAGGTAACGGAACTATCTATAGAAGCCACATTTAATAGCAGCTACCAATGGCTTTTCAGGTATAAATGATTCTCCTTTATGTTCAATGATAAATTTTCAGAGAGTATCTAACCCATCTCTCATGACTTACTTGATTTATTTTTATTCTGATTGGCTAATACCTCTTATTTTTATTACATTTATTTGTGGGGGGCACAGGAGGAGCTCAGAGCAGATTCTCTCCTTCTGCCATGGGGTCCTAGAGATCTAATTCAGGTAGTGAGGATCATGCAGCAAGTGCCTTTACCTGCTGAGCCATCTCATCAGCCTGGCTTATCTCAGGTCATATTATTAATAGTCATTTTGTCTTGCAGATTATAAAACCAGAGACTGTATTCCCCAACTAGTAACTGATTATCTCCAAGATAAGATTAATATAGATCCGTTAGTGACTCATCAGCTGCCTTTTAACCAACTCCACAAAGCCTTAGAACTGTATCATTCAGGAAAAACGTGAGTTTCTGTTTGACAATCACCTATATTCTGATAACTCATAGAGGAAATGACTACTTAGCTATTTCTAAGTGGTTTTGTTTAAAGGGCAGGGGGCAACTTGGACCTTTGGTATCTTTTATACATGTCTCCCTGTATCCTGATGTCATCCACATAGGAAAATCTTTTTCCACATCCTCTTTTAGGGAAAAGTCTACTCTAGCCATTTCATAGTGAAGAATTCAGCAGAACACACATAACTGTCAATAGAGTTTGTCTAGTTACAGAAATTATCTAAAACAAACGAATTGAATTTCTGGAGTCAGCAACCTTCCAAGAAGTCTAAGAAACATGTTGAGACTCCTGCCAAGAGCACAAATCCTTGTGTAATGGCAAGTTGGAACCAAGGAGCACCACAAAGTCACACCATGCAACAGAACTTGCGGGAGGTTCACTGGGGGGATGGGGGGTGCAGAGGCAGCCTCTAAGCAAGGGCAGGAGGAAAAGGTGGGGGCGAGAAGGGCTTGCTTTTTACAGGGGGATATAGTGCATGCCCATAGGGAGAGCACTCCACTCAGTGGCTTCAGTTGTCACAGAATCACACCTTGGCTGCTGCTGCTGATGTATCAGCTAGGTCCCCAAGGACAGGCTGGTGTAAACGCCTGAATGCCAACACCTTGTACATCTTTTCTGGATGATGGTCTACCCATGTGTTAGCACAACTGTAGGACTGCACCATTTACTCCCCAAGTACTAATTTGTTCACATGTTCTTTAAACGCTCAAGAGTTGATGGAAGGCTGTTGCTGTATGTGAGCAATTTCCTGGGAACTTATATTACACACATTCTCTCCTCTCTCTCTCTCTCTCTCTCTCACACACACACACACACACACACATACACACACACCTAGTCACCCTAGAAAGGGAACCCACAGTAGGCCAAAGTAACAACTGCACCAGAGTCCAACTTGGATAGCCACTGCATTTTTATTGGGGTTACTAACAACCGTGAAGGGGCATTCACAAGAACAGGGATGACTCTAAAGCAACTGCATCATGGAAAAGCCCACACCCCCCACACCCCTTACATCCCCCACCCCCACACCCGCAGCACGGGTGATGATTCAGGAAGGCTGTATCCTGAGGGCTCTTGCATGTCTTACATAGAAGCAGCAAACAGATCCCAGGGACCTCTCTACAGCTGGGCTGCTTAGAATCTCCTCTCAAGCAGTTTGCCACTTCTACAGCCCTGAGGAGTGGCTGTAAATCTTATAAGCTTCAGCTTTCCCTGACTTGCGAAACTTGTTTACCTCCTGCCTTTCACAAGCCTCCTTTCTATCTCCTGGAGCAAATGTTTCAATTTGGGGACAACTGTACTGCAATTGTCTTCCATTTGTGCTTTTCTTGTTCACTTTGAAGCAAGTCTCCAGTTGGTATTCTTTCCCCAACACTACCTGCAAGACTTCATTTGCTTAATGGTTGTTATATGAAAGCGTTTACATTTTTGCCCCATTCTTCCTGGTCAAATTTCGCTGAGTTTGTCAACCCATTTAAGTCAGTGAGAAAGTTCCAGGGAAACGTATCTGATTTTTTAAATTATTATTGTGTGTGGGAGAAGGCATCTGACAGGCAGTGAACATACTGTAAGAGGAAAGGGGCCAGAGAAAGCCGTCTGTTCCTTTCCGGTTCAGATGTTGGGCAAGATGCTACCCCAGCAGGGTGTTGATGAGAAGCTGCATCTGAGGTCCTGGGGTCTTCTGCGCTGCTGCAGCCATAGGAACCCCATTTGAAGAGGATGCCCTCTGTATGGCATTGGATTCCAACCCAGATACCACTCACTCAGATGCCAATTGTTACGTGGGTGAATTCGAGCAAAGATGACATCAAGATGGGAATGCCGGGCATTGAGGCTGCCACCCACAATCACTGTGCTGCCCAGTGCTTCCCAGGCATTTGTTTCATGATCACATTTTTCGTTTCAGCATCCGCTGTGTTCTACTGTTCTGAGATCTCAATGCTAGAAGTGCAGGAGCATCCTGAAGGGCTTTCATTCCTGCCCTTTTCTCCTCTCTGGTTACTCCTGAGCAGCTGGAAGAGGTGATGTAACAGTGGCAGAAATACAGTGTAG
This sequence comes from Phodopus roborovskii, assembly GCF_943737965.1. Taxonomy (NCBI): domain Eukaryota; kingdom Metazoa; phylum Chordata; class Mammalia; order Rodentia; family Cricetidae; genus Phodopus; species Phodopus roborovskii. The sequence goes on along the minus strand of NW_026126422.1, from coordinate 1,973,404 downwards.
CTGCACAGTGTGAACTGAGGCCCTTGACTACACTACAACAAGTTGGAAGAACTGGTGTTGTGTAACTCACACTGTGACTGTAAAAAGAGAAATTTTGGCATTTTGTTCATGATGGAATTGATCATGTCCACAACCCGACTGATCAATGCCGTAAGGTATTGAGAGCTGTCCCCACGTTGATATGTTCCAGATGCCTTCATATGTGCAGATTTCCCTGCATCTTCCCCATCACTCTGGAGCTGACATAATGATTTTGCTGCTTTCCCCGTGGAAAATGCTATGGAGTCATCATCAATGGAAGGCCCCCTCAGACACAGTGGGTCATTTTCTGCCCTTCCACGTTTGTATCAACCATTGTTCTTCCTCGTGAAGTAGTGAGACATGGATGGCGCCCAGCTGCCTATTTGGGAAACTTTACAACTTACAACCCAGGGAGAAGGTACAGGATCTTCTCAGAGGGACTCAGCACATCTCTAGCACACACACACCCACTGCCTTTTCTCTTCAACAAACTCAGTGTAGTCACCTCATTTGGAGTTGAAGAAGGGAGAGGGAATGAGGCTTAGATCTTCATAGTCTTGCCTTTCCCTCATGCTATCTGCTTCTTCCTTCACTCACTAACATTCATCCAAGGAAAAGTCCTTTTACATTCTTCTTCACTCTGCCCTGACCCTGCCAGTTTTTGATTGGAATTCGCCATTTCACAGATAAAGGGGACTACATATGGTGCTGCTCTTTTAAGTTCTCAAAACAGTGTTTAGGTTGCGTTGTTTTTACACTTTTTAATTTAGTTTTTAAAATACTAAAATGTTCTTTCCAAAGAGGTATCTAAATGTGTTGTTCCTTGTTTTATAGGAATTTTGTAGCCTGAGGTTTTTGTAACTAATTTTTAAAAAGCTGGTGACAAACATGATTAAGTAACAATAGCGGAAAATGTTGGTGATATAAAATAAATATGTATAGAAGATATTTATATAGTCTATAAAAACGATAATAAATACCTTAATATGTAAAGGATGCTTATAAAATTATAAAAATATTATAATCATCCCAGTAGAAAATTAACTAGGATAGAAATAAGTATCCTGCCAAGTGAAAACTATTTAAAAAAATGGGCTACTAAAATGCCTCAGTGGGTAAAGATGATTGCTGGGAAAGTGTATCAACCTGAGTTCAGTCTCTAGAGCTAAAGATGGAAAAAAGAAATCTGAGTCAACCGAGTTAGCTCTGTTCCTCCCCACATGCTGTGGCAGAAGCATGCACACACATCATAGGTGCTTGATCACATACACAGAAATAATTGTTTAGAAAAGAACAATAACAATGAAGTAACAATATAATTGTTCCTATCATCAGGTTGTCAAAACACAAAACAAATGGCACTCTGTACAAGTCAAAGGGTAGGAGCAATATGAGAGCATGCAGTCACACTAGAGCTGGGTAGGTCAAGATGCCCTTGGAACATGCCGTCACACCATGATCTAGTCTACAGACTCCACGAGATCTGGCAGTGAGCGACTGAGAGCATCTCTAGGAGTGCAAGACCATATCCAAATGCTGTGAGACAGGAGACGGCATGTTCAAAGTACTGTAGCACGCAGAAAAGAAGGGGAATTGCTGTGGATGAAACTAGAGAAATAGGAGGTTGACATGATGGTCTCATGGCCCTTTTGCTTCAAAGACACTTATATAAACACTGATTGTAACAGTTAAAATTACAAACAGCCCAAATGTCCAGTGCTTGTTATTCATGGAATAATGTTTTTCCTGAAATCATGGTATGTTGTACAACTTTTCAAGTGATGAAATACATTACTAAGCTTAAAAACAAACCACAATAGTAAGATAGTTTGCAAATGCATGTGCCTGTTATGATTGTTTTGGTGTATATAAATAAACAAACAAGTAAATCCAGGAGTCTGATTAACTGTGACTGGTGAAATTCTGTTCCTCGTAAGGGGAAATTGAGGTGATTTAAAAATAGCTTGACTGGAAATGTTACTGAAAGGCTGGGCCATTCCGGTTATGCATCTTTCATGCTAACCCCTTGGCAATTCCTCCCAGGCCATCCAGACAGAAGCTGTCAAGGACAGCTAAGGCATTGGGTGGTTTTACAAAGAGAACATTTAATTGCTTATGAGATTCAGTTGGTCAGAGGCACAAAATGTTAGCAAATGAGACAGGTGAGAGAGAATAAAAGTTGGGGACAATAAAAAGGACATGCACATTGGTAGGGGGCAGGCGAAGCAAACAGCAGGCAGTTAGCAAGGAAGCCAGTGGGAACATTCTGACTTTGCTTACTTGGGCTACCAAAGAAATGATTTCTTTTCATGAATCCTCCAGAAGAACAAATAGTTTAGCCATGGCACTATGTGCTAGGCTGCCTCTGTAATCTCTGCCAGTTTTCTACCCAACAACACCCTGCCAAGCCAGGTAGCTAGCATGTCACTTCCTGGAAGCTCACTTGGGTAGATGGATCCCAGCTTCTCAAGTATCTTATGATCCAGGAGAAACGTGCTGTCAGTGACACAAGAATATCAAGTGCCTTTGAGAGCAAGGGAGCCTTTCTGAGTTCCTGTGCTTTGTCTGGGGACCTGAGAACTCAAAGGCCCTGGGAACTCAAGCCACCCCAAGCCAGTGGCTTTTAGATTCTTGTGTCTTGAATTCAAAGAATGAAATTCATGGACCACAGAAGGTAAATTTTAGAGAGAGAACAGCTATTTTTATTACAGAAAGCTGAAAAGAAAGGAAGCAGAGCTCCTGCTCACAGGAGGGGTCCCAGGAGTGGGATGCCATTGACTGCCATTGCCTTGATGTTGACAAGGCTTTTCTGGGTATAGGATGGATGAAAGAAGCTGATTCAAGGTACGCCATTGCCTCTGTTTCAGTCATAGTCTCAGTGTGGTTTCCAGGAAACCGTGCTTCCTCATGGTGGAAGAGATATGGAACAAACAGACCTCCACTCTCTGACACCCCCTCTGATCATGGTGGAACCAGCGACAGTTTGGCGGAAACATATCTAGCTTCTTTCAAGGACGAGGATACCGACATACCCAAGAACACTTTTTTACTTTTATCCATGAAAGCAAACTGTCCACTCTTCAGTAACGCCTTTTCCCTAAAACTGTCTGGCCAATTGCTAGCAAATTCTTGTCCTCATCATTCATTTCCCTCCCCGAAGATAGAGCCCTAACTACTGTTAGGAAGTTGGGGTGAAAACCAATGTGTGGTTTCTACAAGTTGGAGGCTTGTTGGGCATGGCTATTGGCATACCGCTCTAGTGGGCCTATCTAAAAGGCCCCAAAATTGCTTCTTTTTGTATAACTGTCAGATAAGGAGCTTTGGCTCCTGGATTGGTGATGGGGAGAAACAATAAACTTTAGTGAGATATATTCATTTTTTCTGCTTCTGTGGCACTGACCATGCCCATTGGGGGTGGAGCCAGGAGCGGAAATGATCTGTAGAACTAGGTCTGAGGAGGAGCCTGGGAACACTCTCTTGCTGGTGGGACACAGAGAGGACAGCATCTGGTGGAACTTGCTGGTGTTCATCTGTCTAGGTTGTGAAAGACCCCCACTATGCCTATTGCCTGTTTAAATTGCTCTTGCTAATTTGCCAAGGTCAAGTTATGAGAAAAGTACAGGAGGAAACCAGGTGCTGCTGTCATCCAACGCCAACCAGATATCTGTGGTCTGCAGCTTGGACCAAAGCAAGGTCAGCAGGACAGTGTCCAGTATGCTGAGAGAGTCATAACTGAATTCTTTGTATTCTTTGTGCCCAACCCGAATAACCAACTGTCCTTGGTTAACTACAACTGCTACATTTAGATGAAACAATGAAATCCCTGTAACCATGCTTCTGCTTCTGTAAGCCTGCTTCTTGCCACCCCAACCCTATATAAACTGCCTGAGTTTTAACCTCGGCACGCTCAGTCCCCCGAAAGACTGAAGCGTCCACAGGTACATGTGTAAACAATAAACAACCTCTTGCACTAGCATCCAGTGGTCTGTCTCATCTCTTGGGGGCAAGGGCCTTCCCCCTGACAGGCTCCAAACTCTTGGGGTCTCTGCTGGGGTCTTTCATTGGAGGTCCCACCGAGATTGGAGACCCTTCCCCCTGGAGACTGACACTGACACCCACCCGGAGGTAAGCTGGCCAGCGCTTAATTTCTGTTCTTTGTTGTCTTTTACTTGTTGCTTGTTGCGATCGGTAATCGGCTAGTCGAGTCTGTAGGCGGCTTGAGAAGGAGCTGACGAGCTCGGACTTCTACCCGCCACCCTGGGAGACGTCCTGGGGATCTGGGGCACCCGATTTTTCGGGGCCCACAACGAGTCCCAGGGATTCGTGGTTTTGGAGGGGCCAGGGGGGCTTAAGACCCTCTGTGCCTCCAACTCAATATCTGGTTTCAGTTTTACGCCGGAAAACGCGCAGCATGTCTTTGTGCCGGCTGTCTATGTGTTTTGTCTGTTCTGTTTATCTGTCTGATTATTTCGAAGAAAATATGAAACAATCTTTAACCACCCACTTAAGTTTACTTTAGATCATTGATGAGGTACAGAGCCGCGCTCACAATCAGTCGGTTAATATAAAAAAAAAAAAACTGCATCTGACTCCCCAGTAGCCAGCTGATTCCGCCATCAAAGGGACCTGCTGAGCCTTTCCCCTCCGCCAGGCTGCTGGATTAGGAGGCCAATTTCAATTTCAATACTGGCCTTTCTCGGCGTCCAACCTTTATAATTGAAAAATCTAACAACCCCTCCTTCTCCAAAGACCCTGTAGCTCTTTAACCTAATTGAATATAGCTTTTGCAGGTCCTTCTAACCTCAGAAGAAAAACAACATGTCTTCCTGGAGGCTCGAAAGAACGTCTTAGAAGATGATGGGAGACCCACTCAGTTGCCTAATAAAATTGAGGAAATTTTTCCCCTAAATCGTCCCTACTGGGACTTTAACACCTACATCTTTATCGCCAGTTACTAACTTCTCCATGGAGCCCTCAACTAATGCCTGTTGAAAACAAGATCAAACACCCATATATAAACACTGAGTCGAACTAGAACCCAGAAGCAGATGGAGAGGACAAGACCATGCGGTAGAAGTACATAGAGACAGCTTACCTGAACAAGGAGGAGCTAACTGCCACTAGACTGATAGCTGGGAAGCCAGCAGGGGACTGACTCGGGCCCCCTGAATATGGGTCTCAGCCAGAAGGACTGAGCAGTCTAAGGGACCTCAGACAGTGGAGGCAGGCTGTATCCCTGGTGCACAAAAGGACCTTGTGAACACATCCCCCATGGAGGGATAACTGCCTTATTCTAGAGATAGGAGAGAAGCCCTAGTCCCTAATTCACAGGACCTGTCAGATCTACATGACCCCAACTGGATGGCATTCCCCTACATATGGAATTGGGGTGGGGGATTGGGAGGGGAGGGTGTTTAGAGTGCATGGGAGAGGGCAGAGAGGGTAAAAGGGAGGGAAGGAGGGAGGGAGGGCTGGGGGGAGGGAGGGCTGGGGGAGGGAGGGAGGGAGGGAGGAAGGGAGGTAGAGAGGGAGGGAGAGGGAACTGGGATCAACATGTAAAATAATAAATTTAAAAAATGCTTTGACTCCAAAATTTAAGTTGAAGGACAAGTTACTGGGGAAAAGGATTTCTATTTTTGTTTCCACAGAAAATGAAAAGATGTGGATTCCTTCCAGACTAATGTGGTTTGATCAAGCCAGACCGCCTGAAACAGAGTATAAGGTGACCCTACATTCAAAACAGCTGGACAAGGCAGCCTTACAGACTACAACCAGGATATCTGAATCTTCTTCGAATCCCCCAAGACAGCGCCCCTTACCAGCAGGAAGTAGTTTGGAAAGAACAACGCCCAAATTCCCAAATATTGTCTATAAATGTTTGTTTACATTTAATTGGACTTTGTTATATAAAATAAAATAATAAAAAAAAGAACTGTTATCATTTAAAGAAATAACTTAGAGCCTAACCCCAAAGGGGAGATGCTGTGGTCATGAAGGTGTTTTTCTCAGAGTGAGACTTGTCCATTACACTCCACATATGTTGTCCCTTATGATTTCCCCAAATTTGGGGAATGGCATAATTAGTGATGGTGGGGGACTGTGTTCCCACTTTCCCCTTTTTTGTGTGCTAAAAAATAAATAAGCAACTTGTGATCCTCCTGCCTCTGCCTCCTTCAGCAAAGCCTACCAGTGTGTGCCACCATAACTGGCAGAGAGGGAGGAGTGATGAGCAATGGGGTCAAGACCAGGCTGGAGAAACCCACAGAGACAGCTGACCTGAACAAGGGGAGCCCATGAACCCCAGACTGATAGCTGGGAATCCAGCATTGGACCAGCTCAGACCCCCTGAACGTGGGTCTCAGAAGGACTGAGCAGTCTAAGGGACCTCTGACAGTGGAACCAGGATGTATCCCTGGTGCACAAAAGGACTTGGGGAGCACATTCCCCATAGAGGGATGCTCCTTTAACCTAGAGGCAGGAGGGAGGGCCTAGACCCTATTCCAAATGACAGATTTTGTTAATCCCTCCTGGAAGTCATCACCCTCCCTGTGTAGTGGGGGGAGGGGATTGGGATTTGAGGGAGGGAAGGGCATGGGATGGAGGGAGGGAGGAAGGGGGAACTGGGATTGATATGTAAAATAAGAAAAAATAATAAATATGTATTAAAAAATAAGCAACTTAATCCTGAAAAGTTTATAAAAAGCATAATGCTCAAATTCTTATCTTCAAGACACCTATTAATACAGGGAAAATCAATTGATAATTAATTGATTTATCAATCAATAAAGAGAAAACTGAAGATTGAACTGTATGAAGATTTATGAACTAAATTTATGAACTAAGATTTATGAACTAAAATGAAAAATATTATGATAGAGAAAATAAGTTATACTGACAAATTTTGTGTATGCACATAGGTCATCACATGCCAGGCAGCTATTGCCTGGGCAGCAAACTCCCTGCTGTCCATTGAGGAGGTTGAAGTTGATCCTCCAAGGGCTGGTGAAGTTCGAATTAAGGTAAATATAAATGGTGATACAATGAGTACATATGGATTCATATATTTGTGTTTACAATTATCCTAATTTTTAGGAAACAAATGGTATTCTATATTAAAGAGAGTTAAGACTTCCTATGATATATATGGATTGATATTATAATATAGTAATAGTGAAGTTGGTGCATTTTATTAAAGTGTCACAAATACTAAGTGGCCAGTAATATTTTTAATATGTTGATGTTTTTTAGATATGAAACCAGACTGGGAAAATGGTTCAGTGAATTTACATAAAATCCAGGAGAGAGGCACACATCTGTAACTGGGAGCTGGAGAGAGGCACACATCTGTAACAGGGAGAGCCAGGAGAGAGGCACACATCTGTAACTGGGAGAGCCAGAACAGAGGCACACATCTGTAACTGGGAGAGCCAGGACAGGGGCACACATCTGTAACTGGGAGAGCCAGGACAGGGGCACACATCTGTAACTGGGAGAGCCAGGACAGGGGCACACATCTGTAACTGGGAGAGCCATGAAAGAGGCACACATCTGTAACTGGGAGAGCCAGAACAGGGGCACACATCTGTAACTGGGAGAGCCAGAACAGAGGCACACATCTGTAACTGGGAGAGCCAGGAGAGAGGCACACATCTGTAACTGGGAGAGCCAGGACAGGGGCACACATCTGTAACTGGGAGAGCCAGAACAGAGGCACACATCTGTAACTGGGAGAGCCAGGACAGGGGCACACATCTGTAACTGGGAGAGCCAGGACAGGGGCACACATCTGTAACTGGGAGAGCCAGGAGAGAGGCACACATTTGTAACTGGGAGCTGGAGGAAGGAGAGTCCCCAGGACTTTCTGGCCAATCAGTGAAGTCAAAGTGATGAGCCTCTGCTTGGGGGTGGGTTGTGGGGAGGGGGAACCTTGTCTCAAACAATAGAAGAGCAAATGGCAACAGATATCTGGACTTCAACCTCATGGCTCCAGAGTCTGGAAATCTCCTAGGTGAGGGCACCAGCATGGCTGGTCCCAGTGAAAGCTCTTGTCCTGGCTTCGATAGATGCCCATCTTCTTGCTGTCCCTTTCTATGAGAGAGAACGCAGAAAGGAGGGAGCTCCTGGTTTCTCTCTTCATAAGGACAGAAGCTCCGAATTCACCGCCTCATCTAAGACTGACTACTTCTCACCTTCAAATGCTGTTATCCTGGGGGCTGGCTGGGCTGCTGTATGTAGAAGGTAAACAGTTCAGTTTGCAGCAAGAGCTCATGCTGCCATTGCCCTGCTCGTGGGAAAGAGGTATCACTTTAGGGGAATAAGTCACTACCGTCAACCATCTCTACTACACCATATAGACGTTCCAACCATAGCAAGAGGCAAGTAGGAGGCCTCAGCATTCCACAGCTCTGCTAAGGGAGCTAACTTTGTTTGGAAAAGAGTGTGGGAGGACTTGAGAAGTTACCAAAAAAAAAAAACAAAGAACTGTTCGGGTCTGTTTTCTGTTGCTATAATATAACTGGGTATTTTAGGGTTATTTTAGGGTTATTTAACTCTCCGGTTCCAAAGTTCAAGAGTGTGTCACTCCTCTCTAACTAGCTTCTGGCAGGGAACTCATGATCTCTTACAATGCAGCCAAAAAAAGAGGAGTACCTAACCCTCCCGTTACTAATCCAGTATTTCTACACCTAACTTACTGCATGAGACTTAATCCATTTTATAGATGTATTTCCTTTTTAAAGTGTGTGTATGTGTGTGCTTTTGTGTGCTGGTGCCCCTGGAAACCACAGAAGGACATCTGATACACTGACGCTAGAATTATTGACAGTTGTGGGCTATCCAAGTTTGATTCTAAGAACCCAAACTCAGGTCCTCTGCAGGAACAGAAAAACATTCCTAACTGATGAACCTTCTTACAAGCCTCTTCATCTAGTCTCCTGCAAAAGTCATTAACCCACTCATGAGAGTAGAGCACTAGACCCATCCACCAAAGACATTTGCTAACTTTCAATACTTATTATGCTGGGCATTGAGAGTCTAGTACGTGAACCTCTTTGGAGGCAGGCTACACCCAAACCACACCCCATATCTTGGTGATAAGCAATTAAGAGAGGACTGGAAATTCTAGAAGCAGCAAGCTCAACCCAGAAAACCAGGCAAAGACATAATTAATAGTCCATGCTGAGATTAGAATCTCTGAAAATGTAACGCTATGGACCAGACTAGACATATTTCCCTCAAGACCAACCAGAGTGGGCATTTAAGAGCAGCAAGCAAACAAACAAAAGGACACAGAGAGATGGGATTGGAGGCCAACTACTTGGATCGATGGCCTGAATAAACAGACCAAGAAAACACAGAGATAAAAATCTTCCACCCCCAAAGGCCCAGAGGGCTAAAAGAAATAACATTGAAGTGAGCAATCAGATTGCCAAAAGGGAAGAGCAACTTCACAAAGAATTTGGAAAGTTCCAAGGCTCAATTTCTGCTGGCCAGAAAAAAATAATAATAAAAATAAAGAGAATGTCTAGATAAAACTTGTTAGCGCTGTCAACATGTTCCAAGTGAAGAAATATGCAGTCTCAAACTGATCTGACTTACCGCCAACTTCATCCAGCTGCAGTATCTCTGTACCCTGAAGGAAAACTAAGTGACCTTTTGAATTGGAACAGCTAGAGAAAGAAAACAACTGGAATGAAGAGAGAAAAAAAAAAGCAAGAAAGCTGCCTCCTGCAGAAAAGTCTTTGAAGATTGCTTCAAAGGCCTCTCCATTTCCCTTCTCCCTTTAGTTGGTATCATGAAACAGCATGCAGAATAGGCACAGGAAAGTCGGCACAAAAAGGCGTGGGGCTTAGGCTGTTCTACTACTTGGTGCAGAATGCAGGGAGAACATCAGAATGTCACCCAGGCTTCCTTCCACGTGAGTTCATGTAACAAAACATTCCCTAAAGTTCCTGTTGTACGCTTTACCACATCCCACAGTTGACAGCAAAGGGCCAGAAAGAATTCAGTGATGTTTGCCACCTTAAGGCAGTCTGGGCAAAATTATGAAGACAAGAGAAACTATGTGCTGTGTTCTGTGGACTCGACAATATCACAAATGTGAAAACGTGTGGCCCAGACACCAAAGAATACATTCTGCTTCTAGACTTGAAGTTGTGTCATAGTATTCTCTGCAAGACTGAATACTTTTATAACTAGGTATTTTTGACAGAATAATTGTATTAATCTTTGGGAGTTTTATACATGCATACAATGTGTTTTGATCATATTCCCCCTGCTCTTCCCTTGCAGATTCACTGTCCACCTCCCCATCCTCTCCCTACTTCATGTCTTTTTCTTTTTTAACACCTCACTGAGTCCAGTTTACATTGCTCATACATGCATGGTGTGGGGCCATCCACTGAGCATGGTTGACCCACCAAGGACCATACTCCTAAAGAAAACTGACTGGCATTGCAGACACCAACTGTCAGTAGCTCCTCCCTAGGAGCGAGGCTTGTGAACCCCTCTCTCCTGGGATGATAGATGACTTGATCTCGTGCAGGTCTTGCACAGGTAACCACAGCTGCTGTGAGATCATGGATGCGTCAATCCTGGCATGTCCAGAGGATGCTGTTTCTCCCTGGTCTCCCTCAACCTCTGGTTCTTACAACCTTTCCAACCCCTTTTCCACAGTATTGCCACAAGACTTGGGGAGTTGTGTGACAGAAATGTCCCATCTGTGGCAGAGCATGCCACACACACTCTCTGCACTTTGATCATTTGTGAGTTTTAGTAACTGTCAGCCATAGCACAAAGAAGCTCCTCTGAGGAGCTCTGAGAGCTGCACTAATTAAGCAGTAAATATGTGTGTCTTTGGAAGTCGCTTTGATACTATGTCCCTTTAGCAATAAAACAGTAATAGGTTTACTTCTGGAGCCTATGAGCTCCAGCCAGGGGGTTTCAGCCAGATTTGTCATACCAGGCATGTTTTTCTTCCTGTGGAGTGGGCCTTAAATACAATGAGAAAATGGTTGGTTACCCCCATAGCATTGATGCCACCCATTGGTGCATCCTACCAGGCTGGTCATTATTGTAGCTTGCAGAGTTCACAGACAGAACTGATGATGACTTTACTCTCCTAGTGGCACACATAGAACGCAAGTCATCAGAGGGAAAGCATCCCAGGCAGTACCAGATTGATTTTCCATGCCTGTGGTGTTTTCAGTAGCTAGGATCTTACCAACAAGTTCCTGGTGAACAACCAAGAGCCATCTCAACAGCTCATATTGTTTCAGGGGTCTCCAGGACACCGATGACCAACAGTTCAAGGAGGAGGAATCCCCAGACCTGGCACTGGACGTTTTATTTGGCAACCATAGTTTTTGGGAGGAGACACACACACACACACACACACACACACACACACACACACACACACACACACACACACGAAGTTTATAAAATAGTGGATTTCCATATGTTTTTTAAAAATACCCCCTAGACTCTCCTACATTCCCACCTCCCTCTACATTTAACCCTCCCTCCTCATTAATCCCCCTTTCCACTTATGTTCTATTACTCCTTCTCCTTTAAAACGTTTTCTTTCCTCTCCCCCTAGTGGCTTCTTTCAATTTTCCTGGTGTATTAGGATTTGTATTGACACGATGAAACACCATGACCTGAAGCACTATAATTAGCCTTATTAATAAAAACCCAGAGTCAAATATTAGATGGAAATCTGAAAGATCAGGGAAACAGAGCAGCAACCACTAGAGACTTCTTACCTCTACAAAAGCTCAGAATGAATGGGGAGGGCAAGATTCTGCCTCCACCCAACTTATATTGCTGTCTCCACCTCCCTAGGGCTGGGATTAAAGGTGTGCACCACTCTTTCAGACTTTGTTCAATCTCGTATAGCCCAGCGTGGCCTTGAACTCCTGAGCTCCCTGCTTCCTTCTCCCTAGTGCTGGGATTAAAGGTGTATGCCACCAGTGCCCAGCCTCTGTGGTTAACTAGTGGCTAGCTCCACCCTTTGATCTCCAAGCAAGCTTTATTTGTCAGAACACAAGCAAAATATCACACAACAATGACAAGAAGCAACTTGGGAAGGAGAGGGTTATTTCATCTTACTTCTCTCAGATCACACTCCATCAGGGAGATCAGAGCGGGAACCTGGAGATAGGAACTGGAGCAGAGACCATGGGAGAGTGCTGCTTACTGGCTAGCTCACTCACAGCTTGCTCAGCCTGCTGTCTTAGAGAACCCAGGACCACCTGCCCAGGATGGCACTGCCCACAGCGAACAGGACTCACCCTCCCCAATTACTAATCAAAACAATACCCCACAGACTTTACTACAGGCTAATCTGTTGGAAGATTTTTTTTTCTATTTCAGTTAACATTCTCTTTCCCATTTAAATCAGGTTTGACAAAAACTAACCAGCGCACCTGACTCTACTTTACTCAAACACGCAAATCTAAACATTTGATGCATGATCCACACATCAGTGAGAACACAATGAGTTTGTGGCATTTTATCTCCATTTATTTAATCGTCTTTTCAGATTATATCTGCCGGGGTCTGTGGTACTGATAACCACATCCTGGGAGGGAAAAACAAAGTACCACTTCCTGCCATCTTGGGCCATGAGGGAGCTGGGATTGTGGAGAGTGTTGGACAAGGAGTAACTACCATAAAGCCAGGTAGGTGACTAGGCATGATATTGATGCCATCTAGGGGTCAGGAATAGGTTTGGCTTCTCTGCCACTTAAGAAATTAAGAGACAAGACTGGAGAGATGGCTCAGTGGTTAAGAGCACTCTTCCAGAGGTCCTGAGTTCAAGTCCCAGCAAGCACATGGTGGCTCACAACCATCTGTAATGAGATCTGGTGCCCTCTTCTGGCATACAGACATATATACAGGCAGAACACTGAATACTGAATATATAATAAATGAATGAATCTTAGGAAGGAAGGAAGGAAAGAAGGAACTGAGAGGCAGGGAAAGGTGTTACCAGAAATCATGCAGAGTCCCAGCAGAGCCTTCATGTGATAACTGGGAAATCAAGGCCCCCGCATAAGGTCCATACTTAGTTTTACTAATGAAAGAATTTAAGAACAATCACAAACAAGCTTGAGAACAAAGAATGGACTCAAAGAAAAGCATAAAGACAGTGTATTAGAGCTTACAAGCTGGAAGGGAGAGGCGGTTAGAGAAGAGAAGGAACAAAAGTCATGCTGCATTGAGGAAAGGAAAAACACACACTTTCTGATGAACCCACCTTCTTGTGGGTGCTCCCTATCCAGGACCCAGCTGAGCCTCGTGTATTAGCTCTTAAGGGAGGGGACAAGGGCCTATCTCCACCTAAAGGTTGATTCCATTTTTTACAATATAGCACCAATTCCTTTCCTAATTCCCACTCTGATTCTTCCCCTGAGGTAACATAAAGACCTCCGAACTTACCATATATTATATATTGACAAAACCATTCAACCGCATCCAAACAACAGATACAATACAGGAAACAGGCAACCTGGGATTCAGAATCCCAGGCTGAAGATGTAGATCAGTGGTGTGACACTTAACCTACCATGCACAAGGCTGTGTTCAATTCTCAGCATGAAAAAAATAGAATATGTATATTCTTTCAATTTTGTGTTTGACTACAAGGGTCAAAAAAGAAGGATTTTTTTCCTTATTTTACATATCAATCCCAGTTCCCTCTTCCTGTTTTCCTTCCTCTCTCCCTCTCTCCCTCCCTCCCTCCCATGCCCCCACCACCCTCCCATCCCAGCCCCCCCCACTGCTCCACAGGGAGGATGATGCCTTCCAGGAGGGGTCAACAAAATCTGTCAAGTCATTTGGAGCAGGGACTAGCCCTAGCTCTGCCTCTACGTGAGGGGAGTATTTCTCCATGGAGGATGTGCTCCCAGTCTTTTTGTGCACTGTAAAAGAAGGATTCTTATTGTCTCACTTCTATAGACATTATCTCACACCAGTCTACCCAAAATTAAACTAAAAATTACAATATACACCCTGGATCACAATGTTGTTTTACATAAAATATGAGCCCTCTCTATACAGGTGCACACTAATCCTTTCACTTGTACAGAATAGTATCATGTATAAGAGTTTCTTCTAGAATTTGTATTTACTTTCCCCACACTACAGATCCTCAACTTTCAAACATTTGAGATATCACATTATTCTAACAAGAAGTTTGTCATAGATTTTTTTTGGTTTTGTTTCATGTATGCCATGAACATGCTATGTCAGAAATATGGGTGAACATATTTGTGTCCTTCCATGATGTCAGAATGTACTGAATAACAATAATTTCTCATAGTATAGCAGTTTTGTTGACAGCAATTGTCCAGATGATTCCAATCACCTTGACATCAAGCACTAGACAAGGCAAATATGAGTTGTTTCATTCCTATCCTAGTTACTGATATTAACTCTGACCACATGTTGCGCATCATGTAGTAAATACATCTGTTTGTATGTTGAGGGTAGGTACTGCAGAATGCATAAATGTGTCATTTACAGAGGCAAGGAATTTCAAGGGACCTAAGAGGCTAAGCTGGAAACTGAAATAAATGCAAATCAACACAGGCTTTATGAAGTGTGAGATCTCTGGATGGTGTCCGAGGAGCAGTCATCACCCTCCTTTCTCAAAATGGAGTCAAATGCTACTTGTAAAGTCAAGCCTTTGGGGGCGATCAGTTTGAAAAAACCCATTTTACACAATATGGAGTAACTCAGGCCAGGACACAGACTGATTTCCACCACCTATGAAGAAATAGATACTCTGAAAGAGATCAATGTCCTTTCCTTGTTTGGCTAATGTAGTTAATGTCAGCACAGGGCGAAGGGCACAGCCTGCCTTTCTTCAAGTTCTATTGTAATGCAACACCTCATAATGAGTAGTGGTTCTAATTTGGCTCACGTATGATTCATTCTTCCAATAAATATCAATGAGGACAGATTCTGCTTTTCTCCTGCAACACTGAGCCAAACAGACAACCCTTATACACCACAGATA
The DNA here is from genome assembly GCF_943737965.1 of Phodopus roborovskii. Lineage (NCBI taxonomy): Eukaryota > Metazoa > Chordata > Mammalia > Rodentia > Cricetidae > Phodopus > Phodopus roborovskii. The sequence continues at coordinate 1,958,358 of NW_026126422.1, read as the reverse complement.
CTAATGTCGCTCTTACATGTGGCTACCTCTTACCATTGAACTTCAATGTCATGAGTTGCAAACACCTGAATTCTTCTTCTTTTTTTTTTTTTTTTTAATCTTGCAGGTCTATTTATACTAAAATTGAATTTTTTTACACCATAGTGGAAGGATAATTAACTTCAAATACCATGCTACAACTGTCCTGTAGAATTGATGACATCTGCTATAAACAGTTCCCAGTGGTATTTACTGTATTTTAGGTCTCCCCTGAGTTGGACATAACTTTCTTTATTCTTTCTCCTCAGGAGATAAAATCTTAATGTTTCCCCTTCCAGAATGTAGAGAATGCATCTATTGCCTCCATCCTAAGGGCAACTTCTGTAAGAAAGAGAAGTTAGTTTCAATTTTGACTACTCACCTCATTGGTTTTCCAGGGTATAGAGGTTGACTCAACCCTGATAATGCCTTTTCATTTCTCTTCTTCATTGCTCTGTCTGGGGAGTAGTATTCTCTCTCCAACTGGATTAATGTTGGATGGAACCAGCAGATTTACCTGCAGAGGGAAGAAAATTAATCATCTTTATGGGACCAGCACATTCACAGAATACACTGTGGTAGATGAAATTGCTGTAGCAAAGATCGATGATGCCGCTCCTATGGATGAAATCTGTGTCATAAACTGTGCGGTGCCAACAGGCTTTGGAGCTGTGTTTAATGCAGCACAGGTAAGAACACATTTCTGAGTTTTCAGTGACTATCTACATGGTAAACAGGGAGCCACATAGCCGAAAGGCTCCTTCTATTATGAACAAAAACCAAAGGAGCTTCCTACTCCCTCTTCATTCCCTACTAACACAAGATCACCTCCGAAACTGCAGGTCACCCCTGGCTCCACCTGTGTGGTTTTTGGACTCGGAGGGATTGGCTCTGCCATTGTCATGGGCTGCAAAGCTTCTGGTGCTTCCAGAATCATCGGGGTTGACATCAATGAGCAGAAGTTTCCCCAGGCAAGAGCCTTGGGTGTCACTGATTGTCTCAACCCTAACAAGCTCAGGAAACCTGTCCATGAGGTGGTGATGGAAATGATGGTTATTGGTGTTGACTTTGCCTTTGAGGCCATTGGCCTCATTGAAACCATGGTATGTGTCTTGAGCATAATTCAGGAACACATTAACTTCCTAAAGTCAGGAACTTACTGCCATTTGTTTTATTTGCAAATTGAACAAGGGCCTCCAGCAAACTGAGCATGATTCTATCTATACCTCTGGTCCTAATGAGGGGCTACAAATTTTTACCTAGCCTTATTAAGCACATCAATAAGTCTTGCACTGTCCTGAGCTATTAGCCTATTCCATCCCGTTTAATTTGTAAATCAGTCTTCCCAGCTAATTGATAACACTATCTTCATCTTAAAGATGACTGAAAATATTAATCTTGGTGAATTTAAACGGCTTACTTGAGGTATCATAGTAAACATGTTCCACGCTGTTTGATCATAGTATGTCTCTCACATACTCCCTGAAAAACGACATTAGCATTGTTTTCAAACCTGGAGAACACAAGCTGTGCCGCAAGGCCTGGCCACCCATGCTCAGTAAGCCAATCTAAAGAGCCAAATTAAAAACAGAAGTCAAAAAAAGGGGTGATTTAGTCAATGTGGCCATACTGGGAAGAGGGACAGAGGACCCAGTGAAGCCAAGTCTATCTTCCAGGTACTGAAGTGAGAGTCTTGGAACATCTAGTCAAGGTTTGTTCCCACCTGCCCCTGGTCGGTCCTTGTCTAGGCTTCAGTCTCATCTTGTAAGATGGGCTGGCAAGCTGTTACAACTGTGAGATCTTTCTCCAGGAGACAAGTTCCTACACTGGCTGGTGCCTTTTTCTCTGATAGCATGAGGTTCATGGGGGAAATACCCATTTCCTTGAGGTTGTTTGTTCTCACGGTCTACTGGTCAGATTGAGAGTCACAAGGGCCTCTTTAGAAGATCTTCATTTCTACCAGGCCAGTTACAAGTTACACATTACATGTGGAGCTACCAAGAATTAACCATTCTCTTTCTGCATTTAGGTGGAAGCTTTGAAGTCATGCAATGTGAGCTATGGAGTGTGTGTGATTATGGGAATGGCTTCCTCCGGGTCACAGCTCTCTTTTGATCTAATGGTGCTTCTCCCCGGGAGAACCTTGAAATCTTCTGTTATGGGAGGTAGGCCTTTCAGTTTCCTTTCTCTTTCCAGAATTCCCTGCATGGTCCTCAAAGGGAAGCAGGGAGGAAAGATGGGAAGAAGTAGAAGACAATGTATGGAAAAATGGAAAGGTGGGCTGCACTCGGAGCACTTGGGATGCAGATGCACAAAGTCAAGGCCAACCTGGACTCAAGTGAGTTCCAGGCAGTCAGGCACACATAGCAAGACACTATTCCCCTCTGACTCCCATGTAAGCACAAGGCTACCTTCCCCAAAGTAGTGTGTTCTCTGGAGAAGCAAACAGACCACTAGTCAAACACTGATAAACTCTAGAAGGTGCCCATTGGGACCCAGACTTTCTGTACTTAGTGACAAGCCATGGGTGGTATATGGACCACTCTTCCATATAGGTTAAGACTAGAAGAATGCATCACTGATATGCCCTCACCCCAAGTTCTCACTTTAATTATCACCCCACATTTCTATTTTAAAACAAAACAATTACAATGTGGGCTGCATTTCATTCTCTCCTCCCTAAACACCTTCAGATTCTACTCTGTCACCTCATAGTCATACTCAGCATGCTTCACTCCAGAAAGAAGCACCCTGTCCCACAGAACCTGGGCAGTGGTACATGTTCTGAGGTCATGCTGTGGTCACATGAGGACTTCGAAAACTCAGAATATGACAGTAGGACTGGAAGTCTGACAAGTCAACTATGCTTAATTTTACTCCACTTAAATTCAAACAGCTGTGGTGGATTTATGTAGCAGTTTTCTTTTGGGGGTTACTAACTACTCCCAAATCATGACACAGAGACTTATTATTAGTTTTGAATGCTCAGCCTAGCTTAGGTTCATTTCTGGCTAGCTTCTCTAACCTGTTTCTTTTTACTTACCTTTTGCCTCTTGGCTTTTTACCTTTTTTTTTTTTTTTTTTCCTTTCTTCCTTCCTTTCTTTGTCTATATCTTACTTTTATTGCTTTGCGTGTTTGGCTGGTGCCTGCCTGGCTTCTAGCACCGGGCACATCCCTCTTTTTCTCCTTCATTCTCTCCTCTTCCTTCTTCTCTCATTCCTCTCTTAAGCCTTGATTTCTTCTCCTTTTATTCTCTCTGCCTGCCAGTCCTGCATATCCTTTCTCTGCCTAGCTATTGATCATTCAGCTCTTTATTAGTCCAATCAGGTGCCTTATGTAGGCAAAGTGAAACAAATACAACACATCTTTGCCGAGCTAAAATAACACTCCACAATGGATGTGCTGGCATATGACTTAATCCAAGAGCTAGGAAGGCAAACAGAAGTGGGTTTCTGTGAGTTCAAGGCTAGCCTGATCTGCATTGTGAGTTCCAGGGAAGCCAGGGCAACATAGTGGCACCCTGCCTGAAATCTAATTAAATAATTGTAAGCAACCACATATGACTAGCATCAGGTTGTTACTAGACACCACAGTTCATATTACCTTATGCCCTGTCCTTAGCCAGAATGCTTAAGCAAGATTAATGACTGATTGGTGCTTGTTTAATTTAAGGTATGGACCTGAAAGACTTGACTTTTGCAGTCAGAGTTCTCAATGGGCATTGCCCTTAAGCAACTTACTCCTTAACCCCAATGAAGGCGAGCAATAGTTTTTCGTATATAATAGAGTGAAAAGTATCGGGAAAATATGCGAGGTAAGAGCCTCAGAAGAACGACGTTGCAGGACCGCCCCGCTCTTCTCTCGTCCCAGCGCCAAAGCGCCCTTCCTCCTATGGCCACAGATAAGTCTTTAATTCCAAAAACTGGCTGTTCAAGCACAAAAGATCCTGGGTAAAAGGTTTCCAAATCCATTGCCACCACCCTGATCGATGACACCAGCAGCGAGGTGCTGGATGAGCTTTACAGGGTGACCAAGGAGTACACCCAGAACAAGAAAGAGGCAGAGAGGGTCATCAGGAACCTCATCAAGACCGTCATCCAGCTGGCCGTTCTCCACAGGAACAATCAGTCCAATAGAGGCAAGCTGGCACAGATGCACAAGTTCAAAAAGAAGGCTCAACAGCTTGCCATGATGGTGGTCAGCTTCCACCACCTTCCACCGCCATGTGCTGTCCAGGCTGCTGAATGAATGCCGAGAGCTGCTGCACGACATCATCCAGCGCCGCCTCACCGCCAAGTCTCACAGACAGGTTATCGACGTCTTTGATCATTTTTCAGATTGTGATTTTTCTGGCTGCCTTGTATAATCCCTTTAGAAAATTTGAACCTCACTTACAGAAACTTTGTGACGGGATCAACAAAATGTTGGAGGAAGAGAACATATGAGCTCGTGAGATAAGCGATCTACCTGAAGACAAAGCAACGCTGACTCAGGAAGGGAAGACAGAGAATCCTTTAAAGATCACATGTATTGCAGAAAGGCTCGGCCTCATACAGCCATTGGACATTAATGGTAGTACTTTTGTGTGGCTTGTTGTAGCTGGGGAAAAAATAACATATTGCCAAAAATTCTGGCTGAAAATGTCTTAATGAATGTCTGGATGTGGGGAAAATAGACAGTTGGTAATTCAAGTATAGCGTGACACAAAGATGAGTGTGGTTTCAATCGCTGGGACTTTCTGTGTTTTAGGAAAATTATGTTGGTGGCACATTAGATATTTCTCAATACAAAGCTGTGTATCTTGGTTCTCTTTTATTCATTACTAAGTCTGTATACCTCTTTTAAATGGCAAGAACCTCTCTTTGCTGTCACTGATCCTTTTGAAACAATTCTACTTCCTAGGCTACTCGATTGTTTTGTTACAGATTTTCATTGACATTCAGGAGTTAAATCTGAGGCCATGGAATTGAACCCCCAGGAAAGCAGAACGCCACCTATCTGAAAAGACTGTGGAAATAGATGACATGCCCACTGTAAGATTGTGCTTCTGAAACTGAGTTCTACTTTCTAGTACCATCAGTGACACTTAGATCTCAAAACAGTAGTGACATGTCATTGTCTTGAAATACTTGCTTAGGGCCTAACTTTGATGTCATCTTGAACATGTGCTGAAAAACATCTCTGGTATTAAAATCCATTTCACACATAGGAGAAAAAAACTTCCAGATTGGCTTTGATACTGAAACAATAAAATGTAAGTAGCATTAAAAAAGGAGAGCAGTCTTGAATTTAAAGATGAATTCATCAGAATAATTTAGGAGATCGAGGGATAAAAGAATAGAAGGGTATTGCTACTAATGTAAGAAAGATGGATGCATTTCAATGTTTAATAGGGATCGATGAATAAAGGACATCTTTTTTTATTTAAAAAAACATGCAAGGTAAGAATTTAGCAAATAAGGTGATATAAAATAAGCAAAAAATAAGAGGTCAGTTGATGTGTTGGTAACAGTAGCTCACGACCCAAGAAAACATGAGGTGCATGCTTTGGTGGTAAAGAGTGGCTTGACTGTCTGGGAAACCTCTAGATTATTCCTTGACACACTTTTGCATAAGTTGAATGTGAAGCTGGTCTACTACCTACTTACTCACATAACAGAGAGAACATTTCCATCAACCAGCCTTCTACTACAAACGTTTCATCTTTCAGAAATTCGAGAATTATCCAACTTTCGTAAAGCTCCCCAAACTAAACTATTTAAGAAATAACTGAATGCTAAGAAAGACTAAACACAAATAGTTTGCCTTTTTCTTTGTAGCTAACCATCTCTCTTTGTCCATTTTCTGTTGCTATGTGTGTAGTTAACTTTAATGAAAAAAGAATTTGTTTTGCCTTTGTGTTGTTTTATATGTGAGTGTTTTGCCTGCATGTATGCATATGCATCACTTGTAGGCTTGGTGGACTAGAGGATTAGAAGTGGGTATTGGATCCCCTGGGGCTGGATTTACAGATGGTTGTAAATGACTGTGAGGGTGCTGGGAATTCAACCCGGGTCATCTGGAAGGGAAACAAGTGCTCTTGGCCACTGAGTCATCTCTCCAGCCTGTGTCAAGATATTTTTATCAGAGCACAGGAAAAAAGAAACTGAAACTCACATCAAATAGAAGAGATGGGCTTTGTATAGCCAAGATGCCCTCAACTGTGTGCCATAGACAGCTAGGGGCTATCAAGCACAACCTTGTGGTTCAGCACAAAGGGCTGCACTGTCCACAGCAGAAACGGTACCCACTCAGCAAGACAGAAGCTGGGAAGTAAACAGCAGGGTAAGAATTGCCTGCTGAGCCATCACTGAGCCAATCATGCCAACCTCTCTTCCCATCTCTAGGCAAGAGACTTTGCCACCTTCCTCTCATGAGGCTGACATCCTGCAAGTTTTGTGTTTTCTTACCATCAGGTACTATGCTGCCTTAGAGGCTCTTTTAAACTCTTAGAAGGACCCTAGGATTCCACACAACTGCTGGAAAACTGAGTGTGTTTGACTCCAGGTATCTGGTTTGACCAGCCTTGTGCCTGGCTGTCAGCCCTCCAGACCTCAGTTTTTTGCCTTCATTTTTACCAGCTACTCCAATCTTGAAGTTGAAATTTGCAAACATCTTATTCTTAAACACTGTGTGCCTTCTTGCTGTGCTGTGTGTTTCTCCTAATTTATAGCATCAAATGTGTGTGCGTGTGTGTACACGTGCATGTGTGTGTGTGTGTGTGTGTGTGTGTGTGTGTAACAGCATAAGGGCATTCTGGAAAAGCATGCCAGGTCCTCACAGCCAGTTGTCTCATACTTATCAATTAATAAACCTAGTTCCCTACAAAAAGGAATTATTTCATTGTGGATGAAAGAATCTGCTGCAGAGGTTGCCCTTTATTCAGTTTCATGCTAACAGGGTTCTAGGTTAGTGGAAACCCTGCATATCAACCAATTATGCAATAATCAGATACTGTATTGTTTCTGCGGTATGGATGTTGAATATCCCCCGACCTGTAAGTTAGAGATCCCCAGAATGGTGCTACTGAGAGGTTCTGTTGCTGTTTAGGAGGTGAGGCCTTTTGGGAGGTCCTTGTGTCCTTGGGTATAGGATCTCAAATGAGACTGTGCTAGTATTTTCCTTTTCCTCTGTGAAAGGGAAGAACAGAAGTAATAAACTCAATGCAATTATGAACACAGCCCGTCAGCACACAGCTCTCCTTTGTTTCTAGGACACTAACCACTTCCTATAATATTCACCTTCCAGCTGATTTTTATCTGCATTAACACTCAGAACCTTAAATGAAAGGAGACTGGAAAGCCAGAATAATCAGCTAGTAGGTGTTACAGGAAATAATCAGTACCCTGAAAACAAATGAAAGCTTTAAGTATATAGGTTATGGTTATAGCCATGAGAGCATAGGTAATAGGGTTCTTTCTTTCTTTTTTTTCTCTCCGAGACAGGGTTTCTCTATGGCTTTGGAGCCTGTCCTGGAACTAGCTCTGTAGACCAGGCTGGCCTCGAACTCACAGAGATCCGCCTGCCTCTGCTTCCCAAGTGCTGGGTTTAAAGGCGTGTGCCACCAACACCCAGGAATAGGACTCTTCTATAGCCCTGGCTGTAAGGTGTAGAGTTTTTCCGCCTGCCGCCTGGTCTTGTCCCGCCACACCAGCCCCAATTAACGCACACCGAGACTCTGTATTTGATATAATCTGTTGGCCCGGTTACTTGTTTCTTATCGGCAAGCTCTGCCTTAATTATTAACCCATTTCTGTTGATCTATGTATTTCTCTTACCGGGGAGCCGGCGGCATACTGCTTTCTCCCACTCTCCATCTTGGCTCCTCCTTCCTACTTCCTATTTCCTCCTTGTCTCCTAGTCCCTCCTATCTTCCTTTCCTATTGGCCAACAGTGCTTTATTAACCAGTATGAGAAACATATACAGAATGACATCTCCCATCATCTCCTCTTTTCTGTCTAAATAAAAAGAAGGGTTTTAACCTTAAAATAGCAAACTATATCACATAACAGTTATCAAATAAGAATCACAGTTAACACTATTTAGTCCATTAACATTTAGCAAGATTTGAAGAAAATATTCCATCATCTATTTTATCTTTGTGAGTTAAAGTCCTATATGTAACTTATCTTTAAGCTTAACTAAGGAAAACTATAACCATAACTATCTGTCTTCAACTCCTTCAAAGACCACAGAAGGATAGTATATAAACTCTACAAATGACAGAGACATCTTGCCTTGTCAGTCACCTGAAGTTCTTCTGTAATCTTCCATCTTCAGCCCAAAGGCCATAGTGTGTCTAGCAGACTCTTCAGCAAAGCAGGAAACTTTAAACTATCTTCTTGCATTGGCAGTTTGTCAGTCATTTTTCTCTGTGTCCTGTAGACTGTCTGGCAGATTCTTCCATGAAGCAGGAATTCTATAGCAATGTCCATCTTAAATCAGGAATCACTTTTCTGTGGGTCCTGCATGTCCAGTTTATATAGCACAAAGTCAAACAGTCCAGACAAGAGCAGTATCTTGTCCAAATGGCTAGTCTTGCCATATTGGAAGTAAACTCCATAACGAGTTTCTTCAGTGTCCATCTTCCTTTCTGATGCAGGTGATGTTGCCAGGAACAATTATGTCTCACTGTCAAGAAAAACCCTAAGCCATTTTAAATGCCATATTCTGTAGGTCTTTGAAAGGTTTGAAGAATGCCTATCTATCTCAAATACATCTCTGTGTATCTTGAAAAACTAACTTAACTCTAAGCTTTGACTATCATAGGTAATTATCTATAATCTGTATTAAATTATACATTACATTTCTAAATGAGCTATATAAACTCAATACCTAAACAAAAGGAGAAATATACACATCACAAAATTGACCTTAAATTGTATCAATAAATGAAAATCCATTCCAAAACAAAGTATTCATATCTATACCATAATCCCTTTTTTACCATTAAAAAGATATTGGTTGTGATCATTAACCATTGAGACTCTTAATCTCAGGGTCATGGGTTTGTGCCCCACATTGGGCGCCATTTGTAAAGTGTATAGGTTTTCCCGCCCGCCGCCTCTGGTCTTGTCCTGCCGCCGCACCAGCCCCAATTAACACACAGAGACTCTGTATTTGATATAATCCTGTTGGCCTGTTACTAGTTTCGTATCAGCTAGCTCTGTCTTAATTATTAACCCATTTCTATGTATTTCCACGTGGTCTTACCAAGAGCGGAGGAATGGCGGTTCTGTTCTCTCCAGGCTCTCCATCATGACTCCTCCTTACTACTTCCTATTTCCTCCTTGTCTCCTAGTCCCACCTATCTTGCTTTCCTATTGGCCAACAGTGCTTTATTCATTAACCAGTATGAGAAACATTTACAGAATGGCATCTCCCATCACCTGGCAATCATAATTCTGCTATGTAACAAACTGCTTGCTTTGTCACGTAGGAAAAGGACCAATGAATGAATGGCTTCAATAATTGTACAAATAGACAGTGCACCAGAGCCTTCAGTCAATTCTGATATTTTTAACATCCTAATCCTTTTGTCTTTTGCATATATAGGGTATAAAACCAGAAATGAAATCCCTAAACTAGTAACTGACTATGTACAAAAAAATTCAACATAGATGCTCTTATAACCCATAAGCTGCCTTTTGAAAATATCAGGGAAGCATTCAAATTGTTACGAGAGGGAAACTGGTAAGTACTGGTAAGTATTTGTGTGAATGGGATGAGAGAGAGAGAGAGAGAGCACAAAACTTCCTGGTAACATACATGTGACTTTCAGTCAAAATTTTATGAAAAGTCCATGCTCCCATTTTACTTTCCACTACCCTTGTGATAACATGTGACAGTAAATGTAAATCCGTTTGATGAACTCTTGAATATCACATTTCTGTTTCTAACACCAGCATCAAGTGCAATACCCTCAAGTGTGGGAATTGCTGAGGAACAAGTTTTTCCTTACAAGAACAAATAAATAAGCAGGTGGATGATGAGCAAAATTCTCCACCATGAACTTTGAGATGGTGGATGTAGAACACTTTATACACTAGGGAACTGCTAATCTATAAAGCAGAATGCACACTACTCTTCCTGATGACTGTCACTGGGCAGTTATTAAAAGCACAGCACCACAGGTGATGAGGAGAAAAATAACACCAAAAGACTGACATTTCCATTCAAAAGGAAGTCCAGTGATTGTCTTCACACAGCCTCCCACGAGTTAAAAATCGAGAAGTACTGGGGAATCACTACTCCAGTTCCTACCAGACCAGTTCCCACCAGACCAGTTCCCACCAGACCAGTTCCCACCAGACCAGTTCCCACCAGACCAGCTCCCACCAGACTAGTGAGCAGCACTGCAGAGTGCTGAGAGATCACAGAGTAAAGTGCGCCCATAACTGAAGCAACTAACCGCTCAGGACTCTCTGGTGCACTGTTTGGTTCTCATTGCTACATTCAGATCTCATGACTGACAGCTCTCTGCTAGCCTTGATTACAGATATTTTCAGTGTCTGTAAGAGAAAGGGCAGTAACAAGAATAGAGCTGGGAAATAGAGATGGGTGAGCGATTCTCTCTCCTAAAATATGCATTTGCATGCTGCAGTTGCTTTGTGCTACCTCTGTGAGCAGTCAGTCACATCAGCATTTACTCTTCTGTGTTTCAGCATCTGCTGCATCCTCTTGCTCTGAGACCCTGACAGTGACGGCTCGTTTGCATCTTCAGCAGGACGCTTTTGCACTTCTTGAAGATGAAATTGCAAACTATGCAGATCAAAATTGGAAGGACATACACAATTTTAACAAATTACACTATTAAAGAAAATTAAGAATTTCAAAACTCATGTCTCTATTTCAGGCTGAGCATCAAAGGAAAAGAAACAGGAAATGGTTACTGAAAAGATATGTGTCCTCCCTTACAGTCCCACTTTAACTATGCTTTAATTTGTATAGGACAAGGGCCAGCCTGTGTTTATTTAAAACCTATTTAGAGTTTACCATTCCATATGCTCATTTGTTTCAGAAAAAAAAAGTCCTGGGCACATTATGTCAGAAACATAGATGAGCATGTGTTCATCTTTGCATGAAGCAGAATTTATAGAGTAATGATAAACTCACAAAGAACCATAGTTTCAATGGCAGTAATTTGCCAGATACATCAGCTTCTCTTGATAGACCTGGCAAAGGTGAGCAGAGGTTCTTTAATCACAATCTACTATTAACACCTATATCACACAGCAAATATTTCTATATATGTGTGATAGATACAGGTTATAGACTGGGTTTTGTGAGTTAAGGGGTCACAGCAGACTTCAAGACATTCCAGAAGTCCTAAGAAGCAGGGAAACCAGTAGAAATAAACCTGCACGGACAATGAACCAGCCTGAGCTTTTGCTTCTGCTAGAGCAATGGTTCTCAGTCTTCATAATGCTGAGACCCCAACCATACAATGATTTTCATTGGTACTTTGTAATTATAATACTGCTATTGTTGTGGATCGTAATATATATCTGATATGCAGATGGTCTTAGGCAACCCCTGCAAAAGGGTCATTTGATCCCCCAAACAGGTCATGACCCACAGGTGGAGAATCATTGTGCTAGAGTCTACTGGGGCTGTTGTAGAATCAGGCTTCAGGCTCAGAGTTGAGAACAGCAACTGAAACAAAAAGGTAGAACTAGGTCCAGGTGAACAAGTGAGTAGATGGATGGGTGGCAGATCCAAGCAGATGAACAGGTAGATGAGCAGTGAGTTTGAGTACACCATACCAACCACAAAGACTGAGCTGAGCTGAAGACCACAAGGCATTACCTGCCTCTCAGCCTCTTAATGCATGTACTAGGTGGTCAGTGAAGGCTAACTTCATCTTTTTTTCTTTTTTTCTTTCTTTCTTTGTTTGGTTTTGTTTTTTGAGACGGGGTTTTCCTATGCAGTCTTAACTGGGCTGGAACTCACTCTGTAGACCAGGCTGGCCTCAAACTCAGAGATTCACCTGCCTCTGCCTCCCAAGTGCTAGGATTAAAGGTGTGTGCCACCACGCCAGTCATCTTAACAATAGGTCCCTAAAACTTTATGGGACTCAAATGAAGGAGTTCCATCCTTTCCTTGGTCTAACATGTCTGAGAAGTTCCTAGGTCTACTTTTCTTTGTATGGTTTTTATATGTGTACTGTACAAAGGATGGGGCATATTTTATATCACATAGCACAAGATTTTTTCATGTACTCATCTCAGGCTACCTTGCACATGTAGCTCATGGGAAAGGGATTTCCAAATTTGGTGGGCAAAATAGGCAGGGTTGCTGGAGCAAAACATAAATATAACAAGTTATTCATCACAACCTCCTGACACAAAGACATGATCACAAGGTGATCATAACAAGGGAGCCATAACAGCCCTTTTGAAACAAAGGTAGGGTTGCAAGATGGTTATTGACTTTTTGAAACAAAGAAGATTGCCATTTCTAGAACAGGCAATATAGAACCATTTGTAAGTAAGGTTACTGGTGGGGCATAATGTAATCCTTGAAAAACATAGGGTTAATCATAAACAGAAATTGCACTGTAAGATGGTTTTTAAGCCTAAGATGGAGGCAGATGTATATATATATATATATGTGTGTGTGTGTGTGTGTGTGTGTGTGTGTATGTGTGTGTGTGTGTGTGTAGGGTATTATATGTGTATATATACATGCACACACACATCGGTATCTTTAATAAAGATAAGATATAAATATCTTAAGAAATGATATCACGGTATCTTTAAGGTATAAGTATCTTAAATGAAATTAAACCACTTAGGCTAACAATGTTCCCCATAAGAACCTCCTTTTGAAGGATTGGTTAGGTTAGTCCAAGTGGTTCTCAAAACAATATAGATATAGGCATGGCTATCGGTTGCCTCTAAGGGGCTTCAGGGTGGACTCCTCTTGCTGAAACCACCACACACTTAGGACATAACTCAGATGACTGGAGCTGGATCTAATCTGAAAGCCTCTTTCATGGTTACAGAAAACCCTGTGCAAGCTACCAAGGGAGGGGAATAATTAGTCCTACACAGCTGGGACACCTATGAACCATGACAATTACAAGCATGACAAGTTATGCTTACAATTACAAGAGGGCACTATCATGTAGGTGGCAAACAATGGCTGTCTAGTTAGACATAAGGCCCACTCAAAGGAGAGAACTCATGCCTGGTACTGGAAACCTCACCACCTTCCTGGGTGTCTTAGTTAGGGTTTCTAATGCTGTAATAAAACCCTGTAACCAAAAGCAAGGTGGGGAGTGTAATGGATGCCATTGTGCCTTAACTTGACACACACTAGAGTCATCAAAGAGGAGGGAGCCTTAGCTGAGGAAATACCTCCATGAGATCCAGCTGCAAGGCATTTTCTCAATTAGTGATCAAAGGGGGCAGGCTCATCCCATGGTGAGTGGCACAATCTCTGGGCTGGTGGTCCTGAGTTCTGTAAGGCTGAGCAAGCCACAGGAAGGAAGCCAGCAAACAGCACCCTTCCATGGCCTCTGCATCAGCTCCTGTTTCTAGGATCCTGGCCTGCTTGAGTTCATGTCCTGACTTCCTTTGCAGATGGACAGAAATATGGAACTGTAAGTACGCCAAATAAGCCTATCTTCCCCAATTTTCTTTTTGGCCATGGTGTTTTGTTACAAGTTCTGTATCCCAGTCCATCACTGAGGGAATGGATGAGGGCAGGAACTCAAACAGGGCATGAACCCAGAGGCAGAAGCTGACGCAGAAGCCATGGAGGAGTGTTGCTTACTGGCTTGCTTCTCATGGCTTGCTCATCCTGCGTTTTTATACACCTGCCGGACCACCTACCTAGGGGTGGCCCACCCCCAATGGACTGGGCCTTTTATTATTATCTATCAATCAATCAAATGCACCACAGGCCAATCTGGTGTAGGTGTTTTCTCAATTGAGGTGCTCTCTTCTAAAAGGACTCTTAGCTTGTGTCCAGTTGACATAAAACTAACCAGTGCATCAGCATGTGTTACATGATGGACCTTAGAAAATAACTACTATCACTTTGCTAGACCAGTATAATTTTATCCTTATACTCACAGATAAGTGTGGCTACCACTCCCTTACAAAAGAAGAAGGAAAAGAAGAAGAAAAAGAAGCAGCAGCTTTTCTTTATAGCAAATGGAGACCAACACGGAAAACCACAACTGAACAAAACACACAGAGCAACTAAGAGATCATGGGGATCCCAGCCCCAGTGAATACATTACGTCATAGCTGCTGTATCTATGGCTCAGGGATCTCCAGAGAAGATGGATAGAAAGACTGAAAAAGCCACCGTATCTGGAAGTCTGCTGTGAAACAGTATCTACTAGAAATGACTGCATAAACTACACCTGAAGAATAGCACTTTTAACAGACAAGATAGTGTGAAAGAAGGAAAGTTCCATAGGACTCCACTCCCACACGAGGAACTACAGGCAACTATTGACTGCTTGGAGGAGAACTGGCCTCTCCCAGGAATTGGTTGTTCAATGCCGAGTGGTCAGCCTTGAAACCATATATACATAAGCAATAAAAATGGACTCAGCTGCTACAAACTGCAAGATCACGCAGTAATCGTACAGCCATCATTTCTTGAGATGACCCACCAGAGCAAAGCACCTTATAATCTTATGAATAAAAGTGGCTGTTTCTATAGATGCTTCTGGTAGCTTATTCCTTCCTGTAACAAACTTGAGATTTATTTCCCACAGTTTAGCACTATCTGATCATTTACTGGGCACAATTTCTCCCATGCATTCGGAGTATACTGATTACATTCCTTGGCTATGTGTGAAACCTATTCTTCACTACCAGGTCCTGGTTTGCTGCTTACAAACTTTAGCTGTGTGTGAGAACTGTTTCCCAGTATCAGGTCCTTGTTAAGCTCTCCCACATAATTACAGAGATCTGCCCTCCTGTAATTATCCTTATTGACAGGCATTTGGCCAGTGTTTACAGCCCAAGCAAAAGCATTCCATTTAAGACATTCCCAGTTGGATAAGATATAGGATTATAACACATCCAAAGCTGTTGATTAATAACTGCCTAGATGGGTAGGAAAAATAAGCATCCCCTCACTTTACCTTACTGGTAAATAGAGAAGAAAAGCCTGAATTAACCCCACACTAAAAGACTCTCAAACTTCTTGCATTTATCTTCATCCCAATTTTATTAACCCAAGATCTCAGCTCAGAGAATTACTTCTCCCTGCTGTTTCCTCTGAGAAGATAACAACAAAAGTAATCAGCCCACTTGCTCATCCTCAGGAGAAAGTGAACTCTCCTGAAGGCCTGTATTGGCCTTGAGGCAAGGTGCTGGGTTTCATTTCTTGTAAAACTTACGTTCTTTGACTTACACAGGTAAGCTTCTCTTAGCAGGAAACCATAGCTAAAGTGCAGATAGAAGACCAAAAGCTGCTTGCTTACATTCTTCTGTTTACTAGGTTGCCTGGTTACCCAAAACTCCCTATTCATGCTGGGAGAAAAGTGGCTGCTGAGTAAAAAAAAAAAGACAATCTTTACCGTATCTTTACTGAATTTTACTGATTTTTACTGAGTATAAACTTTTAGCTTTTTATCTAACCACTTAAAAATATAGCATAGTACACTAGTCTCCCTTTCTAGAATTACCTGATAAATCAATCTATTAACTAAACTTTTTCTCCCTTAAGGAGCTCCACAGGACACTCACAAACTACTGTCACTTTTGAAATATTTGAAATATTTTGATGCAATAGAGAATAATAAAGACACATGGGTAGAAGGACCATGTTGTAAATAGATATCAACCCACACACCTATGGACACATGATTTTTGACAAAGAAGCTAAAATTATACAATGAAAAAAAGTATCTTCAACAAATGGTGCTGGCACAACTGGATGATGGTGTGTAGAAGACTGCAGGTAGACCCATGTCTATTACCATGCACCAAACTTAAGTTCAAATGGATCAAAGACCTCAACATAAATTCAGCCATATTGAACCTTTCAGAAGAGAAAGTGAGAGGTACCCTTGAACAAACTAGTACAGGAGACCACTTCCTGAACATAACTCCAGTAGCACAGATACTGAAATCAACAATTACTCCTGAAATTAAAAAGCTTTGGTAAGACAAAGGACATAGTCAACAAGACAAAAAAGCAGCCCACAGAATGGGAAAAGATATTCACCAACCCCACATCTGACAGAGGGCTGATTTCCAAAATATACAAAGAACTTAAGAAGCTAGTCACCAAAACACCAAATAATCCAATTAAAAAGTAGGGTACAGAAGTAAATAGAGAATTCTCAATAGAGGAATTAAAAATGGCTGAAAGACACTTAAGTGCTCAACATCCTTAGTTATCAGGGAAATGCAAATCAAAACAACTCTGATGTAAAGAAAGGAGTACACTCCTCCACTGCTGATGGGAGTGCAAACTCATAGAGCCACTTTGGAAATCAGTCTGGTGATTTCTCAGGAAAATGGGAATCAGTCTACCATAGGACCCAGCAATATACCCAAGATGCATTCATACAACATTCATACAATAAGAACATCTATTCAGGTATGTTCATAACAGCATTATTTGTAATAGCCAGAACCTAGAAGCAACCTAAATGCCCCTCAACTGAATAATGGATGGAGAAAATGTGGTACATTTACACAATGGAGTACTCAGTGGGGAAAAAAAACAGTGGAATCTTGAAATTCACAGGCAAATGGATGGAACTTGAAGAAACCATCCTGGGTGAGGTAATCCAATCACAAAAAAAAACAAACATGGTATGCACTCACTCATATATGGATTTTAGACATAGAGGAAAGAATTACCAGCTGTTATAAGTAGGGTTTTCCACTGCTCTGGTCCCACTGCTGCACCAGCCCCAAATAACACACAGAGACTCTATATTTGAAATAAAGCTGTTGGACAGCTACTTGTTTCTTATGGGCTAACTCTGTCTTAAATATCATCCCATTTCTATTAATCTAAGTACTTCCACATGGTCTTATCTTACCGGAGAGAGGAGCTGGCCTTCTCTCCATCCTCCATCTTGAATCTCCTCCCTACTACTTCCTCTCTCCTCCTAGTCTCCTAGTCCCACCTGTCTTGCTTTCCTATTGGCTAACAGTGCTTTATTCATTGACCAATAAGAGAAACATATTTACAGAATGACATCTCCCATCAACCAGCCTACAATCCACAACACCAGAGAAGCTAGGAAACGAGGAGGACCCTAAGAGAGACATACATGGACCCACACAGAAGGGGAAAGGGACAAGTTCACCTGAGCATATTGGAAGGGGGCTTGGGGAGGCAGTGAGTGGAGAAAGAGTTAGAAGAAAGAGAAGGGGAGAAGAGGAAAGGAGAGAAGAACATGAGAAAGCAGGAAGATTGAGTTGGAGGAGGAGTAGAGGAAAGCCAGAAAAGAGATACCATAACAGAGGGAGCTATTATAGGTTCTGTACAAATATCCTGAGACCTACAAGAATGACCCCAACTAACAGTCTGAGCAATAATGGAGAGGCTACCTTAAATGCCCTTCCCTGATAATGAGATTGATACCTCCCTTATAAGCCATCCTAGAGCCTTCATCCATCCAGTAGCTGATGGAAGCAGAAGCAGACACCCACAGCTAAACACTGAGCCTAACTCCTGGAATCCAGTTGCAGAGAGGGAGAAGTGATAAGCAAAGGAGTCAACTGGAGAAACCCACAGAGACAGCTGACCTGAACAAGGGGGAGCTTATGAACCCTAGACTGATAACTAGGAAACCCAGAACCCCTGAATGTGGGTCTCAGTTAGAAGGCTTGGACAGTCTAAGAGACCTCTGACAGTGAAACCAGGATGTATCCCTGGTGCACAAAAGGACTTTGAAAGCACATTCCCCATGGAGGGATACTCCCTTAGCCTAGAGACATGAGGGAGGGCCTAGGCCCTACCCCAAATGACTTGACAGATTTTGATGATCCCTTCTGGAAGGCCTCACCCTCCCTGTGGAGTGGATAGGGAATGAGACAGGGGTGCGTGTTGGGGGGGGCATAGAAGGATGGGAGGGAGAGGGAACTGGGATTGATATGTAAAGTAAGAAAAATTTTTTTAAAAATGTAGCTGTCATTAACAGATATTCTGTAACAGAACAGATTTCTTTTCCCAAAGAGAATAAAATATTTTATGAAAAATAATCATACTGTATCAAGATATGCAACATAGCTAATTCCCCCCCCCACTTCCTTATCTGTACCTTTTGTGTAACCTTAAACACCTGATTCTTTTCACTTGATGTCTTAGTTCTAGTGCTGTAAAAAGAGACTGCATGGCCATGGAACTCTTATAAAGGAAAACATTTAATGGGTATCTTAGAGTTTCAGAGGGTTAGACCTTGACTTCATTAAAGTATCAGGAGTGAGAAGTGATCTTGGAATGTAAAATGAAATCAAAAAATTAAGGATTCTAAGGCTCCATACAAAGATTTGGAAGTGGGGAAGGAAGTGGCTTAGGAGAGATCAGGTAAGCCTGACCCACCACCCCTCCTTCCTCTGGAGCCTTATGGGACACATCAACAGTTTCTCCTTTTTTTTAAGATTTATTTATTATATGTGAGGTGCTCTGTCTGCAGGTTTGTCTGCATGCCAGAAGAGAGCACTAGCTCTCATTCCTCTGGAAGAACAGCCAGTGCTCTTTAAGCACTGAGCCATCTCTTCAGCCTAGTAAACAGTTTCTCAAGATGGACTCTACCCTGGGAAAGAAGCTATGATTGTTGTTTAAATGAAAATGAAGAATACAGAATATTGTTTTAAAAAAAAGAGTTTAAAAGCAGTAATTAGACTTGAGATGACTGACTCTAATTTTGAAAGCATTATTGTGGGGTAAAGCTACCAAACCTTATGTACTACAGAGATATATTTATGAAAGGAAGATCCAATTATTATGACAAATGGCATTGTTTTTAAGAATTTTCCACTCGTATCCCTTCCTTCAGGAACCACCACCCTGATTAGTCAGTGTAAGGCAAGAGAGAGAGAATGACTCTCTAAACATTATATAATCCATTAGCACTTTTTAACAGTGAGGCTGTAGAAGTGTTACAGCATTTTCCCTCCCCACATCACATATTCCATGCTCCATCTTGGAGCAGAGAAAATCTCAGTCAGGTATCCTTGGCCACTAGCCAGAAAAAGGACACAGAGAGATGTATCTAGTTCTATGGCAAAAGTAATGAGACTATGGATGCTCGATAATGGGGGGGAAGTAGGATAGGCTCCCCACCCCTGTCTTAGAGTTCAGCTATTATTATTCTAAAAGATCAACATGAGTTTCCTACAAACATCATGTAGAACACATCAAGGTAAGAGCCTTGCATTCTAACACATAGGGCTTTCTCTCTTTTCACAGGAGCTAAATAATGGCCTGTTTTCTATTGTGTAAGCTGAAGTAACCTCTAGCTCATGCAGAGGGGAACAGGACCCTGATGCATCTGAAATAGTAACCTAAACAAACAATAGCTACTGACGAAGGACCTGGCCATTGTCCTGACATAAACTCCAAAAGTTTCAAGCAGACAAAGGCTTATTTGTGTCTTAGAAGGTCACACTCCTTAACCTAGATTGGTCCTACAGATAAGGTTAGAAGGGAACTAAAATATGTCCAGTAATGAGGAAATCTACCACATAGGTTCACAGGAGTCTCTTTCAAGTAACAAGTACACATTTCCCGAGATTTGACAGGATATGGTTCAATAATTATCTGACTTGACTATATAGAAAGCTCAGATCCCTGACCCACGAGCTGCCAGTGCTCACAGACCGACACACTCACTGTTTCCACAGTGAAAATATCGCCACCAGAACCTCCTGGCACCAGATAGTCCCATCTATAACAAGAACAGAGGAAGCCACCATGAGCACTGCAGGCAAGGCAGGTGTCGCCTCTCGCTGTGTGCCATGCCAGGGTTGTGTCAGTTCCCTAGGTCCCTGCAGGACACCTGACCTTCACATCTGCCCCTTTCCCTTCCCTCTTACTTCAGTCATCTGCTTGTCCCTTCTTGGTTTTATCGTCACTGCAGTAAGGAGCATACAAGCTCTATTTCAGATTTCCCCATTCAAAGACAAAGCCCTTCCTAAGGACTCCTCACAGGCACAGACAGTTAGCTAAAGGGGTATAAGGACTGCAAAAGAGATCTGGAAGATGGCAGCCCAAGAAAATGTCAAGCCAACACTGGCTTCCCAGAGCAGGTGGCACCAAGGGAGAAACTGACCTGAGAAATAGAGACTCGCCAGGTGATAGAGGACAAGACGGTAATCAAGTGAAACCACAGGGGAAGAAGGAACGGGACAAAACACCTCCCGTTTGATCGTCTCCAAGAAGACAAGGCTGAGGCAGAAAGGACAGGAAGTAGGTAGGCAGAGAGACAAGGAGAAGACTGTGATGTCAATGGATGCTGTTAAGTCATTGTCAGAAGAATCACTTCTAGTGCATTAGCCTGGGAGATGGTGATGCAGTGACATGGAGGGTGCATCTGAAGATGATAACACCAGCCAGTGGAGAAGAAAGATTTCCCAGTGGTTCATGTGAAAGACACTGTAAGGGTCCTGACCTCACAGGGAGGTGGCAAGAAAACGCTGGTGATATAAAGTGAAGACATCAAAAAAAATGGAAAAACATTTTGTTCATGAACTCATGTTGGTAAAAAATGCCCATGGCATTCAAAGATTCAATACAATCTTAACAAAATACTAATCATATCCCTCACAAAACTAGGAGAACAGCCTTAAAATCTGCATGAAACCACAAAAAAATAAAAACGTAAATAGAGTAGTCCCTAGCAAAAAAGTACAAAAAACGAGCCCTTATACTCTAAAATACACTCTGAGTCCTAGTGACATGGCTTGGCAGAAAAGAAAAAACAGAACCACGGACCAAAAGAACCAAACAGAGTGCTCAGAAAAATGAAGACATGTGCTGTGTACAGGCTATTTACAAAGTTGATCTCTGATTAGTTAATTTTCTGTTTTGTGATTGAGACCATGAATGCAAAAGCCTGAGCTCAATTCTGAAGCTTGAAATCCCATCAGGTCCTGAGCTCACCCCAAGCTCAGGACTTGAAGCCCACCAATCCTCACCCTAGAAATCTCCACCATGAAAAGTTCTGCCCCCAAAAAGCCCTATATAAGCCTGCCTCCTGCTCCTGTGTTTTTCCCAATGAGACTCTTGTGTGAGGTTTCTTTGCAGTGAGACTTTGTAGCATTATTTGGCTCCTTATCTCCAGGATACATTTCCTCAAGAGCTGTGACATTTGCATTAGAGATAACTTTCCCCTCAAAACGCAAATAATTACAATGACCAAGACAACCAATAAAAGAAAGTGTTTAATTTGGAGCTATGGTTTCAGACTATAACAAAAGCAACAGAAGGAAAAGTACAGAGTCCGAATTTTATCAAACACTTGAAACTGCCAAAACAGCAGCTTGATGATAAATATGAACTTTGTAATCAAACAGACTTCAAATCGGCCCTGATCCAATGAGCAAACACATAATCTACTTTGCTATATTTTGCAGCAAACAATTTATAACACAAACCAATCCCATTTTAAAATTAACTTTTTCTTCCATGTAGTTTTATGTCACACATTCTCTAAGAATTAGTGATTACCCTTGTTAATCACTAAATGTATGTACACTATGTATGTATGACAAGTGACAAAATCATCTATGGATGAAAGCCAAAAAGAGATTAGACTTCAAATAGGAAGAAACATTACCCAGAAGAACAAATATAGAAGACACAATCCTAGAGCTTTTGGATCAGGAACATAGAGCTGCCACTCCACAAACTATACTGTGCTAGATAGGTATAAGGTAAATAGATGACAGACAATAGATGATAGAGATAGAGATATACATAGATAGATACATAGGCTAATAGGTAGGATTTAATATTAGACTCCTAATATTACCCTGAAAACCTACTCCTATATTGCCTGGAGCTTTGGGGAAGTCACCAGAACGGCAAACCAAGCAACATGGACTTAGAGCAATGATCTTCAAGGAACAGGTAGATCCAGAGAGTGACACTTCCCAGCTTGGCTTTCTCAAGGGTACTGGCATACTGCTACAGAGGATGACTGGGACAGGTACGGAGGAGTCAGTTACAGAGGTGTGACTTCAGAAAATAAGGCAAGAACTAAAGGAGACATTCTCTGAAGAGCTTGCCTCTTGGCTCTTCAAAATGTTTTCCATTCCTTCACATTTTCTTAGCCCCTCTGCACATCTATTGATTTATGAAAATGAAATATTGACATGTAGCAGAATCTTGACATACCACAGAACCCATGTGTTGATAGTGTTTCGAAGCAGCAAAGGGTTTGATTTTCCCTGGTCCCAGCCCTTCACAGAATTGCTGCTTTCCTTTTCCCCATCACAGCTCATTCAGGCCTGTTCCACAGTTTCCCTGAGCTCTTCTCTGAAGTCCTGCTACGACTGCCCCCAAGCCAGAGGCCAAAAGTTCACCCCTGTTTTTCATGAGCAATGATACCATTATATTAATGTGTGTGTGTGTGTGTGTGTGTGTGTGTGTGTGTGTGTGTGTGCCTGGTGGGGGAAGTGGTGTGGGCACACATGTGCAACTGGAGGACAGAGAACAACATCAAATGTCATCTTCTGGAATACTGTTCACCTCCTTGACCTTCAGATAGGGTCTCCCTTTGGGCTAGACTCACTAAGTAGAACAGGCTAGCTGGCCAGTGAACTCCAGGGAACGTTTTTCTCTCACTGTCCAGTGATCAGGTCACATTCAAATGACACCATGCCCAGCAAAGCCCTAGATCAAACCCAGCTCTCACACTTGTACTGCAATCCTTTTACAGACCGAGATCTCCCCAGCCCGGTTATATCTTTCTTCTATAGCCCCTCTTTCATGTAGCCACTGGCCATAAGCTTTATAAAACATACCTTCTATACCAGTGTGAATCTTTGAATTGGCCTTGGTTAAATGTTACAAGCTATAGCCAGACACCCTAACATCATTTCTTCCTGCTGAAATGGAAATATATATAAGAAAGACATCTCATGAAAAACAAGCTGTGTTTGTTTACTGAATCATCAAAATGCTCATGATTCTTAAAAAATATGAAAGGTCTTAAAGTTATTGGAAATAAATTCCTATTTTGAAGAGAAATTTAGATGAAGATAATGCTTGCGCTGATTTCCCCTCACCCTTTGTCCTGCTGGGCACACTGCTCCAGGTGAGCATTAGGCCAGAGTGCAGATCCAACACCACCTCCACCTCCATGGAAGTTCCTGGATCTGCTCTGGTCGCACTGGACCCACCTATTTACATGGGGCCACCTTGAAGCCACACTCACCTGATCTTTAGAGCCCATCGCCCACCCTCAGCCAAAGAAGACACCTCCAAGAAAACTTGGGTCATCCAGAGTTGCAGACATTTAACTCCTGACTCACCTACACCCACCCCAAGAACAAGGTAGAGAGAAAGAGAGAGAGATGCCACCTTCACCCACTGGAAGAAGTGATGGGAAGACAACAATACAGGAAAGTACACAACGATAGAAAGACCAGAATAACACCACCAGAATCTAGGGACTCTACAACAACTAGACCTTAACTCGCCAAAGCAGATGAAGCAGAAGAGAATGACTTAAAAAATAACCATGAAAATGATAGAGGCCCTCAAAGATGATATGATAAAAACCCTTAAAGAAATGGAAGAAAGAAACAAACAAAAAATTGGAAGAAACAGAGGAAAAGACCAAGCAAAAAATGCAACATAGGAGCAAACTATTAAAGAACTTAAGGAAAGTCAAGAAAAAACAATCAACAGATGAATGAAACAATTCAAACAGGTCAAGAACTAAAAACTGAAATAGAGAAACACACACACACACACACACACACACACACTGAGGGAATGCTGAAATTAGAAAAACTGGGCAAATGATCAGGAACTACAGATGCATGCATAACCAACAGAATACAAGAGATCAAAGAGAATCTCGGGCACTGAAGATAAACTAGAGGAAACAGATTCATCCACCAAAGAAAATCTTAAATCCAACAAATCCTTAACACAAAATATCCAGGAAATGTGGGACACCGTGAAAAGGCCAAACCTAAGAATAATAGGCATAGAAGAAGGCAAAGAAGCCCAGCTCAAAGGTGCAGAAACCATATTCAACAAAATCATTGAAGAAAAATTTCCCAATCTGAAGAAGGACAGGCCCATGAAAGTACAAGAAGCATACCGAACACCAAAAAAAAAAAAAAAAAAATTCCTCTGGCCACATAATAATCAAAACACCTAACATACAGAATAAAGAAAGAATATTAAGGGCAGCAAAGGAAAAAGGCCAGGGAACATAAAAAAAAACCTATCAAAATTATACATGACTTCTCCATGGAAACTATCAAGTACAGAAGAACCTGGATAGATATTCTATAAATACTAGGAGTCCACAGATGCCAGCCCAGGCTACCAGGCTACTATACCCAGCAAAACTCTAAATCACTATAGATGGAGAAAACAAGATATTCATTGACAAATTTTCACAATACATATCCACAAATCCAGCCCTACAAAAAGTTCTGGAAGGAAAACTTTAACCCAAGGAAGGTAACTACACTCACAAACACATAGACAATAGACAATCCCACTTTACCAGAACCCAAAAGAAAAAGCAGGGCAAATATACTCACAATACCACCACCAACAACCAATCTAAAACAAACAAGAATTAACAATCAATTGTCCTTACTTTAACTCAACATTAATGGTCTTACCTCAACTATAAAAAGACACAGGCTAACATAATGGATATGAAGACAGAATTCATCTTTCTTCTTCATACAAGAAACACATCTAAGCTTTAAAGACAACATTACCTCAGGGTAAAGGGTTGGGAAAAGATCTTCCAATCAAATGGACCCAAGAAGCAAGCAGGTGTAGCTATCCTAATATCTAACAAGTTAGACTTCAAACCAAAATCAATCAAAAGAGATGAAGAAGGTCATTTCATATTCATCATGGGAGAAATCTATCAGTACAAAGTCTCAATTCTGAACATCTATGCCCCAAATACACAAATATGAATATTCCACATTCGTAAAAGAATGCAACAAAAACTCAAAACTCACATAAAACCTTATAAACTCATAGTAGGAGACTTCAACACCCCCACTCTTACCCCTAGACAGGACCACCAGACAGAAACTTAACAAAGAAACAAAAGAACTAACAAAAGTTATGTCTCATTTGAGTCTAACAGTCCTCTATAGAACATTCCATCCAAACACAACAGAATATACCTTCTTCTCAGTACCACATGGAACCTTCTCTAAAATCTACCACATACTAGGCAACTTAACAACCCTCTGCAATAGCCCCCTGTATCTTATCAGTCCACCATGCTTTAAAGTAGGAATTCCACAACAACACAAATTGTAGAAACCCTACAAACTCATGGAAATTGAACAATGTGCAATAACACCATTCCTGGGAATATATAAAGAAAGAAATTAAAGACTTCCTAGAATTCAACAAGAATGAAGACACAACATACCCGAACTTATGAAACACTTTGAAAACAGTACTACGAGGAAAGTTCTTTGCACTAAGTGCCCATATGGAAAAAAAAAAACAAAAAAACAGGGGATAGTCACAATAGAGAACAAATAGCACAACTGAAAATTCTAGAATAAAAAGAAGCAAACTCACCACTGAAGAGTACATGCCAGTAAGTAAACAATGTGAGGGATGAAATCAATAAAGTAGAAGCTAGGAAAACAATACAAAGAATCAATGTAACAAAGAATTGGTTTTTCGAGAAAATCAACTATACAGAAAAAAACCTTTATCCAAACTAACCAAAAAGCAGAGAGAGACCATGCAAATCAACAAAATCAGAAATGAAAGGGGGGGACATAACAACAGACACTGAGGAAATCCAGAAAATTTGCAGGTCATACTTTGAAATGCTGTACTCCACAAAATTTGAAAATTCAAAGAAAATGGAAAAATTTCTGGATATCAATCACTTACGAAAATTAAATCAAGAACAGATAAGCAACTTAAAAAGACCTATAACCCTCAATGAAATAGAAGCAGTCATCAAAAGTCTCCCAACTAAAAAAAGCCCGGGGTCTGATGGCTTCTGAGCAAAATTCTACCAGAAATTCAAAGAAGAGCTAATATCAATACTCCTCATATTGTTCCACACACTAGAAGCAGAAGGTTCATTACCAAACTCTTTTTATGAGGCTACAATTACCTTGGTTGGTACCAAAGCCACACGAAGAGACAACTAAGAAAAAGAACTACAGACAAATATTCCTCATGAACATTGATGTAATACTCAATAAAATACTGGAAAATCTAATCCAAGAACACATCAGAGAAATCATCCACCATGACCATGGAGGCTTCATCCCAGGGATGCAGGGATGTTGCAACATATGAAAATCTATCAATGTGATCCACCATATAAACAAATTGAAAAAGAAAAACCACATGATCATCCCACTAGGTGCTGAAAAAGCCTTTGACAAAATTCAACACCCTTTCATGATAAAAGTCTTGGAGAGAAAAGGGATAGCAGGAACATACCTAAACATAATAAAAGTAATATACAGTAAACCAACAGCCAACATCAAACTAAATGGAGAGAAGCTTAAGCCAATTCCTCTAAAATCAGGAACAAGACAAGGCTGCCCACTCTCTCCATATCTCTTTAATATTGTACTTGAAGATAAAGCAATAACAAAAGGAGATCAAGGGAATACAAATTGGAAAGGAAGAAGTCAAAGAAGAAATAAAGAAAGAAATTAAAGACTTTCTAATATTCAACGAGAATGAGGATACAACATACCCGAACTTATGGGACACCTTGAAAGCAGTGCTACGAGGGAAGTTCATTGCACTAAGTGCCCATATGAAGAAAACAGAGGATAGTCACATAAATGAATTAACAGCGCAACTGAAAATCTTAGAACAGAGAGAAGCGAATTCACCCCGCAGGAGCAGACGCCAGGAAATAATCAACTTGAGGGCTGAAATCAACAAAATAGAAACCAGGAAAACAATACAAAAAATCAATGCAACAAAGAGTTGGTTTTTTGAGAAAATCAGCAAGATTGATAAACCTTTATCCAAATTAACGAAAAAGCAGAGACAGAACATGCAAATTAACAAAATCAGAAACGAAATGGGGAACATAACAACAGACACAGAGGAAATCCAGACAATTTTCAGGTCATACTTGAAAATCTGTATTCCACAAAAATTGAAAATTCAAAGGAAATGGACAAGTTTCTGGATAACTATCACTTACCAAAATTAAATCAAGAACAGACAAACAACTTAAATAGACCTATAACCCGAAATGAAATAGAAGTAGTCATCGAAAAGTCCAGGGCCAGATGGATTCAGTGCAGAATTCTACCAGACATTCAAGGAAGAACTAACACCACTACTCCTCAAACTGTTCCACAAGATAGAAACAGAAGGTTTATTGCCAATCTCTTTTTATGAGGCCACAATAACTTTGGTACCCAAACCTCACAAAGACACAACTAAGAAAGAAAACTACAGACCAATATCCCTGATGAACATCGATGCAAAAATACTCAATAAAATAATGGCAAACCGAATTCAAAAATACATCAGAGAAATCATCCACCATGATCAAGTAGGCTTCATACCTGGATTGCAGGGATGGTTTAACATACGAAAATCAACGTGATCCACCATATAAACAAACTGAAAAAGAAAAAACCATATGATTATCTCCCTAGATGCAGAAAAAGCCTTCGATAAAATTCAACACCCTTTCATGATAAAGGTATTAGAGAGGTCAGGGATAACAGGAACATACCTAAACATAATAAGAGCAATATACAGCAAACCAACTGCCAACATCAAACTGAATGGAGAGAAACTTAAACCAATTCCTCTAAAATCAGGAACAAGACAAGGCTGTCCTCTCTCTCCCATATCTCTTCAATATCGTACTAGAAGTTCTAGCTAATGCTATAAGACAACAAAAGGAGATCAAGGGCATCCAAATTGGAAAGGAAGAAGTCAAACTGTCTCTATTTGCAGATGATATGATAGTTTACATAAGCAACCCAAAAAACTCTACAGGGGAACTCCTACAGCTGATAAACACCTTCAGCAAACTAGCAGGATTCAAGATAAACTCAAAAAATTCAGTAGCCGTACTATATACAGAGGACAAAGGGGCTGAGAAAGAAATCAGAGAAACATCACCCTTTACAATATCCACAAACAACATAAAGTATGTTGGGGTTACACTTACCAAACAATTGAAAGACCTATATAGCAAGACCTTTGTGTCTTTAAAGAAAGGAATTAAAGAAGATACCAGAAAAAGAGAAAGCTCTCCCATGCTCTTGGATAGGTAGGATAAACATAGTAAAAATGGCAATCTTGCCAAAAAGCAATCTACAGATTTAACGCATTCCCCATCAAAATCCCTGCACAATTCTTCCTTGACCTTGAAAGTAAAATAATCAACTTAACTTATTTGGAGAAACAAAGACTCAAGATAGCCAAAACAATTATGTACAATAGAGGAACTTCAGGAGGAGGCATCACCATCCCTAACTTCAAGCTCTATTATAGAGCTATAGTCTGGAAGACAGCTTGGTATTGGCACAAAAATAGACAGGTAGACCCATGGAATCGAATTGAAAATCCTGATATTAAGCCACAAACTATGAACACCTGATTTTTGACAAAACAGCTAAAATTATACAATGGAAGGAGGAAAGCATCTTCATCAAATGGTGCTGGCACAACTGAATAATGGTGTGTAGAAGACTGCAGATAGACCTATGTCTATCACCATGCACTAAAGTCCAAATGGATCAAAGACCACAACATAAATCCAGCCACACTGATTCCCTTAGAAGAGAAAGTGGGAGGTTCCCTTGAACAAATTGGTACAGGAGACTGCTTCCTTAACATAACATCAGTAGCAAAGACACTGAGATTGACAATAAATGTGACCTCCTGAACCTGAGAAACTTCTGTAAGGCAAAGGACACAGCCGACCACAGACTGGGAAAAGATCTTCACCAACCCCACAATATGACAGAGGGCTGATCTCCAAAATATACAAAGAATTCAAAAAACTAGTCACCAAAACAACAAATAATCCTATTAAAAAGAGATACAGAACTGAATAGAGAATTTTCAATAGAGAAATGCAAAATGGCTGACTCTTAAGAACATGCTCAACATCCTTAGCCACCAGAGGAATGCTAATAAAAACAACACTGAGATACCATCTTACTCCTGTCAGAATGGCTAAAATCAGAAACACCAATGACAGCTTATGCTGGAGAGGATGTGGAGAAAGGGGAACACTCCTCCAATGCTGGTGGGTGTGCAAATTTGTACAGCCATTTTGGAGATCAGTATGGTGGTTTGTCAGGAAAATGGGAATTAGTCTACCACAGGATCCAGCAATTCCACTCTTAGGCATATGCCCAAATGATCCACATCCATGCAACAAAGACATCTATTCAACTATGTTCATAGCAGCATTATTTGTAATAGCAAGAATGTGGAAACAGCCTAGATGGCCCTCGAGTGAAGAATGGATAAAGAAGATGTGGTACATTTACACAATGGAATAATACACAATGGGGGGAAAAATGGAATCTTGACATTCTCAGGCAAATGGAACTAGAAGAAACCATCCTGAGTGAGGTATCCCAGTCACAAAAAGAGGAACATGGCATGTACTCATTCATATATGGATTTTAGACATAGAGCAAAGGATCACCAGCATATAATTCACACCGGCAGAGTAACTAGGATACAAGGAGGAACCTAAGAGATTCAGACAACGTCCCTTACAAGAGGGAAAGTAACATGATCTCCTGAGCCTATTGGGAATGGGCAGTGAGTGGAGAAAGAGTTAGGAGAAAGAGAATGGGAGGAAAGGAGAACATGTGGGACCAAGAAGATTGAGTTGGAAGATGAATAGACGATAGCAAAGAAAGAGATACCATTATAAAGGGAGACATTGTAGGTTTGAAGAGAAAACTGACTCAAGAGAAATGTCCAGAGACCTACAAGGATGACTCCAACTAACAATCTGAGCAACAGTTCAGAGGCTACTTGAATGCCCTTCTCTGATAATGAGATTGATGATTAACTTATATGCCATCATAGAGCCCTCATCTAGTAACTGATGTAAACAGAAGCAGACACCCACAGCTAGATACTGAGCTGAACTCCTGGAATCCAGTTGCCGAGAGGGAAGAGTGATAAGAAAAGGAGTCAAGATGAGGCTACAGAAACCCATAGGGACAGCTTACCTGAACAAGGGGGAGCTCTTCACCCTCAGACTGACAGCTGGGAAACCAGCATTGGACCACTCAGACCTTCGGAATGTGGGTCTCAGTTAGAAGGCCTGGGCATTCTAAGGGACCTCTAACAATGGAATCAGAATGTATCCCTGGTTCCCAGAAGGACTTTGGGAATACATTCCCCATAGAGGGATGCTCCCTTAGCCTAGAGACAGAAGAAAGGACCTAGGCCCTACTCCAAGTGACTTGACAGATTTTGTTGATCACTCCTGGAAGGCATCACCCTCTTTGTGGAGTAGGGGGGGGAATATATACATATAAATATGTATATATATATATGTGTGTGTGTGTGTGTGTGTATGTGTGTGTATGTAAAAATCCAGGTGAAGTTTCTCCTGTTATTTTGAATTTTAAGAAGTCATTAGGTATATCTTAAACATAAAAACTAATAAATGTAGTAATGAACTCTTTAAAAAGATAATGTTGTGCTTTCTTTTAAAATGTCAATGCATAAAAGGTTAGGAGAATCTAAGAAACTTCACAATTTTCTATAAAATTAAAAGACATGGATGAGACACGACATAGAATTCTTTATGTGACTTGGGGCTGTGTCATGTATTCATGGAAGAAAACATTTTGTAGAAGATGGGAAAAACTAGAATATAATGCACCAAGAGATTCACTTCACAATAACGGATGCTTGTCACCAAGCCTGAGGAACTGAGTTCAATCTACATGTGTTGGAAGGATAGAACTGACCCTTGCTAGTTTTCCTATGACTTCCACTCATTCATCATGGTGCATAAAATAAATATGCATGTGCAATACATACAATGAATAAATAAATTTATCTGTTAAGCCCGGAGGGTGAGATCAACAACTAACTTCTCCATGGAGCCCTCAACTAATGCCTGTTGAAAACAGGATCAAACACTCATATATAAACACTGAGTTGAACTAGAACCCAGATGCAGATGGAGAGGACAAGACCATGCGGCAGAAACACATACAGACAGCTTACCTGAACAAGGAGGAGCTAACTGCCACTAGACTGATAGCTGGGAAGCCAGCATGGGACTGACTAAGGCCCCCCTGAATATGGGTCTCAGCCAGAAGGTCTGAGCAGTCTAAGAGACCTCAGACAGTGGAGCCAGGATGTATCCCTGGTGCACAAAAGGACTTTGAGAACATATCCCCCTTGGAGGGATAACTGCCTTAATCTAGAGACGGGAGAGAAGCCCTAGTCCCTACTTCACAGGACCTGTCAGATCTACATGACCCCAACTGGATGGCATTCCCCTACATATGGAATTGTGGTGGGGGGATGGGAGGGGAGGGTGGTTAGAGTGCATGTGAGAGGGCAGAGAGGGTAAAAGGGGGGAAGGAGGGAGGGAGGGAGAGGGAACTGGGATCAACATGTAAAATAATAAATTAAATCTAAAAAAAAATAAAATGCTTTGACTCCAAAATTTAAGTTGAAGGACAAGTTACTGGGGAAAAGTATTTCTATTTTTGTTTCCACAGAAAATGAAAAGATGTGGATTCCTTCCAGACTAATGTGGTTTGATCATGCCAGACTGCCTGAAACGTAGTACAAGGTGACCCTACATTCAAAACAGCTGGACAAAACAGCCCTACAGACTACAGCCAGGATATCTGAATCTTCTTCGAATCCTCCATAACAGCGCCCCTTACCAGCAGGAAGTAGTTTGGAAAGAACGACGCCCAAATTCCCAAATATTGTGTATAAATGTTTGTTTTCATTTAATTGGACTTTGTTATATAAAATTAAATAAAATAATAATTTAAAAAAATTTATCTGTTAAGGAGGGGTAAATATGTTTCCACTTAGGCTGTTGATTTCCGGACAACTCCTTAGGAAAGTTGATTTTCCTAAATACATACTAAGGAAATGGGCCCATTAATGAAATGAGGTGTTTATGTCTCCATAAACTCCTCCTTGGAGACAGTTGTGTACAGATGTTTGAAGTAAAACCATCCCACTTTTCTGAGTTCTAACTCAAAAAGTATGACTTGCTTTTCTGATACCATCCAAAATCCTAAGAAAGATACTGTTTCCCTGAAGATGAATCTTTCCCTTTTTATTGCTCTCACCTTGAGGGTAATAAGAAATACTTTGCTTCAAGCTAAATATAAGAAGTGATGGCTGGGGGAACACTGATTCATCTTCCCAGAATAAGATGGTCCATGTGGAAGTGAATACAGAACAAAATCGAGTCCTAGATCAAGGGGTGTTTCAAGTACACTGGTAGGGA
Source organism: Phodopus roborovskii (assembly GCF_943737965.1). Taxonomy (NCBI): domain Eukaryota; kingdom Metazoa; phylum Chordata; class Mammalia; order Rodentia; family Cricetidae; genus Phodopus; species Phodopus roborovskii. Next base: position 1,925,661 of record NW_026126422.1, on the reverse strand, counting down.
TTGTAGGAGCACAAGTCAGAGCAAAGCAGAGCTCTGCTATGGTATTCATACCCTATGATGGCATCCTTACCTGTGGAGATGGTGGGAACAAGTGTCCTACTTGTAAAGTGACAGCCAGAAGGATGTCAGGTCACACCAATGTAGTGGTGAGCTAAAGGGACTGTAGACCTGCAGAGCCAACATTTCAACTCTGGACCATCATGAGTTCTAACTAGCCAGTTGCCTTCCAGACCCTTCCACATAACTATGGCTTTGTTCTGAGGACTTCGGTTTACACTTAGTTTCAAAGAAACTGGGTGACATGCAGCACAAAAGAAAGACCAAAAGCGTATGGAAACGTGTATTAATGCTGGATCTGTGTTACTGTTGATTGTGCTTCCAAAGAAAATATCCAACTTGACCATTCTTTAACAAGTACCTGGTGTTTTCAAAGACTCTAAAGTACTCTAGAAAATACACTTCATGTAAATACACTTCATCTCAATACTAATGGCATACTGCTATGTCATTAGATCAGTGCCTCACTAACCCCACATTAGAGAAGCTCCTTCTTGTAGTAGACGGACATTTGTGTTAAACATATGTGTAGCACCTCAACAGATCATGAAATCAGTTGGGGTTCGTGTGACTATCCCAGTGTGCCTAAAGAGCTGGGGAAGACAAAGCCTATATGCCTGAAGGATAGCTCAGGGTTTAGTAGGAGACAGCTGTGGGGCAGCTCCACACATAACAGCACAGTAGGAAGAGAGTCAGAGGAGGGTAGAGAACACTGGGGAGAAAAACCCACATCAGGGACCCGAAGAGCAAGGGTCAATGTAGTTTTAGTGTGTAGATAAGTGTCCTTGAACACCTGAGTGAGTATTGTCATTGGCTTGGAAAGATTTAGAGAGCTCTGGATGCTTTTCGATCAGAAAAGTTATACTTTTTTTTTAAAATTAGAGAAAGACAGAGAAAACCTTCTATTTTAAAGAAAGTAATAGGAATATGAATCTTGTGTTGAAACAGGATTGCAGACAGAGCTGTGCCAACCAGAGACTCTGTACCAAGATTACTGCAACAGTGCAAACAAGGAATAATGAGAAGCCTATCTGCAGATTAGTAACAGTGGGAAGAAGGAAATGAAAGGGGGGTGCACAAAGCTTGTCAGTGCTGTAGAGAATATGGCCAAGGGAACCTTGGAACCCTGAGTAAAAGAACAGACACTCATGTCAAAGCTACGGTAAGAGAGAGTCATTTTCAAGTTTGAAAAAAATGAGATGGTTTGCTTTGTGAACATAAGCACTTAAAACAGAGATGTCTACAAGCAATTAGCATGTTCAGGCTAAAGCGCCAAGGAAGTTTGATAAGCAGGAAGGAGGAGGGGAGGGAAGGGGAGGATGGAGGATTGGATGGAGAGAATGAGTGGGATGGAGAAAGGAAGGCAGGGAGGAAGGAACGAAGAGAGGAAGGAACAAAGAAATGAAGGAAGGACTGTAGTATAATGAACATGAAAACAGATGATTACAGCCAGCAAAGTTCACTGCTACAGAGGAATTTTATAAAAGGATAGGTGTTATATAAACAAACTGAAAAAGAAAAACCATATGATTATCTCCCTAGATGCAGAAAAAGCCTTCGATAAAATTCAACACCCTTTCATGATAAAGGTATTAGAGAGGTCAGGGATAACAGGAACATACCTAAACATAATAAGAGCAATATACAGCAAACCAACTGCCAACATCAAACTGAATGGAGAGAAACTTAAGCCAATTCCTCTAAAATCAGGAACAAGACAAGGTTGTCCTCTCTCTCCATATCTCTTCAATATCGTACTAGAAGTTCTAGCTAATGCTATAAGACAACAAAAGGAGATCAAGGGCATCCAAATTGGAAAGGAAGAAGTCAAACTGTCTCTATTTGCAGATGATATGATAGTTTACATAAGCGACCCAATAAACTCTACCAGGGAACTCCTACAGCTGATAAACACCTTCAGCAAACTAGCAGGATACAAGATAAACTCAAAAAAATCAGAAGCCCTATTTTTTTTCAGACGACAAAGAGGCAGAGAAAGAAATCAGAGAAACATCACCCTTTACAATAGCCACAAGCAACATAAAGTATCTTGGTGTAACGCTTACCAAACAAGTAAAAGATCTATATAATAAGAACTTTGTGACTCTAAAGAAAGAAATTAAAGAAGATACCAGAAAATGGAAAGATGTCCCATGCTCTTGGTTAGGTATGATAAACATAGTAAAAATGGCAATCTTACCAAAAGCAATCTACAGATTCAATGCAATCCCCATTAAAATCCCACCACAATTCATCACCGACCTTGAAAGGATAATAATCAACTTTATATGGAAAAACAAAAGACCCAGGATAGCCAAAACAACCCTATACAATAAAAGAACTTCAGGAGGCATCACCATTCCTGACTTCAAGCTCTACTACAGAGCTATAGTTCTGAAAACAGCCTGGTATTGGCATAAAAATAGACAGGTAGACCAATGGAATTGAATTGAAAATCCTGATATTAATCCACGCACCTATGAACACCTGATTTTCGACAAAACAGCTAAAATTATACAATGGGGCAAAGACAGCATCTTCAACAAATGGTGCTGGCACAATTGGATGAGGGTGTGTAGAAGACTGCAGATAGACCCATGTCTGTCGCCATGCACAAAACTCAAGTCCAAATGGATCAAAGACCTCAACATCAATCCAGCCACATTGAACCTCTTAGAAGAGAAAGTAGGAGGTATAGGAGACCGCTTCTTGAACATAACTCCAGGGGCACAGACACTGAAAGAAACAATTAATAAATGGGACCTCGTCAAACTTAGAAGCTTCTGTAAGGCAAAGGACACAGTTGACAAGACCAAACGGCAGCCCACTGACTGGGAAAAGATTTTCACTAATCCTATATCCGACAAAGGGCTGATCTCCAAAATATACAAAGAACTCAAGAAACTAGTCAACAAAACACCAAATAACCCTATTAAAAAATGGGGTACAGAACTGAAGAAAGAATTCTCAATGGAGGAAATCAAAAAGGCTGAAAGACACTTAAGAAAATGCTCCACATCCTTAGCTATCAGGGAAATGCAAATCAAAACATCTTTGAGATACCATCTTACCCCTGCCAGAATGGCTAAAATTAGAAACACCAGTGATGACTTATGTTGGAGAGGATGTGGAGAAAGGGGAACACTCCTCCACTGCTGGTGGGAGTGCAAACTCATACAGCCATTTTGGAGATCAGTATGGCGGTTCCTCAGGAAAATGGGAATTAGTTTACCACAGGACCCGGCAATCCCCCTCTTAGGCATATACCCAAAGGATTCACATCAATGCAAAAAAGACATCTGTTCAACTATGTTCATAGCAGCACTATTTGTAATAGCAAGAACCTGGAAGCAACCTAGATGCCCCTCAATTGAAGAATGGTTAATGAAGATGTGGCACATCTACACAATGGAATATTACTCTGCAGAAAAAAATAATGGTATCTTGAAATTCGCAGGCAAGTGGATGGCACTTGAAGAAACCATCCTGAATGAGGTAACCCAGTCACAAAAAGAGAAACACAGTATGTACTCACTCATATATGGATTTTAGAACTAGATCAAATGATCACCAGCCTATAATTCACATCACCAGAGGAACTAGGATACAAGTTGTATTCTAAGAGATTCATATAAAGTCCCTCACAGAACTGGGAAGGGACAAGTCCCCAAGACCTCAGGTAAAGTGGGGGGGGGGGACAGCTAATGGAGAGAGAAGTAGGAGAAAATGAGAGGGAGGAGAGGAAGGCATGTGGGACCAGGAGGATTGAGCCTGGTTAGGAATGGAAAATAGGAAAGAGAGAGACAGAGACAGAGACAGAGACAGAGACAGAGAGAGAGAACATAAAAGAGGGAGCCAATATTGGTTTGAAGATAAAGTTGAACACAAAGAAAGGTCGAGGGAACTACAAGACTGCTCCCAACTAACAATCTTAGCTCCCGTGGAAAGGCTATCATAAATGCCCTTCCCGGAGAGTGAGATCAACAACTAACTTCTCCATGGAGTCCTCAACTAATGCCTGTTGAAAACAGGATCAAACACCCATACATAAACACTGAGTCGAACTAGAACCCAGAAGCAGATGGAGAGGACAAGACCATGCGGTAGAAGTACATAGAGACAGCTTACCTGAACAAGGAGGACCTAAGGGCCACTAGACTGATAGCTGGGAAGCCAACAGGGGACTGACTCGGACCCCCCTGAATATGGGTCTCAGCCAGAAGGTCTGAGCAGTCTAAGAGACCTCAGACAGTGGAGCCAGGATGTATCCCTGGTGCACAAAAGGACTTTGAGAACATATCCCCCTTGGAGGGATAACTGCCTTAATCTAGAGACGGGAGAGAAGCCCTAGTCCCTACTTCACAGGACCTGTCAGATCTACATGACCCCAACTGGATGGCATTCCCCTACATATGGTATTGTGGTGGGGGTTTGGGAGGGGAGGGTGTTTAGAGTGCATGTGAGAGGGCAGAGAGGGTAAAAGGGAGGTAAGGAGGGAGGGCTGGAGGGGAGGGAGGGAGGGAGGGAGTGAGAGGGAACTGGGATCGACATGTAAAATAATAAATTAAAAAAAAAAAAAACGCTTTGACTCCAAAATTTAAGTCGAAGAACAAGTTACTGGGGAAAAGTATTTCTATTTTTGTTTCCACAGAAAATGAAAAGATGTGGATTCCTTCCAGACTAATGTGGTTTGATCACGCCAGACCGCCTGAAACAGAGTACAAGCTGATCCTACATTCCAAACAGCTGGACAAAACAGCCCTGCAGACTATAGCTAGGATATCTGAATCTTCTTCGAATCCCCCAAGACAGCGCCCCTTACCAGCAGGAAGTAGTTTGGAAAGAACGACGCCCAAATTCCCAAATATTGTGTATAAATGTTTGTTTTCATTTAATTGGACTTTGTTATATAAAATTAAATAAAAATAAATAAATAATTTTAAAAAAAGAAATGAAAACTGAATAACTATGATCTTTACAAGTCTCTCATTAATTAATGAGTAAGCACTGTGATCTGACTCTAGAACACCAAACTGCCTATCCTCAATGGTGGTCAGGGACACAACGATCATAAAGAAGTACATGCCTTTATGTACCACCACAGTATCAAATTTAAGTCGGGTGACTGTAAGCATGACTCTCCACATCCTGTCACTCATAGGTCCAGTTTGTAAACTTGAGTCACTTGGACCATCACAGGTGCACATCTGAGAGTTGCCAATGGGGATGAAGTCAGAAGATGGAAAACTAGTCAGCTGTAGAGCAGAACTTTAAAGAAGATATAGCAGGAGGCACTTGGGAGATGGCAAACTCTTCCACTCACCATCTGGAGTGATGGGTACATGATTTTTTGCATTGTTCTAAGGTTGAAATTTTAGAGATAAAATATCATTCTTTTTTTAAAATTGAGTTGGTAGTCAGTTGGAGACATTCCATCATGGTGTGTCTGGCCCACCGCACCGGCAGTCACAGGCCCAGGTCAGGCAGGCGCTAGGCACTGGTCCCCAGGAGCTACAACACTGCTGTCTATGGAGGACACTGTGAGACCCACAGCCACTGGGACTGTTTGCCAGGCCCCTGCATCCACAGAGTTGTTCCCCAACAGTGACTACAGGACTCCCTGCCAGAGGGACTTCAGCAGCCTTGGAGCCAGGGTCTTCTTAGCACCCATAATAAAGGTGTTTCAGTTTCCAACAGTCAGTGACTCCCTGTTAGTACATGCTGTCTGCATCCATCCTGGATGTCCCTAAGCAAATGAGCACATGTGCAGCAGGGCTCATGAAGAGAACTTTCATGTAGCCACCAACTCACCATGACTAGAAAAACATGCATAGAGAAAGGGAATACATGAATTATGATGGGTTCATACAGTAGAATGTTCACCAGTAAGGAAAATAAACTATGATGAAAGGCACTGTGTGTGATTAACAAACACAACTAAGAGAGAAGCACACAGAAGGGCACACACACTATGAGTCTATTTGCACACTTATTAATACACTAAACTATTAGATAGAGAAGCATAAATAAGTAGCAAAACCACAAATGTGCCAGGAAATTATCAGAGTATAAAAGAAAAGAAATGGTAAAAGGGAAGTTTGCAGAACAATTGAAATACCTCTACTTAGTAGTCATTTGTTACTGAGCCTTATATAATTAATGCACTTTCTCTATTCAATATATCATAATAAAAGATAAGAAAAGAGCTAATTTTTAAAAAATCTCTTGGTGCCAGCTGGGAGCAATGGGTTTGTGGATGACTATGACAGGACAAATGTCACAGGAGTCAGGCAGGGTTGTGATAGGAGAAGCAGCCAACAGGAATGCTATTTACTCAGAGTTTTCAGCACAGGACACAGAGCATTCTGGGTAGAGGTGAAAGGCCAGTCAGAAAGACACTTCCAAAGCAAGCTTCCCAAGCAAGGAAAATGGGCACCAAGGGAAAAGTAAGTAAGCAACCTACATCTGCATTTAGCTTGTTTCTGTTGTGTCTTTACACATTGGCTGAAGATGCTTCCTTCTGGGCTAAACTCAAGGCACAGCGATTTAAAATCAACTAAAGGGACTGGAGTAGTTCATAAGCTAGAAATGTGTTCTAAGGAAAACAACTCTGCATTTGCTTAAGTGTCTACTAGAGTACTCACATGTTATTTAAATGGGGGGGGCCAGCAGAAAGAAAATAAATTACCTACACTCTAACTATCAAAGTAGAGAAATTTAAAGCATGGGAAAGAATTGAACAAAGTAGATTGCAAAATGCTATGTATATGACTTCACAGAGGACACCCAAAGGTTTTTCAACATAAGGAGAAAAAAAGCGGTAAAAGTAAAGATGGATTTTCTTTTTTACTTGTATTTTGAAGTTTCTTGTAATGAATGTATATTATGTTTGTAACATAAAAAGTAACAATTTAGCTGGGCAGTGGTTATGCACACCTTTAATCCCACTTCTCGGGAGGCAGAGGCAAGTGGTTGTCTGTGAATTTAAAGCCAGCCTGATCTACAAAGTGAGATGCAGGATAGCCAGGGCTGTTACACAGAGAAACCCTGACTCAAAAAAACAAAAACAAAACAGTAACAACTTAAACCATAATCAAATATTTCAAAAAACAACTAAGAAGTAGGTGTTCAAATGATCAAAGAAATTTATATTAACAGTACAGAGGTAGTATTGAGGACAAAGGGTTATAGACTTTCTTTTTTTACTTATACTTGAAATTTAAAATGTAATGTGGAATGAAAAAAATTAATGTAGAAATGCAAAATCTTAGATGTTTAGTTTCTTTTCATACACTTTTACTCAATTCTTAGAAAAAGAATAATTCTTATTTAACTCACATTCTACTGATAAACTGACTGTGTAATTCTCACTTCCCACATTTTTTACCATATGGAGATCTCAGACGGTCACAGGTTAGTAGGTTTAGAATGGGCCTTTCTCCTCTAACAGGACCCCAGTAGCAGAAATGCCCATTAACCCAATGACCACAGTTTAATTTCTAACCAAATTTCCCCATAACATTACACATTAATTAATAACAAAGACTTGTACAACTGACCTTCTGGATGTTCAATAACTACACTTGGAAAGTACACTGATGTGGTCACAGGATTAAAAGAGAGGATATTTTCACCCTTGTCCTTCAAGGTCAACTAAGTTCCAAGGGACTGTGATACATTTTGAAAATGTACTGTACTGTGGGGAGTCACCTGGTCTCTTGTCTTGGAAGGCCTTGAATATGTAACTGAGTAGTCTCTTACCAGTGTCCAATCTGCCAAGAAGATGCTCAACACAGGAAAAATTGCCTCTACACTTCCTGGTGAAACATTGGTCAAGCAAGACATTTGACTCCTCTTCACATAAATGAACTAAATGACAAAAGAAAGACTAGATGAGTAGGAGGCCCAAGTCATGCCTGAGGACCAAATCTTCCACTGCCTTTGGCAGGAAAAAGAAAATGGTTAATTTTGGCCACCTACGTGGTCTTAAATACCCAAAATAAAGAGATTAACCAGAATTAAAATGATTCATTTTTTTTAACAGTTCAAGGAACTACACTTCTCAGACAGAGTACATAAGAGAGATTATTTGCACAGCATTCTCACTAATGATTCTATTCCTGACATTGCACAGACAAAAGACAAGACCTTAACTTACTTAACTTACTTCAACCCTTCAGTGTCCATCTGCAGGGTAAAAGAAAACAGTCCTATATTCTTAAGTATTGAGGCCAAATCTGTAAAAAGCTGTATTTACCAAGCATAGAGCACTGTCTCTGGAAAGAGCAGCCCTCACAGCTGTCGTGTTCTGCACTCTGACCGTTCATGGTCAGTGATTAAAGGAGATTGCCACATGTCCTATTGTCAAACTCAGGCTTGAAAAATGATTCAGGACAACCAAGTGATGTCCCTGGGACATTGTGTCACAATCCTGTACAAAAAGATCTTCCTCTTTTAGGTTACCAGTTAGCTGCTGGTGGTTGGCTGTGATTCTGGCTTGTGGGATCTGGATGTCACTCAGGTTTACCCATACTGTCCACCTGCACTGAACATGACACATGGGCTCTTTGTGCCTGGCATCTCCGGGCCCACTTACCTCTGAGACAGAGTGTCCTTCCCACCTCAGTCCTCCTTTGTTTACCCATACTGTCCACCTGCACTGAACATGACACATGGGCTCTTTGTGCCTGGTATCTCCGGGCCCACTTACCTCTGAGACTGAGTGTCCTTCCCACCTCAGTCCTCCTTTGTTTCTCCCATGTTTTCTTCTGTTTCAGCCCTATGGAATTCTGGGCACCCTAGTTCTTACTTTTGCCTTCCAGTTATTGTAACAAAGGAAGGAGAAAGAAACAACCTAATGCTGTCCCCTTCTGAGTTCTAAATGTCTAATACATAATAAAATTTTTTTAATTAAAAAATAGATACTATGATTACCAGAGGGTTTAATGGAACCAGGAAGTTGTATAGGTATCACCGCTTTGGCTTAGACCACATGATTACATTAACCAAGATGGTAATGAAGTCACAGAGCATTTGCCTTCTTTATGATAACATTAGCAAGATGAGGTCAAGTCACATGGTTGCTTCCATCTGGATGACATCACCAGCCAAAATGGCAGCAAACAATGCTTGCTTTCTGATCAGGTGACCTCGGGTCTCTGGTATGAAGCACCCATCTCCCATCGGGCACAAGTCCCTGTGTGACCCACATATCTCACAAATGAACTGTGGGATATGACACACTTTTCTTTCAAAAGGCATTTTAGTTAGGTTAGCATGGATATGAGAAGAGATGGTACCTATGAGCTCCACAGGTAGAGCCCAAATTGCAAAATAAAGAAATAGAGGCAGGAATTGCATGGTCTCCGCCACTGAAGCAGGGTCCTACATAGCTGTCAGGGTACATATAATTATATCTCTCTTATATAGTGACTAAAGAGGGAGGCAAAGGAGATTTAACCACAATATAGTATTAGTTCAAACAGTAGTTAGCAGGTTTCACAGTCAAGCCTGCAGAAGAGACAAGGATGGGAAACAAAGTTGTTTAATAAAATTGCTTTAAAAAGAAAATTTCCAGGCCTTAGGTTAATAGTGCAGTTTTACTATCTGTTCACAAGTCTCTGGTCACCAGCTTGTTTAACTGGCTTCCTGGAGAGTCAGAAGACTGGAGGGAACGCTCCTTGTTAGAGAAGGAGGTAAATTACCAGCCCCATTCTAGGATGAGGGGAAGGAGCCGGCAACTCAACAGTCACGCCTTCCTATCCTTCCAGCGTTTGGTCTGATTTATACTCACATATATGAGTCAGTGGGCCTTAGGAAAAAAATGCCAGAAGAGCCTCCAAAAAATGTTAAAGGGGTCTTGGATCAGGTATGTTGTGTCTGTCAGTTAAAAAAAAAAAAGATACCAATCAATTCTAGATTACAGTTTTTGTTTCAATCTTTAAAACTCAAGAAGTGGATATTAGCTATGTCCTCTTTTTTTGTACCCATAAAATCAATATTACTATGACACTAAAACCAAACACATAATAAAGCAAAAAAGTATAAAAGCAAGCAAGACAAGCATCTCTCATGACTGTAAACATAAAAATGTGTAGCCAAACATGAGCAAAGTGGATTCAACAATATTATAGAGTTATTCATAGTCCCTTTTGTATAAAAGAAACTAATCCAAGTAGGATTTGTTTCAAACATGCAACAAATACAATAAGTAACAATCAATATAACATACATTAAAAACATAACTAAGGAAAATCATATGATCACACAGTTGTGAGAGAAAAGCACTGAGTAGCCTCTTACTGGGAATATGTTCATCTCTAGACTTCATGAAGATCCTTGAATCTCAATCAAAACAGCCAGCGTACACAAAGATGTACATTTCATTACACGACTCTAGTTGTTAGGCCCCTTACACAGGATGGTTTATTTCCTCTGAGGATCCACATAAAACTGCTAGAGAAACTGTCTAGTCATCCCCATACCCAGCTGCAACTGTGTTCAGAAATCCAAGGTTGCTTGTCTTGAGGCAAGGTAATTGTCTCTACATAACAAAAAAAATCATTTTATGGATACAGAATTTTAAAACATGGACATTTCAAAGTTCAAGTTAAAATCTCAACAGACTAGATACTAAAAAGAGACCATCCTGGGAGACTATTCAATTTCACCTTCTGTGATCTTTGCCTGAGGAAACCAACCACATAGGTTCACAGGAGTCTCCTTCAAGTAACAAGAAAGTACACATTTCCCGAGATTTGACAGGATATGGTTCAATAATTATCTGACTTGACTATATAGAAAGCTCAGATCCCTGACCCACGAGCTGCCAGTGCTCACAGACCGACACACTCACTGTTTCCACAGTGAAAATATCGCCACCAGAACCTCCTGGCACCAGATAGTCCCATCTATAACAAGAACAGAGGAAGCCACCATGAGCACTGCAGGCAAGGCAGGTGTCGCCTCTCGCTGTGTGCCATGCCAGGGTTGTGTCAGTTCCCTAGGTCCCTGCAGGACACCTGACCTTCACATCTGCCCCTTTCCCTTCCCTCTTACTTCAGTCATCTGCTTGTCCCTTCTTGGTTTTATCGTCACTGCAGTAAGGAGCATACAAGCTCTATTTCAGATTTCCCCATTCAAAGACAAAGCCCTTCCTAAGGACTCCTCACAGGCACAGACAGTTAGCTAAAGGGGTATAAGGACTGCAAAAGAGATCTGGAAGATGGCAGCCCAAGAAAATGTCAAGCCAACACTGGCTTCCCAGAGCAGGTGGCACCAAGGGAGAAACTGACCTGAGAAATAGAGACTCGCCAGGTGATAGAGGACAAGACGGTAATCAAGTGAAACCACAGGGGAAGAAGGAACGGGACAAAACACCTCCCGTTTGATCGTCTCCAAGAAGACAAGGCTGAGGCAGAAAGGACAGGAAGTAGGTAGGCAGAGAGACAAGGAGAAGACTGTGATGTCAATGGATGCTGTTAAGTCATTGTCAGAAGAATCACTTCTAGTGCATTAGCCTGGGAGATGGTGATGCAGTGACATGGAGGGTGCATCTGAAGATGATAACACCAGCCAGTGGAGAAGAAAGCTTTCCCAGTGGTTCATGTGAAAGACACTGTAAGGGTCCTGACCTCACAGGGAGGTGGCAAGAAAGGATTCCAGAAAAATGTCTGTGAATAACAAAGGACAGAGAGAAATTAAGGCTACTTGCCAGGTTTCTGTCTTGAATGAATGATTGGATTTCATTTTAGAAACAGGGAAAGCAGATTGTGTACTGTGTCCTCTAGGGTACAGATGTGAGAAAGAATTGCTTGTTTGTATTTAAAAATGTTGAGTTTGCAGTACACGGAAGATATTCCAACAGCATACAAATGTTGTCTAAATCCTTGAGAGAAATTTGCCCCACAGGTAGTTTGTAAAAATCATCTACATAAAAGTAGTGACTGAACACATAAAAATGGAAGATAATTTATAGTAAGGATAATGGGCTAATAGCAGAACCCTAAGAACTGACGTTGCATTGGCAAACTCTTCACACCAATCTCCAATGATTACATTATCGTTTACTGATTGCCACCACCAGATGGTCTTCACTCTTGCTCCAGAACTCACTGCTTTACTCCAAGATCCCTCATGCCTGGGATCATAAGAAACCCCACACTGTAATAGCATCAAAAACCTGGGGTAACTCATGGGCAATTTCATTCATAATAAAAGCAAATGCATGGCATCTAACCAGGAGTGGTGGCATGTGCCTGTAATGGCAGCTCGAGGAGGTGGAGGCAGGGGATCACAAGTTCAAGGACAGCCTGGGATACATAGCAAAACTGTGTTTCAGAGAGATAGAGATGATAGACAGATAGATGTATGATGGATGGATAGATAGATAGATAGAACTACCCATCTTTCATATTGTGCTTTCCTATAAATATGTGCTATTTGTTAGACCAATTTAAAAATAGAAGCTAAAAGCACACGAAAAACTATACTGATGTAAGAGTTCACCAATTTCAGTATATATTTAGATTTTCCCATTTTTCTATTTTCCTCTTGAGTATAGTCGAATTAAGTACTTTCTAGTAATGACTAATATAAGAATCTCCCACCTTTCAGACTACTATGTCTCCCTTTCTCCCCTCATCTGCTATACCAGGTGATCAGATGCAAAGCTGCTGTACTCTGGAAGCCTGGGGCCCCACTGAACATTGAGGAAATAGAAGTGGCCCCACCAAAGGCAAAGGAAGTTCGAGTAAAGGTAACACAAAATCCACATTTCCACATCAAAACCAAACCAAAGCTGTTTACTGCAATTATTCATCCTTTTCAGAATCCCTCCTCAAAAAGAATACTACATTTTCTTCTGTCTAGAAAAGGTTAGGCAGAATTAGTGTTTATTCATACTAAGTAGAATAAGGAAACTCATTCAATGGTGTTTTTCAAGCTTGAATACATGCTTGGAATAACTGAGGAGCTTGAAAAACACTAACTGCACCTCATCCCTGAGATTCTCAAGTTATGGACTGAAGGCTTGGGGTGGCACATATCCCCAGATGACTCTAACTGGTTCCCAGAGAGTTAGAATGCAGCTCATCTGACTTGTGTCTCAAGGTCATTAGATTATTTCCATTAAGAGCATGTATTATTTATGGATAGGCTATGAGGAGATAGTTCTAAGTTACCCTACCTACACAAACCATACCTTCTTTTCAAGGAACCTTCTCTAGTATCTATTCTCTACTGAGTGCGGTGGGCAGTATTTACCAATCCCTATCGAGTATACTCCAACAAGGTTACAGCTCATACAACTAATTTAGACTCAAGACACCCAACCATTTTCTGACAAGCTACAGGTTGACTCTCTCACCTGTGTATTTGAGCCCAAATATAGAGCCAGGTGGGTGATGGCAAGCGGTAGAAGGGCTGTGTAGGGGTGGTGCTGTTAGCCATTCTTATCCAATGGTACATAAATGGAGAAAATCTATCTGCTGAAGATTAACAGGACATTGCCAGCTCCAGCGTCAGAACCAGAAGAAAACAATGAACACAAAAACAGGTTGTTTGGTGCAGTTCTGGGTCCGTGAGGTTTCAATGCACTTCCTACAGTTGGGTCACAAGCACAACACAGCAGTGACTTACAATAAAGTGGAATGGAATTGTTAACACACCTTTTAAGTGCATTTTGCAAAATAAACTAAAATTATAGTTAAATAGGTAACGTTACTCTTTTCTGTCTTATGTCCCAACCTTTTAATTCTACAATTAGTTGTCTTCTTCTACAATTCCACCCTCAAGAAAGGGCCAGGTGAGATCTTCAGCATTACTCTGGGGTGATTTCAACTGGACTCCCACCTTAGGACCAAGTATGTGAACACTTGGCACTCAGTTGACATTGCTATTTGTGAAGGGTTACGAAGAAATGCAGCCTTGCCAGAGGAAGCAGGGACAGCTTTTGGGAGCTCCTAGCCTTACCTTACATCTTGTATGCGCTCTGGTACGGTTTTTTTTTTTTTTTTTTTTTTGTGGGTTTTGTTTGTTTGTTTGTTTGGTTGGTTGGTTGGTTGGTTGGTTGTTTTTTTTTTTTTTTTTTTTGTTAAAGATGTGTTCTTCCCATTTCTTGCTCTGGCTGTCTGCTGCCATGTCCCCCCCCCTCCATACTCAAAGCTACCACTGGAACCATAGCTCAGTACAGATTCTTCCCTCAGTGAGTTGTTTGGGCCATGATAATGTATAGCATTGGTGGAGAATGCCCACAGTGTACTTCCCCAGCTTCTCTTCTGAGTCCATTAAACTGTGAGTCGGCATTATATCTTGGAAAACAGTTGAAGAAAAACACGGTTCCTTTTCATAAGTAATTATTGACAGTGGTCAATGATGAGAGCTGAATAGAAGCCAATGCACTGGAAACCTTCCCAGAGCAACAGATCTAAAGCTCCTTCAATGACAGATAAGTCTCAGCTCTCTGCTTCCCATGCAGATGGTGGCCTCAGGAATCTGTGGCACGGATATAAAAAGTCTGGGGTCAGAAGAACTTGCCCAGTTTTGCCCCATCATTATGGGCCATGAAGGAACTGGACTAGTCGAGAGTGTGGGAGAAGGAGTAAGCACAGTGAAAACGGGTAAGACGCAACAAAGGGCATCGAGAAATGGCTGGTTTGGGATCCCACAGCAGAAAACCAATTTAAGGGCATCCCTTAAATGTGTCATAAGGAAGCAAACAGAAAGAAACGTGAAGCACTGCCCACTTCTCAGGTGTGGGGGGTCATAGCTGCCTCTAAATTACAGGGCAATTCTAATGGGATTTAGTCTTCACATTTATAATTTGAAGCAGAAGGCACCAAATCTAGAGCTAATGAAGACACAGGTGAGGAGACATCAATGACAAGAAATGAGTCAACTGGGGTACACTACTGAATGATTATATAAATAAAGTGAGGGCAATGGCCCATATTGTTTGGTTGGGTCTCTTGGATCCCCTGGACCAACAACATTCACTGACATTGGGATTTTGACAGTGGCTACTGGAGGGAGCACTATCACCTGATGTTTGGAAATCTCATTTGTGTGGGTGTGTGGGTGTTTGTATAGCTATGTGTATATGTACATATAAATGTGTAGATATGTAAGTGTATATAGCTATATAGATATACATATAGTTATGTATAAACTGTATAAATGCATATTTAGATGTGTGTATAGATATGCATCAATTGCATATAGATATGTATTTGTGTGTATATGTGCATATATGTATATAAGTGTGTGTGTATATACGTATTTATTATGTGTTGGTTTTTTTCTTCTTTTTTGCCATGCACATTTGCTTTTATTTCTCTGGGGTACATATCTGTGGTCAATTGGTAATGCATTTTTAACCTTTTGAAACACTTACTATTTTTTCTTATTTTACATATCAATCCCAATTCCTTCTCGCTCCCATGTCTTCCAACCCCCCTTCCCATCCCATTCCATGCCACACTACACAGGGAGGGTGATGCCTTCCAGGAGGCATCAACAAAATCTGTCAAGTCACTTGGAGTAGGGCATAGGCCCTTACTTGTGTCTCTAGGCTAAGAAAGCATCCTCCATGGGGAATGTGCTCCCAAAGTCCTTCTGTGAACCAGGGATACCTCCTGGTTCCACTGAAAATTCTCTGGATTTCTTCAGTGTCTGTTGTCATGTTCCTCTTTTCATTTCTGATTTTGTTGATTTGCATGTTCTCTCTCTGCTTTTTGGTTAGTTTGGATAAAGGTTTTTTTCTGTATAGTTGATTTTCTCGAAAAACCAATTCTTTGTTACATTGATTCTTTGTATTGTTTTCCTAGCTTCTACTTTATTGATTTCATCCCTCACATTGTTTATTTACTGGCATGTACTCTTCAGTGGTGAGTTTGCTTCTTTTTATTCTAGAGTTTTCAGTTGTGCTATTAGTTCTCTATTGTGACTATCCTCTGTTTTCTTCGTATGGGCACTTAGTGCAATGAACTTTCCTTGTAGCACTGTTTTCAAAATGTTCATAAGTTCAGGTACGTTGTGTCTTCATTCTCATTGAATTCTAGGAAGTCTTTAATTTCTTTCTTTATTTCTTCCTTGACACAGGAATGGTGCAATTGCACCATGAGTTTCCATGAGTTTGTAGGGTTTCTGCAATTTGTGTTGTTGTTGAATTCCAACTTTAAAGCATGGTGATCTGATAAGATATAGGGAACACTTGCAATTTTTGTATCTTGTATCTTTTGAGGTTTCTTGTGTTGCCTAGTATGTGGTTAATTTTAGAAAAGGTTCTATGTGGAACTGAGAAGAAGGTATATTCTTTTGTGTTTGGATGGAATAGATGTCTGTTAAATCCAATTGGGACATAACTTCTGTTAGTTCGTTTGTTTCTTTGTTAAGTTTCTGTCTGGTGGTCCTGTCTAGTGGTGAGAGTGGGATGTTAAAGTCTCCCACTATGAGTGTGTGAGATTTTATGTGAGCTTTGAGTTGTAGTAGCATTTCTTTTATAAATGTGGGTGCCTTTGTATTTGGAGCACAGATGTTCAGAATTGAGACTTTGTACTGATGGATTTCTACTATGATGAATATGAAATTACCTTCATCTCTTTTGCTTGATTTTGGTTTGAAGTCTAACTTGTTAGATATTAGGATAGCTACACCTGCTTACTTCTTGGATCTATTTGATTGGAAGATCTTTTCCCAACCCTTTACCCTGAGGTAATGTCTGTCTTTGAGGCTTAGATCTGTTTCTTGTACACAGAAGATGGATTCTGTCTTCATATCCATTCTGTTAGCCTGTGTCTTTTTATAGGTGAGTGAAAACCATTAATGTTGAGGGAAAGTAAGGACCATTGATTGTTAATTCTTGTTTGTTTGTTTTAGATTGGTTGTTGGTGGTGGTATTGTGAGTATATTTGCCCTGCTTTTTCTTTTGGGTTCTGGTAAAGTGGGATTATCTATTGCCTATGTGTTTGTGAGTGTAGTTACCTTCCTTGGGTTAAAGTTTTCCTTCCAGAACTTTTTGTAGGGCTGGATTTGTGGATATGTATTGTGAAAAATCTGGCTTTGTCATTGAATATCTTCTTTTCTCCATCTATAATGATTGAGAGATTTGCTGGGTATTATAGCTGGCGTCTGTGGACTCTTAGTATCTGTAGAACATGTATCCAGATCCTTCTGACTTTGAGAGTTTCCATGGAAAAGTCAGGTGTAATTTTGATAGGTCTTCCTTTATATGTTACCTGGCCTTTTCCCTTCGCTGCTCTTAATATTCTTTCTTTATTCTATATGTTAGGTGTTTTAATTATTATGTCTCGAGGGGTCTTTTTTCTTTGGTCCAGTCTATTTGGTGTTCGGTATGCTTCTTGTATTTTCATAGGCATGTCCTTCTTTAGATTGAGAAAGTTTTCTTCAATGATTTTGTTGAATATGTTTTCTGCACTTTTGAGCTGGGCTTTTTGCCTTCTATGCCTATTATTCTCAGCTTTGGGCTTTTCACATTGTCCCATATTTCCTTGATGTTTTGTATTAAGTATTTGTTGGATGTAATGTTTTCTTTGGTCAATGAATCTATTTCCTCTAGTTTATCTTCAATACCTGAGATTCTCTCTTCAATCTCTTGTATTTTCTTGGTTATGCTTGCATCTGTAGTTCCTGATCGTTTACCCAGTTTTTCTATTTCCAGCATTCCCTCAGTTTGTGTTTTCTTTATTGTCTCTATTTCAGTTTTCAGTTCTTGAACTGTTTGAATTGTTTCCTTCATCTGTTTGATTGTTTTTTTCTTGGCTTTCCTTACTTTCTTTAAGAGATTTGTTCTTTTCTGCATGGGGGGGGGGGGCTTGGTCTTTTCCTCTACTTTTCCTCTATTTCTTCTAAGTTTTTGTTTCTTCTTTCATTTCTTTAAGGCACTTTCTCATATCATCTTTGAGGGCCTCTATTATTTTTATGAAATTATTTTTTTAAGTCATTCTCTTCTGCTTCATCTGCTTTGGTGTGTTCAGGTCTAGTTGGTGTAGAGTTTCTAGATTCTGGTCTTTCTATTGTTGTGTGTTTTCTTGTATTGCCGTCTTCCCATTGCTTCTTCACAAAAGTGCAGGTGGAGTCTGTCTCTCTCTCTACCCTGCACTCCTGGTGGGTGTAGGTGGGTCAGGAGTTTGATGTCTGTAAGTCTGGATGATCCCAGCTCTCTTGGAGGTCTCTGGCAGAGGGCAGACGATGGGGCCCAAAGATCAGATGAGGGCAGCCTCAAAGTGGTCCCAGGTGGATAGGGCAGATCCAGTATGCTCAGAACCAACCCAGGAATTTCCAAGGAGGTGGAAGTAATATTGGATCTGCTCTCTGGCCCAAAGCTCACCCCAAGCAGTGGGCCCAGCAGAGCCAAGGGCCTATGTGTTCATTTTTAAGCTCATAAAATAATGTTTCATCGTGTCTTTTCAAAAATATTTTTAGTGTTATTCATCTTTCCTCGTTCTTTCTCCCTTGTACTACCCTACTTTTCCCTCCCCAGTTTAGTCCTTACCCCCCATTTCTTCCCTTTCCTCCTTCATAGCATCTTTGTCCTATAGCCTCCTCTCTAGAACGCCTCTCTTCATTGCCCATGGTTCCTTTTGCTTTCCTGACTTCTGAGGTTACTCCAAGATTTATATTCAAATACAAATTATAAATTCACAAACATAAGACAACATTGGCATTTGTCTTTCTAGATTACCTTATCCACAATATTCTCCAGCTCCATCCAGTTTCCTGTAAATTGTATGAATTCATTTTCTTTGCAGTTGAAAACAATACCATTGAGTATCAGGATCGTGATTTTATTATATTTGCATCACCTGAAGAACATATAGGCAATTTTCATTTTGTCACTGCTCTCCATATGGGGGCAATTCATATAGCTCAGCATTATCTGTGGAGTAGAATATTGAGTTCTTTGGGCTTATAATGAAGACCTAGCTGGGTCATACAATAAACAAATTTTGAGGGTTTTTTAAAATATAATTCTGCATGCTAATTTGAAGAATGGCTACAAATCCAGAGTGGATTCTAGTCTGCAATGCCACCAACAGTGACTAAGGTGTCACCTCTGCAGACATCTTCGCCAACATTTGTTGCCCATTGTTTTCTTGATCCTAAGCTATTCTGACTAGGATAAGATGAAGTTTCAAAGTGGTTTTAATTTGCATTTCCCTCATTTCTAAGATTGTTGACCAATTTTTTAGATATTTCTTGGCCATTTTCACTTCTAAGAACTCTCTGTCTAGGTCATTGGCCCCTCTTTTCAAATTGGATTATTTCCTTGATCCTTTGTTCTTTGAGATCTTTGTCTATTCTGGATATTAAATTTCTATTAAATATAAATCTGGCAAAAACTCTTTCTCACTCTGGGCTTCCTCTTCACTCAATTGATGGTTCTCTTTGTTATACAGAAGCCTTTTGGTTTTATGAGGCCCCATTTGTCAATTCTTGGCCTTAATTGCTGAGCAAGTGTAGGCCTATTCAGAAATTCCTTTCCTACACTGATATCTTGTAGAGCACTCCCTAAGTTTACTTCTAGAAGTTTCAGCATTGCAGATTTCACGTTGAAGTCTCTGATCCATTTGGAGTTTTTTTTTTCTCCCCCACCCTTTGAGGAGTAATAGATATTGGTCTAATTTCAATCTTCTGTATATAGATATCCAGTTTTCTCATCACTATATGTGGAAGCAATTGTTTTTCCCCAGTGTAGTTTTGCCACCTATCAAATGGCTATAAGTATATGCACTTATGTTTGGGTCTTCTATTCTGATCGACTGACCTACCTGTCTGATTTTTGCTAGTATTATAGCTCTGTAATACAAACTTAAATATGGTATGATAATTTATACAGCATTGTTCTTTTTGGTCAGGATTGCTTAGGCTATCCTGGAACTTCCATATATATTTTAGGGGTTTTTGTTGTTGTTGTTCTATTTCTGTGAAGGATGTTATGGGAATATTCATAGGGATTACATGAATCTGTAAATTTTATACAACGGCAACTTTCACAATATCAATCTGCTAATCCATGAGCATGGGAGTCTCTTCCCTTTTTTAATGCCCTCCTCAATTTCTTTCTTCTCAGCTTTGAAGTTTTCACTGTAGAAGTCTTTGAACTGCTAAACCTAAAATCAAAGTAGAAGAGCCTAAATTCTAACAAAGCCTTTAAATTAAAATTTACAATAAATTTCTATACTTGGCAGTATCATACAATGAATCAGCCAATAAACTGGTCCCAAGCAAGACATTGTGATCTTCTCCTCCTAAAAAGCAATTTAAAAATAGGAATATGTTTGTTCTCCAAGCCACAAAGAGAGAGATGAAGGACAACTCAGAGTACGACTTGTTGGCAATCTTTCCCCAATCCTGAGCCTCATTCTTTGAGCACTGTATCTATTTTGACTGTAGTCCCACAGTGGAAGTTAATGTAGAGTACATAAGATGTAGTTGAATGCTGTCTTAGCGTTTCTAACGATGTGAAGAGACACCATGACTACAGCAACTCTTAAAAAGGAAAAACATTTGATTGGTGTAGCTTTCAGTGGTTTAGTCCAGTATCATCATGGTGCAACATGGTGACATACAGGCGGGCATGGTGCTGGAGAAGTAGCCCAGTGTCCTATCTTGATTTGCAGGCAACAGAAAGTGGTCTGTTTCACTGGGCATAACTGAAGCACATGAGACCTCAAAGCCCACCTCCATAATGACACACTTCCTCCAATGAGACCACACCTACTCCAATAAGGCCACACCTCCTAATAGTGCCACTCCCTTTGGGGGCCATTTTCTTTCAAACCACCACAAGACACACAATGAAAGTCTTTGCCTGGGTATTCCAAATATGGGGCCAGCTTCTAGAGATTCAGCCATGGCCTGGGGCTGAACAGGATGCTGAAAACATGTTTGTGATCAAACACAATTAAACGTGGAAACAGTTCTTCATTATGACATCTTTTTGGAGCCTTGCTATTGATGGTCTAAGAAATCAGACTTCTCAACACCAGCACCCTGATCAATTACTTTGCTTTTTAGGTGATAAAGTCATCATCTTATGCTTACCACAATGTGGAGAATGTAACACCTGCCTCAATTCCAAGAACAATATTTGTAAGGAAGTTAGGTAAGTCATCATAACTATCTTTTTGAATGTCTAATTCAGTTTTACTGGAAGAGATTTCAACTTTTTAATGCAACATAAAGTTTGTTTCCTTTCACCTCTAAAGACTGTCAGGAACACATCTGACGTCTGAAGGCAACAGCAGAATTACCTGCAAAGGGAAGATAGTGTATCAATATATTACTACAGGCACCTTCTCTGAATACATAGTCATAAAGGAAATCTCAGTCGCCAAGATTGACGAAGGTGCTCTTCTGGAGAAGGTGTGCATAATTGGCTGTGGATTTGCCACTGGCTTCGGTGCTGCAATCAACTCTGCCAAGGTGAGGGGCATTTGCACCCATTTTTAAATAGAACTAATAGGATAAGGAGGTGAAACCCCTCTCACATCGGGATACCACCTGGTAATCTACCTGCAAAAGCAAACAGACTTACCTCTAAGCACTGTTAAGTTTCTTAAATTGTTTGATTGCCTCCCCATGCACTTCCTGCCATCTATGACTATAGGTATACAGGCTTTAAACACGACACAATTATAATATGACTATATCTTTCCATATTCCAGTTTGTTTAATTTAACAAACAATGGTAAAAGTTTTCACTATGCTGCTGCTAAAAACTCATCAAGTTTACATTCTAATTTAATAGTATGTCACTTAGTAGTAAATGTTAAAAAGAGAAAGGGAGAGACTGAAAATGTACTTCAAGGACAGAACATAGTCTGCAACCTAGTGTGCACAAGGCCCTGGATTCAATCTAAGTATACCAAATGTCTTAGTTAAGGTTTCTATTGCTGTGAAGAGACACCATGTCCGAAACAACTCTTATATTTTGGGCTGTGAGCCTAGCCTTTAATGGCTGAGCCATCTCTCCAGGCCCCAAGGTAACTCTTACGAAAGAAAATATTTAATTGGGGTGGCTTGCCTATAGTTCAACAGGTTAGGTACATTGTCATCATGGTATGAAGCAAAGCAGCACACAGGAAGACGTGGTGCTGGAGAAGAAACTGAGAGTTCTTCCATCTATACCCACAAACAACAGGACATACCGTCTCACTGGAGATGGTATATATGAGCTCTATGAAACAGCAAAGCCTCATAGCCCATGCCCCACAGTGACACACTTCCTCCAACAAGACACACCCACTCCAACAAGGCCATACCTCCTAATAGTACCACTTCCTTTGGGGACCATTTTCTTTCAAACCATCACAACAAATAAAAATTTAAAAGTATAAGAGAACCAATAGAGAGGTGATTACACTGGCCAGGGAATTTCATTCTGATCAAATGGGCTACAGATAAACTGCTTTGGAATATCATGCTAACCATCCCATCTCAATTTTTTAAGGGGCTTTTGACATTTAAGTCTTTGCATTGTCCACTGTCCTTTAGTCTCAGGGTTACACACAGAGATGGGATATGTCTTAGTCAGCTTTGTGTCTATGACAAGATCCCCATAATAATCACATTGCAAAGAAGGAAGGTTTGTTTTAGCTCACTACCTCAGAGATTTTAGCCTGTGATGTGGTCTTGGGAGATATCTTGGGGCAGTAAGTCAGGACATGGAATGCAGAGTGGGACAAAGATGATCATCTCATGGTACCCAGAATCAGAAAGATTTTAAATGGGAGACAAAAAGAAAGGAGGGCTGGTGTCCTCAAGTCCCCTGAGGGAATATGCCCATGATGTTTTCCTTCCACTGGGCTCCTTCTGCTACTTACTTATATTGTCAAGGGCTGAGGAGTAGGCCTTTATCACATGTGTCTTTAGAGCATGTTCAATGCAAGATGCAAACTATACCAGGTTGGAAGGGGTTCAATTTAAATTGGTGCTACAGTACATGCTGCAAAGGAAGGAAGGAAGGAAGGAAGGAAGGAAGGAAGGAAGGAAGGAAGGAAAGGAAAGGAAAGGACAGGACAGGACAGGACAGGACAGGACAGGACAGGACAGGACAGGACAGGACAGGACAGGACAGGACAGGACAGGAAAGGAAAGGAAAGGAAAGGAAAGGAAAGGAAAGGAAAGGAAAGGAAAGGAAAGGAAAGGAAAGGAAAGGAAAGGAAAGGAAAGGAAAGGAAACCTCCATGAGCAGTGGCTCTGAAATGACTTGGAGTTTTCAGTGGAAAAGAGAAAGGGAAGTCTGCAAGAAGATGGAGGTATTTGAAATAATTAAAAACTGTTTATAATTAAAGAAATACTTTATCCAAATGAATCTTAAGATTCAGTGAAATTTCATTACATTACTTCCATTCATGCTAATTCCATCCTGGAACTTGAAACTGTCCTTGTAGGTAGGTTTTTGTTCCTGTGGTTAAAGTATCACACACCTAGAAACAGCCTGAGAAACTAAAATTTTCTAGGTGTATTTTACTTGAAAATGTCCTGTCCTCCTGTCTCATAAAAAGCAACTGTCTTGTCCTCCCCAAGTCAATGAGGACACAGAGGACTGTGGAGCAGTTCACTGGTAGAAGCTTTCTTCCTAACATGAGACTTGACATCACTCTCTACCCAGAAGGAAAAGTTTATGTTCTTGTTCCTTTGCCTTTGTGTCCAGGTGACCCCAGGCTCCACCTGTGCTGTGTTTGGCCTTGGAGGTGTCGGTCTGTCTGTCATCATTGGCTGTAAAACAGCTGGAGCAGCCAGGATCATCGGTGTAGACACCAACAAAGACAGGTTTGCAAAGGCCAAGACAGTGGGTGCCACTGAGTGCATAGACCCTCGAGACTTTGAGAAACCCATTCAGAAAGTCTTATTTGATATGATGAATGGTGGAGTAGACTTCTGCTTTGAGGTCACTGGAAACCCAGAAACAGTGGTATGTGATCTTTGGAAGTAAAAATTACCAGTATGTTATACCAATTGTTGTTTCGTATTTTAAATGAATGAACATCTTACAATTCCTTCTACATTCCTCTATTTAATTTTCCTTGTGGTCCATGACATGCTCACTATATGATTCTGTCCATTTATTTCCCAACTGAATCTACAAGTCTGCTATTGAGTTTGTTTACCCCTCTTTCCAAAATACTTTTCCTTCAATTAAGCATAAAGGAGCCCCAGTCAGAAATTACATGACCACAGATAGCCTGAAATGACTATAATTTTCAAGCCAGAAAACTTAAGTGAGATAAGGCTCCACTATTGTCATATAGAACAATGAGCTCTTTACTTTCAGTAGAAATCTTTCATGTTAGATGTGAGCTTCCGAACCAAGAAAAGAATGGCCTCATTTGACTAAATGGGTCATTTCCAAAAAATAAAGAAAAAGAGTGGTGGTTTTTCTGCCTGAACAAGCTTAACATATGAAGATAAACATGAAAGGCAGTCACACCAAACTCTGAGGGGAGCTTTCTTTTGGTCTTGAAGGAATGATGCATTATGGCTGCATGGATCCATCTTCCAAGAAGTTACATAGAAAGCCAAGAGGAGTCCCTTCCAACCTGGGTCTTTTTCCCATAATTCAGAATTTCTTATAGACAGAAGAGCTTTTATCCCAGCCTTGTTCTGAGAAATAGCCTTTGAAAATAACTAATGGAAGATAGCAGTGATCACTTTGTTAGCATGCCATATGAAACAATTATGTGACTGACCCTTCTGATATCTAAAAGAAAAACATCAACTCAAACCAACAGCCCACATCACAGTCCTTAGAAAAATTACTGTCATTTTTATTACCACAATGGTCTATAATGATCTCCATCTTTACCCAATTTGTTGAATCCTAAAATGCCAAGTACTATTCTAGGCAGAAACAATATCTTACCTATGTTGTAGAACATCTTCATAATACTGATCATAATTGAAGTCAAAGTTCATTTCGCATGGAGCTGACTAAGAGTGGGTCAAACTCTTAAGTAGGTGATTTTATCTTTTTTTCTGTCTTACATTGCTTTACAACAGGAAACTGCCCTGGCCTCCTGCCACAAGGACCATGGTGTCTGCGTGATTGTTGGATCAATTGCATCTTGGGTTCAAATCAACATTAGTAGCCAGTTGTTCTTCTCAGGACGAACTCTGAAAGGATCAGTTTTGGGAGGTATGTCCAGAAGAAACTAAATACTAAGAATGAGGAGCTAGAAGGAAGAAATAGAAAAATGGCTCAGAGGTGCCTTAAAAAATGCATCAATCAATTCTAGATTGCAGCTCTTGTTTAAAACCCAAGTTAAGAACTGGGTCCTGGCTATGCCCTCTGTCCTTTCATAAGCTTTATTTCATGCTAGGAGGGGGAAAGGAAAAAGATGAGTTTTTTTATTGACTTGTAAAACAAGCAAACAATGCAGAAGTGTCTAGGTGCTGGGGATATAGCTCAGTAACAGAATATTCCATGTCAATTGCTGAAGTCCTAGATTCAAAGCTTCCCAAACTTCAACAGTATTGAAATCAATCACTGTACCCCAGCTTTAAGTTTAAGTCTTCTAAAGTTTTTATATTTTAAATGATGGAAAGTAAAGCATTCCATGAAATGATTTATTTCTCTGGATAAGAGTATTTGCATTTGTCTGTTACTAAAGCACCCTCCCTTTGATAGTATTCCTTGAAAATTATTAATCCATCATTTTTCACATGTTCGAGTTGAGATAGTGACAGCTCATTTCTCTGGAATAAGATATTATACTGCTTTGACAATGACTACTAATAGTTGAAAATATACCTGAAGGAATCCCAGTGGACATTTATATAATTTAGCTGGTGTACAGCTTCTTAATAGTCTCCCACTAAAATAATAAATTGTAGCAAGTATTTTGGCATACCTACAAAAATACTTCATTAGATCACCAATAAAAACAAAAGAAAAATAAACAAGGCTGCAGCAAATAACAATAGTTAGAATTTGTGGTTACATATAGAGTTCAGTTGGAAGAGGTTGGGGCAGTTTTAAGAATAGGTAGAAAAACTAGAGAACCCAATGGAATGAAGAAAGGCAAGCATGAGGATTGCAAAGATGGCTCAGCAGTTCTAAGCATGCCTGTTTTGCAAAGGACCAGAGTTCTTAGCATCCACATGATATGACACTAGCTTCAGGAGATTCAGTATCTCTGGCCTCCTATAGCACCTGTACACACACACACACACACACACACACACACACACACACACACACACACACGGTAGTAGGTAGTAATAATGAAAATAATCTTTTTCTCTCTCTTTTATAAGATAGACTGTGCTATTGAGCACATCTTTATTTTTAATTATTATTTCTTTTTATATGTGTGGCATATTTGTCTATACCACATACATGGCTGGTACCCATGGAGGCCAGAAGAGGGTGTCAGATACCTTGAAACTAAAGTTACAGACAGTTGTAAACTGACCCATGAGCATAAGGAATGGTACCCATGTCCTCTGGAAGAGCATCCAGGATTCTTAACTACTGAGCCACCTCTCCAGTCATATCTTTTTTTTTTCTTCAGAGAAAATCAAGCAGCTAACAAAATCCCATCACAAAGTTATGAGTGGAAGGCACTAGGCAGGATACAGATCACACCCTGCAGCTACACTATGCTTTCCTCTTCCATACAGGAGGCCAGAAAACATTGGTTGTGACTCACTGGCCAAGGTACCATAGATTGTTTGACTTGTCTATAAAGCTGCATGTCAAAACACACAAATACACACATGCACCACATGTGTACGCGCACACTTACACATGGAGGGGGAAGACATTTCTATGCTTTTAGAGCGTGCAGTGCTGAAGATAAAAACTAGAGCCTCATGCACACAGCCACGTATTCTCCCAACTGGAGCACTTCCCCAGCCCCTCCTTCTAACCTTTTCATTCATTTCTGCATCCCAAGACTATGGACTTTGTTATATATTTGGTTTGAATTCACTGATCTACAGAGATTATAACCTAACACCAGGGACATTGCAAGATGTGATGTACTTTCTGTTGGCTTTGATTATGTCTTCTATGTCCAAGGCACAGAGGTTCTTGGGAAGAGTACAACCATGAGTGTGGGCTATCTGGTTGGAATAGCATCTGTCCTGATGGGACAAATTGATGGGAGAGCAAAACAGCTAGTAGTTTAACATGACCTTTCTTTCTTCCTGTCATCCTTCCTATTTTCCTTCCTTCCCTTTTTCCTTAATCTCTTTTCTTATGATTTGAGAATTTCAAATGCATGTATATGGTATTGTCAAATCCACACCCCATCCCCACATGGCCTTTCTTTTATAATAAAACCTCATGAGTAGAATCTTTCATAAACCTGTGTGCTTTTGTGTATCTCCAGGCTGGAAAACCAAGGATGAAATACCTAAGCTGGTTTCAGACTGTATGGCAAAGAAGTTTAACCTAGATCCACTGATTACCCATACCCTGACTCTTGACAAGGTCAATGAAGCAATTCAGCTAATGAAAAATGGGCAATGGTAAAAGTCCTTTCTAATCTGGGTGTGTGTATGGGGACAGAGAGGTTGTCATTGCTACAGATGCTGCACAGACAAAAGATCTCTCAGGAGTTCAAAGCCTCCCCTTGCCCTCCAAATTTTGCTTTATTGCTGATTTATAAAATATGTGATCCTTCAAATACTAAGGTAGCAAATATCTTTAGCATTATACTTTACACAACACAGAACTAAAGATGCCATCCCCTGAAGGTGTGGTCCAAGTTTAGGAACATAGTTTACAGAGCTAAAGAAATGCCTCAATGCCTCTGCAAGCAAAAAGAAAAAAGAAAAAGAAAGAAAAAGAAAGAAAGAAAGGAAGGAAGAAAGAAAGAAAGAAAGAAAGAAAGAAAGAAAGAAAGAAAGAAAGAGAAAAGCGAAGAAAAGCACCTGCCACAGGATGAACATCTAATCCCGGCATCTACTTAAATGTGGTTGGAGGGAACTGGCTCCACAAGGCTGTCCTCTGTCCTCTGCCTTCCTTATGCACACCTTGGCTCATGTCTATTCTCCACTCCTCTCCAGAATAATAAGAACATGGAAAGAAATATTGAGCCCATTTTACAAAGAGGCCATTTTTGTCATTGTCACAGTTTTATTTCTGTGTGGGGCCTGTCTATAAGATTACTAATTCTAACACCTCTTTAATCTCCCCAAGAGAAATTAACCATAAATGGAATCAGCATTTTTCACAGTTTAAAACTCCTCACCTACTTTAGTACCCTGAGAACTGCATGCTATTTTGTTCAGTTTTCTCGAAGTTTGTTAACCTGCCCATTTTTTATCCAATCTCAAGGGAAGACACTCTAGCTTATAGATCTAAAGCACAAGGATTTTAATCCAAAGCATATGTTGCTCCAGAAATTGATTGATGTTTTGTTTTTCTTTTTCCTTTTTTGTAGTATCCGCTGTGTCCTGTTACCTTAATTACAAGACCTGAAGCATTTCATCACTAACTTGCATTCTGTATTATTGTTATTTAGAAGAATCAACCACACAACGCTTTCTACTTCCTTGCCTTTCTACTCACTCAGCAACAATCTTGTATCAGGCTTCTCACCTGACCACACCATCAAATGCCACGACCCAGTGCCATACAGGACCAGCCTCCCATTTACAGCCATACTGAGGTTGATTTGAACCACCCAATAGCACATTCTGCAGATGAAGGCATACCAAGATGCTCCAGTGGCACAGCTGCCTCTACGTCTGGACCCACATTTCCTCACCCACTCATCTTCCCCACACTGGATGGATCTACACATGAATCTCTGTATATTGTCCACAAGAATCAGAATTCCCACCAGAGAAGCTACTGAAACTGATAAACAACTGAGCAAACTTTTAGGTCGCAAAACCAACACACAAGAATCAATAGTGTTGTTATATGACAATAGCAAGTTGCCTGATATGGAAATAAAAGAAGCAATCTCACAATCACTGCGAGACTGATTTCACAGATAAATTAATTAACTAGGAACAAATTTAACCAAAGGTTAAAGATCTCCACAATAAAAACTATAAAACATTGCAGAGTGTAATGGTGTGCTTCTTTAATCCAAGCACCTTGGTGGCCAAGGAGGGCCAACCTATGTGAATCCAGGGCAAGACTGCTCACATAGCAAGTGCTACATAACTTGATCATGATAAGATCATGTCTTAAATATATATGCATATTTAAATATATACAAACAACGAAAAAACATTCTTCATGAATTCATGAATTAGAAGAATATTGTGTAAATGTCTATACTACCCACAGGGGGTCATAGGAATCATGGATGATGAAATCAGAGGGCCATGCTGAGCCAGCCCACCCTTTCTGGCCCTGGAAAAGCTGGCCCTGCCCCTCAGTGGAAACTGCAGCAAGGCCCTAATCCTCACTGGAGAGCTGTTCCCCTTCCCCCACACTTGGTACCACCCCTCACCACAGGCTAGGGCAAAGTGACCCTGATGGCATGGATCCAGTGCTCTCTGCCTGAGGCAGGGTGGCCCTAATGGCTCAACTACCACCCAGGCCTACAGCTGGGCCTTGGATTGGTCCTCCCTAACATCTACCCCATCTAGGGATAGTAGTTCCCATGAAGGGAGTAGTCCCATGGAAAGATACCCACATGATCTCCATGACTCAGATGGCTTCAGGATATCTGGGAGGAATTTAGGTGAGCATCCACTCATGATGCTGTACCAGAAACCAGAGGCCTTGAAATCAGACCAAAAGTCATTGCAATGAATATTTGCAAGTAAAGCTGATTACACAAAAAGGTAGACTGTGTACACACCATGGCTCCCAATGTCACTAGGAGGAATGCAGAAGTGTTGGAGAGTCAGGAAAGACAGAGGAGTAAAGAGGGTTTATTGGTTGGTTTTTTTGGTTTGGTTTTTTTTTGGGGGGGGGGGGGGGGTTGGTCTTGGTTTTTTTTTTTTTAATTTGGTTTGGTTTGGTTTGGTTTGGATTTTTTAATTTTCATTTGTGGGGGACACTACAGGAGTAAGAAGCAGATAAGCAGATACAAATTGAGGTACATGATGTGAAATTCCCAAGAAGGAATAAAGAAATTATGTTAAATATTCTTTTAAATTTTTAAAATATCTATACCACACAAAAATATCTACAGATTCAATGCAATCTTGCCATAATTCTTATAATATTCCTCACAGTTAAAAATAACCTTCACATCTGTATGAAACCCAGAAAAAGCAAGTAGACAAAATAGTTCTAAGTAAAAAGTACAAAACAGGGGCCATTATACTCCAAAACATGCTACTGAGTCCTAGTAACACAGCAGCATGGTATGGCAGCAAAAACCAGAACCATAGACCCACAGAGACAGACAGAGTGCCCAGAAAAACGAAAGCATGTGCAGTGAGCAGATAAGGGGTGGCCAAGAAGATGCTCTGGATGAAGAAGGCTCTTTTCAATTGATGATCCTAGGGAGTTTGATGGAAAATAAGTTCTTTTTTCTCACATGTTAAAAAAAAAATAAAATAAAGCTATACTGCCCCTTCTCTTGAGCCAGGATGAAAATCAACTCTAAGAACACTGAAGTCTTCAGTATCAGGACTAAAACTACTAAACTACTATAAGAAAACATAGGGCAGTCCTCTCCACCATCGTGCAGCACACGCCTAACTCAGATTCTCACCATGTCTTCTCACAGGACTTTCAGAATCAAGCGATTCCTGGCCAAGAAACAAAAGCAAAATTGTCCTATTCCTCAGTGGATTCAGATGAAAACCGGAAACAAAATCAGGTACAACTCCAAGAGAAGACACTGGAGTGATGGGAGATGCCATTATGTATGTTTCTCATAGTGGTTAATGAATAAAGCACTGTTGGCCAATAGGAAAGGAAGATAGGAGGGACTAGGAGACAAGGAGGAAAGAGGAAGTAGTAAGGAGGAGCCAAAATGGAGAGTCGGGAGAAAGCAGTATGC
Organism: Phodopus roborovskii; assembly: GCF_943737965.1. NCBI lineage: Eukaryota > Metazoa > Chordata > Mammalia > Rodentia > Cricetidae > Phodopus > Phodopus roborovskii. Next base: position 1,894,654 of record NW_026126422.1, on the reverse strand, counting down.
AAGAGAAATACATAGATCAGCAGAAATGGGTTAATAATTAAGACAGAGCTAGCTGATAAGAAATAAGTAACCAGGCCAACAGCATTATATCAAATACAGAGTCTCTGTGTATTAATTGGGGCAGGCGTGGTGGCGGGACAAGAGTGGCGGCAGGCAGAAAAGCCATACTCCTTACACTGGAGGAGAACCAAGCTGGGCCTGTAAGGAAGGATTCACACAATGGCAAGACAGAGTTTGTACTGAATCATGGTCAACATGATCTATCTGCCAGGTGGATGGATATCAAGATTATTAAGCTGCAGATTTGGTCATGCTTAAATTGGGAATGATTTGTCCAGTAATAAAAAATATAATATGGAGTCTATCAAAAGAAAAAAAAAAAGAAAACATAGGGCAACAGTTCTGGACCTTGAGATGGACAAGGAATTGTTGGACCACACCCCACAGACACAGGAAAGAAAGCAATTAGACAAATGGGATACAGCAGTCCAAGAAGGGCTCTGTAGAGCAAGGGAAGCCATTGCCCAAGTAAAGAGTCAGCATGCGGTCACAGGATGGAGCTGCAGTAAGGACAGCGGGAAGTGCTGCTGTGCTGTTAACAGCTGTAAAGTGAAGGCAGATAACACATTGTGTATTTCAAGTAATTCCAAAAGAAAGGGTTTTCAGTGTCATTCTCATAGAGAAACGACTTTTCAGGAGAATGTTTACAGTGATGTAACATCCTAAAGCATATATATGCTCTGTGATTATGTGTAACTTTATGCTTTTATGCATCAGTTAAAAATAAATTGAAGATGCTTAAGAAATTTCTCAGTGGTTATGAGCCCTTGCTGCTCTTTCTGGGAACCAAGGTTCAGTTCCAAACACCTACATGGCAGCTCACAACCATCTATAACTCCAGTTCAGGGGACCCAGTGCCCTCTTCTGGCCTCCGTGGACACTGAATGCACGCAGTACCCAGACATACATGCAGGCAAAACACCCACGCACCTAAAACAAAACTAAATTTTTTTAAATAATAGAAATGGAAATACATTAATTTTTAAAATGAAATAAAGCTCCCTGTCTTAGTTACTTCTGTTGCTTTGATAAGAAACCTTGACCTTTGAGATGCTTGCTCCTTGCACTTTAGGGAGGGAGGTACCATCAGACGTATCGACTCTGAGTGATAGAAACATCTTCTCCATCTTCCCACATCTAAACTAGAAAGCTACACTCACTCTGTCCCTGCTTTCCATTTCAAACCAGCTTCCTGCCTACTCTGACCCTGAGACAAACTTAGCAACAGTGAGAACTTGGAGGAACCTCATCATGTTGGAAAACTGGAATCTCCAAGAAAGGAGTTAATGAAGCCCAATTTACAAGCTACTTTGAATATCTCTTAACAACTTTCTCCTCTCCTTTTGAGGCAAACTTTCACTGTGCAGCCCAGGTTGTCCTTGACCTAAAATTCTCCTGCCATAACCTTCACTGTACTGAGGTTACAGGTGTGGGCTATCCCACTCTGTTTCCTTATGCCTTCTTTAAGTACCTGTTCATGGTGGGGCTCATTGAAAACTTCTAATTTTATCATAAAAACAGCATCTCTGTATTCATTCTGATCAATACCTGATCAAAAATGTTACACAAGTAATGGCTCTCTACATCAGTACATAGCTATTCACCACTGTTGCTAGCTGAAGGCCACACTCAACTTCCAGGGTAGGGGCCTATAAATCTGTGTCCTGCCTCTAAGCCCCATCACTTCAGCCACATTGAATGGCCCTGTCCCAACCAACAAGTAAAACACATATTTGCAATTTCTAGGCATAGTACTTCCCTGGGCAGTGACTGCATGGAGTGGTTTGTGGCCTGTCCCAAAGCTTACCTAATTCCAGACCCTGGACAGTGACTACACAGGGTGGTTTATGATCTTACCTCATCCCAGACCTTCACTATAAGTAGGTATCCAGCTTCTAAATACACCCTGCATAAATCATTCAAAGTTTTGAATCTCTTCCACTTTTTATATGAAAGAACAGTTATATTGTTAGCTATCACTCAAATCATAATAAAGTATATATAAAATATAGAGGTTCTCCTCTGAAATACAGTGAGTAGGCAAATGCTGGGCTGTGGAATTGCATTTATGTTTTGGAAATGTTCCCTAATAACTTGGAAATGAAGCCATCAGTTCCTGCATATTATATTCACAAGGAATTCTTTATACTAATGTACTACAAGCTGCTGGAAATATTGTTTTCCTTTTATTGAATATAAATATATCCTGGCTATAGTTTCCCCTCCCTCTACTCCTCCCAGTTTCTCCCCACCTCCTCTATCCTCTGGATCCCCAAACAGGCTTCCAAGAGATAACAACCAAACATGATAAAAAAAAATAAATAAATAAAACATAATACAATGAAGGTAAAACTATCATATAGAAGTTGGACATGGCAGCCGGGTATTGGTGGAGCACACCTTTAATCCCAGCACACGGGAGGCAGAGGCAGGTGGTTATCTGTGACCTGGTCTACAAAGCTAGTTCCAGGACAGTCTCCAAAACAATACAGAGAAACCCAGTCTCGAGAAACCAGAAGAAGAAGATAAAGAAGAAGAGGAAGAGGAAGAAGTTGGACAGGAAAAGAGTCCTAAGAGCAGGCACAGGGTTGAAGACCCACTTGTTCTCACAGTCAGGTGTCCCATAAAAATACTGAGCTACAACATCCTTATCCATCAGGGAAATGCAAATCAAAACAACTCTGCGATACCATCTTACTCCAGAATGGCTAAAATTAGAAACACCAATGACAGCTTATGTTGGAGAGGATGTGGAGAAAGGGGAACACCCCTCCACTGCTGGTGGGAGTGCAAATTCGTACAGCCATTTTGGAGATCAGTATGGCTGGTCCTCAGGAAAATGGGAATCAGTCTACCACAGGACCCAGCAATTCCCCTCTTAGGCATATACCCAAAGGATTCACATCCATGCAACAAAGACATCTGTTCAACTATGTTCATAGCAATATTTATTTGTAATAGCAATAACTGGGAAGCAACCTAGATGCTCCTCAACTGAAGAATGGATAAAAATGTGGTATATTTACACAATGGAATATTCTCAATGGGGAAAAAAACACAATGGAATGTTGAAATTCACAGGCACATGGATGGAACTAGAAGAAGCCATCCTGAATGAGGTAACCCAGTCACAAAAAGAGGAACATGGTATGTACTTGCTCATATATGGATTTTAGACATAGAGCAAAGAATCACCAGCCTATAATTCATACCACCAGAGAAACTAGGTTACAAGGAAAAACCTAAGAGATTCATACAAGGTTCCACACAGAAGGGGAAAGGAACAAGAGCTCCTGAGCATATTGGGAGGGGGGGCAGTGAGTGGAGAGGGAGATAGGAGAAAGAAAAGGGGAGGAGAGGAAAGCATGTGGGACCAAGAAGATTGAGTCAGGGGACGAATAGATGCGAGTAAAAGGGGGGGGGGGACAGAGGGAGCCATTATAGGTTTGAAGAGAAAATTGATTCTAGAGAAATGTCCAGAGACCTACAAGGATGACCTCAACAATCTGAGCAATAATGGAGAGGCTTCTTAAATGCCCTTCCCTGATAATGAGATTGATAACTAACTTATATGCCATCATAGAGCCCTCAGCTGGTAGCTGATGGAAACAGAAGCAGATACCCACAGATAAACACTGAACCAAACTCCTGGAATCCAGTTTCAGAGAGGGAGGAGTGATAATAAAATGGGGACAAGACAAGGCTTCAGAAACCCACAGACTGCTGACCTGAACAAAGGGGAGCTCATGGACCCCCAGACTCATAGCTGGGAAACCTGCACAGTACCCTTCCCTCACCAAAGAGTCTAGAATATAGGGTTAGGGCTCCATTCAGGCACCAGCTCAACTTCTCCAACAAGTTATGTGGGTGTTATAAACAGTGGGGACCCCACTGTCGGTTTGCAGAGAGCAACATTTTGTCTTGGTGTATAGCCTGGGTTGTTTGGGGATTTCCACTGGAGCCCTTGGCCAACAACTCAACTGAATGTAACCTAGTCTCTCCACTGGAAGCCTCAAAAAGATGGAAAAGTTGTAAAAAGAGATTCAAAGTAGCTTTAAAATCTGGGCTTTATTAATGTCTTTCTGGGAAGTTCTGACAACATGCTGAGATTCCTTCACACATCCTCAGTTTTCTATTAGATATTGTAAATTAATGCTAGCATGCCTCCTAGTGGTGGCATTTGTCATCAACCTACACTGTACCTTCAAAACACGTTTACTACTGCCTACTATTTCTCTCCATCTTCCTCCAAAGGCCAGACAGCCCAGCACGGGGTTGACTGACATGATCCACCAGCTTCTCCTTGTCTTTTCAATGAGCTCTGACAGTTAACTGATTACAGTACTAACAAGTTATTAGTCTATGTGCTATGAGAGACTGGGACGGCCTGACAGCTAAGGAAAGACAGGCACATAGTCAAAGGTCAGTACAAAAAGCATTAATACAGGGGGATATGCAGCCAGCAAACCAAAGGTAAAATTCTTCCTGCCTATGAGATGACAGAAAACCCAGGGAAAAGTAGCTGAGCCTCAATGGATGAGATGGGTTCTGCCCAACAGGGAAAGAGTGTGTGCAGAGTGATGCACCTTGGGTAGCAGCCCTGTGGAGAAAACCCAGTGAGCCTGGAGCTGTGGTGGAAGTTGGAAGCAGATTCTGCAATGATCCTTATAATGACTGCAGCTCTGGTCAGCACGTGCAAGCAGGGACCTCCTGAGCTAAGCTTGCCTGCCCCCAGACTCCCGACCAACAGAAACTGAGAGCACATCTGTGTCTCGGTCTGTCAAGCAGTGCGTTGCTGATGCAGAGATGTTAATGCAGGGGTGGGGCATAACCACAACCCCCCACCCCCACATGCTGCTATAGCATATTCCTGTGGAGTCTAGTCTCCCTTGTGGTGACCTGGGATGGGACACTGATCACAGGATATGTGCTACCTGGCTCAATATCACCAACATATAGGAGGCAAGACAACCATGACAGTTATAAGGAAGTGAGTTTAGGTAATTACCAGGTGTCTTGTGCTGAAGGCAAAAGATGTGTAGGCTTGAGGCAGCCAATCCCGGGAGCTCACATGGCTGAGTGCCATCAGGACTCTACAGTAGCACTTAAGCTTCCTGTATCTCCCACCATGAGGAGGGGATTTGGGCTGACAATCAAGACTAGGATTTGGCCCTGAGATTATCCAATCTGCAGAGATGTTTCCATCTGTAGTCCCCGTAAACCTCTAGACTAAAGTCAAAGTCTTACTGAAAAAGAGATGGCTCTTAAGACTGAAATGAGAATATCACGAGAACCTTGAATTCCAGACTGTCCTGAACCTTCCTAGCTTAAACTAGTGGCCCTTTGAGTGCATACCTAAAGGAGTCAAAGTCAGCCTACTATAGGGACCCTAAGGCCCTTGTTTATTGCTGCACTGGCCTCAGTACTGTTCTACTGCTGTGAAGGGACGCCATGATTAAAGCCACTCTTACACAAGACATCATTTAACTGGAGGCTTTCTCACAGCTTCAGGTTAGTCCATGATCATCATGGCAGAAAACCAACAGGCATGGCCCAAGAACATCAGTTTTACATCCTGATCTACAGGAAGCAGGTGGGGAGAGAGACACGGGCCAGCATGGGCTTTTGAAACTTCAAAGCCCACAGTGACACACCTCCTCCAACAAGGCCACCCCCCCCCACTCCATCCCAAACAGTTCTGCTAATTAGTAACTAAGCAATCAAATATATGAGGCTATGATTGCCAATCGAACCACCACATGCACCATTCGCAACAACTGAGCTACAGGATCAACCTACATATCTACCATTGGGCGGCTGATGAAATAAAATATGTGGCATTCCTATCAGCCATAAGAATAAAATTGTGTCATTTCAAGGAAAATGGATAAACTGGAAAGACTGGCACAGAAAAACCAATAACATGTTTTCTCTCATGACTTAAAATTATTAAAAACATGATGGGGCTGGAGACATGGCTCAGATCTTGCAGAGGACTCAAGTTCCATTCTCAGCATTCAAAAAACATAGCTTATAACTGCCTGTAACTCCAGCTTCAGGGGCTCAATTGCCTCTGGCCTCCATGGACATTGGCACTCACATGCACACACCCACACAGAGATACACACATACACACAATTTACAATAACAAAAAGAAATCTTTAAAAAGGACATGAAAGTAGACTATTTGGGGAGGAAGTGATTATCAGGAGACAAGGGGACCAGAGACAGTGATGAAGGGACTTTGTGCACATGCATAAAAATGTCACAATAAAAAGCATTATTTTGTGCAAACAATATATGCCCAATAAAAAAAATACAATGATTCTCTCCTCCTTGTTATGGGATTGCAGTCTCTCCTGGCCTAGTGACCACGAGGAGCCATCCTAAGCCAAATGACTCATAGGACATGCTTGCTTTCCTTGTAGAAGACCCCTACATCCCCTCATGGTTTCTAGGCCACTAAATAAAAACAAAGGTCAAGTCTTAACTGGACTAAGAAAATAATTTTCGAAGCAAAGTAAGTACAGATGTGGCTTATAAGACCTGATAAGCACAGTAGGCCAGCATAGAAGAATATAAGGGGGAGGTTGTTGAACTAGGAATGCTAACCTGTAACTGAGGACTTAATGCCCTAAGAGCTAATGTGACTTCCGTCCTACTAAGATGGCTCCCTGAAGTCTGAGATAAAAACACTAGCCTGTAGGCAATAGGGCTGAAAGGTAGAGACACTTTGACAGGACCAAGGAAGAGGTCAAGAGGCCCTGAGAGACAGGCACAGGGCAATGGTCTGTAAGAAGAACTAAAGCCCAGCACATGACTAAATTCCTTGGGAGACTTGAAAGAGGCCAGCTCTTTCAGAGACGGTAAGAAATATGTCATGACTCAGGAGGAGGCAGGGGAGAGGGCACTGGGCTCACTAAGAAGCTCAGCTTTGTCTAGAACTAGCCAGACACAAGTAAGCAAACTCTGTAGACTCCTGGGATGATTCCAGTCTGAATAACAGAGGCCAGGAAGCAACGCTTCGCCATCAGAAGCAAGATGGGTCTAACTATCTAAGTAGACAATGCAACTATGGGAAAGTGTCTCCCAAAAGAGCGTGTGTTAGAGGCTTGACCCCTGCCCGTGAACATTCAAGAGATGAGGCACAATGAGAGGGAGAGGTCTCAGGTGAGTAAGAGTACAGCCTTGAACGGATGGCCGTGTGCCTGGCTCTTCCTCTCTCTTTTTAAGTTTTTACCATGAAAGGTTTCTCCCACTATTTACAACCAGCATAGGCCCAAAAGCAACAGAGCAGTCAACTTTCAGTGATGAGCAAAATAAACCTTTTGGTCAACCCTCCCCACACCTAGGACATTACTATATACCACCAAGTAGCCCCAAATTCTTAGTCTTCTTTCCTCTGCTTTTTGAGAACTGAGATTACTCCCATGCTCTACCATGACTACCAACCTTTCCTCATTTTAAAAAGTTATTATCTTACCTGGTTGTTATAATTCTAAAGGAAAACTGACTAGCACAAGCACAGAGGATGAATAGCAACCAGAGCCCATGGACTAAAGAGTGATGAGCAATCTCTAGGCATGAAGATAGTTATTTAGAAGGCATCTGACAGGCACAGAATGTCTACTTGATAAAACAGTAGGAGCTTCCCCAGTAAGAAATACTGGCTTTCAGCAGGTTTATTTTACATACCACACATGAAATCCCTCTTTTGGAGTGGGTGTCAATCCAATCAGAAAGCAACTGGCTGCCTGGTCACAGCCACTAATGCACACAAAGGCACAGAAAGTTAATAATGTAACATTCAGGGTCTCCAGCTCAACACTGGAGACTTGCAGGAGCATATGCCACACTTTCAAGGTGAAAGTGAACCATCAAGGAAGACACTTGCAGCCCAGTTCCAGCATGATTGCTGTGTCCTGCAACCAGTGTGTAGAGTTTCAGCAATAAGGAAGGGACATTTTAAACACCATTCCCAGGCCTGCTACAGAGGCCAGATCTAGCCTCTCACTGAAGACCTTCCATCTGACCCCACTCATTCAACATTCCGTAAACAACTTCTACAACTCATGAAGACTGGGCCCTGTTGTTAAGCATGCATCATGTGCATGATATTAACAAAGCAGACATATCCTTACCTTCATAAAGCTTTGAGTATCATGAGAATAACTGGTAACAAATGCATGCACACAGATAGTTAATCACAAAAAGCAATAAACATTAGAAAAGCCAGAATTTAAAAATAGACTTATTTTGGACTGAAAGGCAGATTTTAAATATTGAAATTAATTTTAGATACCAATTAAGTGCTACATGGATGGAAGAGACTTGGACACAAGGCTCACATCCACAGCTAGCTATATGTTCTACAAGCTGGGTTTTGTTTTTTAACTTTCACAGGTTGCAAAAAAATGTTCAGCTGTCACTGCTCACTTTGTATTTCACTAACACTAAATGACATGTGTGTGATATTTAGTGCTTGTGTATGTCTTTCTGTGGTCTTCCACACTATGACCTTTTTTTCCCTGGAAGAACAGCCCATGATGCTGATCCTGCTTCCAGGCAACTCAGATGTATTGGTTTATGTTTCTTGCTATGGCCTGCAATAAGCAAATAGTTTGTGTTGTTCACGAGTGATACAGAAATTCTTGTGGTTCCATTTAAATTCTGCAAACAATATTCTATCAAGAGAAATCACTAGATAAAACAGGGGTAGCACTGAGCATGTCAAATTTGAGCTGAGGACTATGAAAGAAAGGCACAGGGGGCTTATAGCACAAAAAGCCTGGATCCAGTCTGATAAATTAGAAAAGGTAATGGAAAATCTAAAATTTGAATGATTGGGAAAATTATATTTACTTGATATTTCAATATTAAAATAGCTGTAAACGCTGATCTATAAATGATACATTTCATCTTTATTCCAGAGTTCTAAGCAAGACCAATATACTAACATCACCAGGCAATTATTAACTTAAATAATAAAAGTGACGTGAACAATGTCCCAGAGTTCAGAAATCTATTCACCAGTAATAAAAGAGAGGAAAATTACAGAGTCCAATTTTTATCAAATACTTAAAGCTGCCAAAGCAGTAGCTTGGTAATAGATGTGAACTTTGTAATCAAACAGACTTCAAATCTAGCCCTTGCTCCAATGAACAAATATGTTACCTGCATTGCTGTATTTTATATATGAAATGCCTCATACTCCAGAGAGATAGGTATGGCTCACTAAACAAAAGCAAGCATGTAAGTTAATTATCTAATTTCATGTAAGTTAATTATCTAAACAGAAAAAAACTTAAAATAGGTACTCATCCCATTATAAAACTGACCCACAAGAGAGACAAGATTTTCTTTTCCCTTGAGACTGAGACAACAGGAGCAAAGGTCCCCAGCTAGTCACTCTAAATAGAGTCCTTGCCAAAATAGGCACTTCAAAGCCTATTCTCTGGGGACCAGAGATCTGCCACTGAGAGTCAATAGTTCCATTTTCAACATTCTGGATGGCACTAGGGAGAAAAACATTTAGCATGAATAGAATGACTTACAGAATTATGGAAGCCACATAGTGGCTTCATACTACTTACAGAGTAAACTGACCTCTTTTCTTCCATGTTGCTTTATATCATACATTTCCTAAGAATTAATGGTTACTCTTGTGAATCTTTTAAGTGTATGTATACTTGTATGTATGACAAGGGACAAAATTAGTCTATGGATGAAAACAAAAAAAAAACAAAACGAAAAAAAATTTGTCTTCATATTGCAAGAAACATTACCCAGAAGAACCAACATAGAAGACACAATCCTAGAACTTTTGGATCAGGAACATAGCTCTGCCCTTCCACAAACTGTACTGCACTAGATAGATAGATAGATAGATAGATAGATAGATAGATAGATAGATAGATAGATAGATAGATAGATAGATCATACATACATACATATATACATAGATGCATAGATACATAGATACATAGGCTAATAGGTAGGATTTAATATTAGACTCCTAATATTACCCTGAAAACCTACTCCTATATTGCCTGGAGCTTTGGGGAAGTCACCAGAACTGCAAACCAAGCAACATGGACTTAGAGCAATGATCTTCAAGGAACAGGTAGATCCAGTGAGTGACACTTCCCAGCTTGGCTTTCTCAAGGGTACTGGCATACTGCAACAGAGGATGACTGGGACAGGTACGGAGGAGTCAGTTACAGAGGTGTGACTTCAGAAAATAAGGCAAGAACTAAAGGAGACATTCTCTGAAGAGCTTGCCTCTTGGCTCTTCAAAATGTTTTCCATTCCTTCACATTTTCTTAGCCCCTCTGCACATCTATTGATTTATGAAAATGAAATATTGACATGTAGCAGAATCTTGACACACCACACAACTCATGTGTTGATAGTGTTTCCAAGCAAGCAAAGGGTTTGATTTTCCCTGGTCCCAGCCCTTCACAGAATCCCTGCTTTCCTTTTCCCCATCACAGCTCATTCAGGCCTGTTCCACAGTTTCCCTGAGCTCTTCTCTAAGTCCTGCTACTACTGCTATGCCCTGCCCCCAAGTCAGAGGTCAAAAATTCACCCCTCTTTGTTATGAACAACAATATCATTATTTTAATGCATGTGTGAACATGTATATACCTGGTAAGGGCCCATGTGTGTGCAGCTGGTGAATAGAGGACTACCTCAAATGTCATCTTCTGAAACACTATTCTCCTTGACCTTGAGATAGGGTCTCCCATTGGGCTAGACTCACCAGGTAGACCACACTAGCTGGCCAGTGAATCCCAGGGATTTTTCTGTCTCTGCCACTCCGGTGCTGAGATCACAAGCAAATGCTACCATGGCCAGCATGAGTCTAGAACATGAGTTCTAGGAGTCAAATCCTAGTCCTCATATTTGAAGACCCTACATCACATCAGTGGCTTTGCTCTGGGAACTTCAATTTACACTTACTTTCACAGAAGCTGTTGAAAACCTGGCATAGTTATACATGCCTTTAATCTCAGCACTCAGGAGGAAAAGATAGGCAAATAGATCTCTGTGAGTTCAAAGCAACTCTGGTCTACATAGTGAGTTCCAAGACTACCAGGGCTACGCAGTGAGTGAGACCTGCCCCGGGGGAAAAAGGGGGTGGGAGGAAGGAAGGAAGGAAGGAAGGAAGGAAGGAAGGAAGGAAGGAACGAAGGAAGGAACGAAGGAACGAAGGAAGGAAAAAAAGAAATCAAAGACAATTGCAAACACATGGGAAGGTGCACTACTGCCTATCCATGTTAATACTTACTGTAATCTCAAGGCAGGCACAATAATTTGACCAGCATTTAAAACCTTCTATTTTAAAGAAAGTAATAGGAATATGGATCTTGTGTTGAAACAGGACTGCAGACAGAGCTGTGCCAACCAGAGACTCTGTACCAAGATTACTGCAACAGTGCAAACAAGGAATAATGAGAAGCCTATCTGCAGATTAGTAACAGTGGGAAGAAGGAAATGAAAGGGGGTGCACAAAGCTTGTCAGTGCTGTAGAGAATATGGCCAAGGGAACCTTGGAACCCTGAGTAAAAGAACAGACACTCATGTCAAAGCTACGGTAAGAGAGAGTCATTTTCAAGTTTGAAAAAAATGAGATGGTTTGCTTTGTGAACATAAGCACTTAAAACAGAGATGTCTACAAGCAATTAGCATGTCCAGGCTAAAGCACCAAGGAAGTTTGATAAGCAGGAAGGAGGAGGGGAGGGAAGGGGAGGATGGAGGATTGGATGGAGAGAATGAGTGGGATGGAGAAAGGAAGGCAGGGAGGAAGGAACGAAGAGAGGAAGGAACAAAGGAATGAAGGAAGGACTGTAGTATAATGAACATGAAAACAGATGATTACAGCCAGCAAAGTTCACTGCTAGAGAGAAATTTTATAAAAGAATAGGTATTTGGAAATTTTCATTTGTTTGATTTTAAAGGAGAATACTAATAACCTCTTTTTTAAATATTTAAAAAAAAAGATAAAGATGGAAAGCAGTGAATTACAAAATGAAGGACGGATAGTGAAAAATTAGAATAGACAAGACATAGTATAATTCCGAACAAAACAGCACTCAGAAAGCAGAGGCAGGCAGATCTCTGAGTTTGAAACCAGCCTGGTCTACATAATGAATTCCAGGACAGCCATGGCATTGTAGAGAGACCCTCTCTCAAAAAGAGAAAGGAAGGAAGGAAGGAAGGAAGAAAAGAAGGAAGAAAGAAGGGAAGGAAGAAAGAAGAAAAAGAAAAAAAGCATGTGGAAGAGAAAACGTGCACTATACTTGGTAAAGTTGAATAAAACACCTTTATTCAATATTAAACTACTGAAGTCAAGAGGAGCTAATGAATACTATGGGAACATGAAAAAAACTGATATAAATAAGAGAACCAAACCAACAAGAATAGATGGCAAAAATATATTAAATTTATATTACACAGAGTACAGAACTTTTACATGATCAAAATATAAAATATGTAAAGCAGGATCAGCAAGACGGTTCAGCGGATAAAGGCAATTGCAAGTATCTTATTAATTAATGAGTAAACACTGTGATCTGACTCTAGAACACCAAACTGCCTATCCTTAATGATGGTCAGGGACACAACGATCATAAAGAATTACATGCCTTTATGTACCACCACAGTATCAAATTTAAGTCGGGTGACTGTAAGCATGACTCTCCACATCCTGTCACTCATAGGTCCAGTTTGTAAACTTGAGTCACTTGGACCATCACAGGTGCACATCTGAAGAGTTGCCAGTGGGGATGAAGTCAGAAGATGGAAAACTAGTCAGCTGTAGAGCAGAACTTTAAAGAAGATATAGCAGGAGGCACTTGGGAGATGGCAAACTCTTCCACTCACCATCTGGAGTGATGGGTACATGATTTTTTGCATTGTTCTAAGGTTGAAATTTTAGAGATAAAATATCATTCTTTTTTTTTAATTGAGTTGGTAGTCAGTTGGAGACATTCCATCATGGTGTGTCTGGCCCACCGCACCGGCGGTCACAGGCCCAGGTCAGGCAGGCGCTAGGCTACAACACTGCTGTCTATGGAGGACACTGTGAGACCCACAGCCACTGGGACTGTTTGCCAGGCCCCTGCATCCACAGAGTTGTTCCCCAACAGTGACTACAGGACTCCCTGCCTGCAGCAGTCCAGAGGGACTTCAGCAGCCTTGGAGCCAGGGTCTTCTTAGCACCCATAATAAAGGTGTTTCAGTGTTTCAACAGTCAGTGATGCCCTGTTAGTACATGCTGGCTGCATCCGTCCTGGATGTCCCTAAGCAAACGAGCACATGTGCAGCAGGGTGCATGAAGAGCCTCTCGCCGTGAGCAAAAAGAAAACAACAGCAGGAAAAGGGGGGTGCATAAAATATGGTGAATTGATATAGTGTGTTACTCAACAGTAAGAAAAATAAGCTACAACTGGAAAGATGGCTCAGCAATAAGAGTACTGGCTACTCTCCCCAAGGGCCTGGGTTCAATTCCTAGAATCTAAGTGGCAGCTCACAACTGTCTCTAACTCCAATCCTAGGAGCTCTGACAATCTCTGGCTTCCATGGACACCATGCACACATGTGGTACACAGACACACATGAAGTCAAAACACCCATATACATAAAACAAATAAATAAAGACACTGTGAACGGTCAACAAACAGAATTAAAGGTGAAACACACGAAATGGTAGACACTATGAGCCTATTCACACAAACTTACTAATAAACAAAACTAAGCTATTAGTAGGAAAAAATATGTAGTAAAAATCACAAACTGCAAGGAAATTATCAGGGTGTAAAAGAGAAGAATTAGTAAATGGGAAGTTGCAGAGCAATTGAAATACCTCTACTTAGTAGTTATTTGTAACTCAGCCTTATACAATTAATGCACTTTCTCTATTCAATATATCGTAATAAAAGATAAGAGCTAATTTTTAAAAAAATCTCTTGGTGCCAGCTGGGAGCAATGGGTTTGTGGATGACTATGACAGGACAAATATCACAGGAGTCAGGCAGGGTTGTGATAGGAGAAGCAGCCAACAGGAATGCTATTTACTCAGAGTTTTCAGCACAGGACACAGAGTATTCTGGGTAGAGGTGAAAGGCCAGTCAGAAAGACACTTCCAAAGCAAGCTTCCCAAGCAAGGAAAATGGGCACCAAGGGAAAAGTAAGTAAGCAACCTACATCTGCATTTAGCTTGTTTCTGTTGTGTCTTTACACATTGGCTGAAGATGCTTCCTTCTGGGCTACACTCAAGGCACAGTGATTTAAAATCAACTAAAGGGACTGGAGTAGTTCATAAGCTAGAATACATTCTAAGGAAAACAACTCTGCATTTGCTCAAGTATCTTCTAGGGTACTCACACATTATTTAAATGGGGGGGAGGGCAGGGAGAAAATTAAGTTACCTACACTCTATCAGTGCAGAGAAATTGAAAGGATGGGACAAAATAGATTGCAAAATGCTGTGAATATGACTTCATGGAGGACACCCAAAGGCTTTAACATAAGGAGAAAGAAAATTATAAAAGTATAAATGGATTTTTTTGTCTTACTTGTATTTTGAAATTTCTTGTATGAATGTACATTATGTTTGTAATATGAGAAAAAGCAATTTAAACCATAATTAAATATTGCACAGAACAATTGAGAAGCAGGTTATCAAATGGTCAAGAAAATGGATACCAATAGCACAGGCAGTAGTAAGGACAAAAGATTATAGATATTGAATTTTCTTCTGACTTTACTTATATTTGAAATTAAAAATGTAATTTGAGACTAAGAAACTTAATGTAGGAATTAATTGTAAAACTTTAGGTGTTTTGTTTCTTTTCATGCACTTTAACTCAATTCTTAGAAAAAGAACAATTTTTATTTAACTTACACTCTACTGATTGTGTAATTGACTGTCTCACTTCCCAGATTTTTTTTTAATCATCTGAAGACTTTGGTCAATCCCAAGTTAGCAGATTTAGAATTGAACTTTCTTCTAACAGTTAGCCCAATGACTATACTCTAGTAGCAAATCATATCTAGGCAAATGACCTGGGCTCAGGTACTTTAGAGCTGGTTAAAAATGCCTATTGACTATCAACCAAACTTTAAGCCTTATAAGTATATCTTCTCTGTGATAGAGGTAAATATGTAGGCATAGTATTAGGGTAAATTTTTATGTATTTGTTTGTTCAAAATATAAAAATTACAATGGCTATAATGTAGAAATTAGCATATGCTAAAGCATCTTCCCCTGAAAATAACACAAGTATCTAGTCACAAACTCCTGTTTCGTATCACCATAGCATTGACCTTTTTTGGACAAAACCATCTTATTCTATCTTTCCCTCCTTCTCCCACCACTACTCTCCTTCTCAACTCTCTCCTCTCTCCTTCCTCTGTCTTTCAGGTTATTACATGCAAGGCAGCCATCGCCTGGGAAACAGGCAATCCCCTTTGCATTGAAGAAGTTGAAGTGTCTCCCCCTAAGGCTCATGAAGTTCGAATTCAGGTGAGTAGGGACTTCGGCTGAGCAATACAGACTTGACTCTGAACTGGATATTGACTTTCTCCTATGGACAGCTATAGTTTAGAAGCAGACTTAAAAAGATGCATTGTCTTATGTCTTGGTTGGGGTTTCTATTGCTATGAAGAGACACCATGACCACAGTAACTCTTATAAAGAAAAACATTTAATTGGAGTGGCGTGCTTATAATTCAGAGATTTCGTCCATTATTGTCATGACAGGAAGTAAGGCAGCACTCGGGCAGACGAGGTGCTAGAGAAGGAGCTGAGAGTTCTTACATCTCGACTCACAGGCAACAGGAAGTGATCTGAGAAACTGGGTGTGGCTTGAGCAAATATGAGACCACAAACCCCACCTCTACAGTGACACACTTCCTCCAACAAGGCCACGTAGACCTATGTTCTCACAACTGCTTGGTATAAGTTCTCTCCTGCCTTTCACCTTTGATGTTTCCTCTCCTACTAACAGTATCACTAACACTGTAAGGGTTTTTTCCAGCAACAATGAAATTTAGAAAATTAAACTGCATTCCAGGAATAGAATAATATAACATGGTAAATGATATATGTCCCTTTTTTCAAAATATAATTTTTTTACTGAAGACTAAGATGGTTGTAACACTTCATGGTGTCACTGGGCCTAAGAACACAGCTATAGAGCCACAGCTGAAATCTGTGTTGCTTTGTAGGTAATCGCCATGTGTGTGTGCCCCACTGACATCAACGCTACCAATCCTAAGAAGAAAGCTCTCTTTCCTGTAGTCCTTGGCCATGAGTGTGCTGGAATTGTAGAAAGTGTTGGGCCAGGAGTGACCAACTTCAAACCAGGTGTTTTACCTTTTGATTTCAATGAACTAGCGATTCCCAGCCTTCCCTGCGATGGCTCCTCACAATTGACTTTGCTTTTTGTGCTGTCTGGGCTTTGCTGACAGAGTTCATCTTTCCTAAAGGAACACTGACACAAACCATCTGTCATGGCATAACAAGGAAACAGACTGTTTGAAACCAGAATAGCCTAAAAAAAAAAAAATCCTAGAAATACAGCCATGTTATTTATGTAAACAGAGAAATTGTCCTATGAAGCAAAGCTGTAGGGTTAGTGTAAAATGAAGCTTGCGTGGCTCACAACTATTTCACAAATACTTCCTCTATGTGAAATGGAAATTTACTTTATGGTTATGTAAAGAGTGACAGTTTGCAGGAGGCTTAAGGGAAAGGCATCACACACATATCAATTTCAGTCAAAGTGTTTGGGAGTTCAGGAGATAAAACACAATACCCTGAAGCGTGCCAGTGGCTCATCATGTTGTGTAACATATACAGTGTATACTGGTGTGAGTCTCTGATGAGCCATATCACCCCTCCATCCAAACTTGAAGGCACAATAGTATTCTCCACTCCAAGTATGAGCACTGAAGCAGATTGCTCCCTCAATACCTGCATTGTTAAAGGTGTGACCAGTGTCTACCTTTAGTCCTGACTCTCCCATCTACTAGCTGTATGACTGGGGTCAGTTACATTTTTTGTGACTGGACTTGGATTTTTCTATTCTAAAATGGCAGATGTGAGAAGTAAAACATAAGCAATGTTTTGGCTGCCACACACTAACTGCTGATCACGCGTGAAATTATCATCTCATTGGGCGTCAAAGAACCAAATAGGAACTGGATGAAGAGCTAGAAAATGAATCAGAATGGTACAACATAGGCAGTAATACAAGGCTCTACCTCTAGCCTACATGTCTCAGCTCTTCTGTCCTACTGGGATGCTCTCTATTCCATACAGAGTGTTTGGGAAGGCAGTAAACAACAGTCATACTCAGAGACTTTGGTGATCATATTCCCAGCCAGAACCATACACCTCTTAATACCAGTATAGGCTGTTACTTGGCTGCCACGCAGATTAAGAAAGACAAAAGTACAGTACTTGAAAGAACCCACAGTCTTCTATTCTACTGAAATAGTATATTTTTGTTGAATATAAAATGTATACTACAAAAAAAATGGTGTTTTCTACTATTTATCTCAGAGAAAGTTTTTTTATGGCTGGAAATCAAACCTGAGACCTTGCATAAATAGGCAAATTCTCTGCCAACAATTCGTATGCTAGCCACACTTCAGAAACTATAACTGCATCTTAGGTACCATCTAACATACGGCCTTTCTTTCTAGGTGACAAAGTAATTCCATTCTTTGCACCTCAGTGTAAAAAGTGCAAGTTCTGTCTGAGTCCTCTTACAAACCTCTGTGGGAAACTCCGGTAAGCCCCCTCCACTGTTAATAAGAGTGAGAGGAGTCTTGTAAGTCATGTAGCTTCTTTTTCAGAGATGATTAATGGATAGCCCAGTCAAATTTGAAGTTTTTTGATGTATAAAACTTCATAAATGGAACTACTCCATCAATAGGCAAAATGTAACCGAAATCTGTCTAGATTGATTATATGTAATTTCTGCACAGTATTCTGTTTAGTAAATACATCACTGTATATATCAGGAATCTTGCTCCAATAAAGGAACGTAAAGATTTTTTTGGAAAAAAAATAAGTCATTTGGCTTATAAGAACAATAAAAAAACCATAGTCGTGTCCTTCAATAAAAGAATAGGTTTATTTGCTGCTATATAATAACACAATGAAATACCATATAATGAAAATAGTTAGATTTAAAATATACATACTAACCTATTTTACACACGTTAAGGGAAAGGAGCAAGACATTAAAAGACATCCTATATATGTGTCACAGAAAGACAGTACCAAAATTTAAGGTTACATGTGTATGTAACAAAAATATGAACACATCACTGGAATGATAAATCCCAAGTTAAAATTGTATCTACTTTTAGGGGAGTGAGAATGAGTATGTAGAGTTACATTAGTTTACGGCAGGGCAACACAGCTTCAGGTACTGAACCCAGATTTCTCACACAGACACAACAACAGTTGTGAATCTTAGTCACCTAAAACTGATGTATTTGTCCTGAATGCTGATTGAAGCTTGTTATTTAAGAAACTAAAACCTGGGCTGGAGGGATGGCTCAGCTGTTAAAAGTGGTCACTAGTACCGTACAGGACTTGGGCTCAGTTACCAACATCTACCAACATCACTAGCCACCTATAACTCCAGTTCCAGGAGATCCAGTGCCCTCTCCTGGCCTCTGTGCCACATACACACATGTGACACATATACATTCACGCACATACACACACGTAATAAGCAAATAGTTTACAAACCGTTTTACTCATATCCATGCCTCTGTTTCTCATCTATAGGAAGATACTAATGTCAGTTTGTAAGGTTGAATTAAAACTATACTTTTTTGCAAACTGTTAATGAAATTATGTATTTAGACAATGGCTATGAATTCTAGTAGTATAAAAAGAGAAATTAATAAGATGTATCACACCACCTTTGAAGTATCCCCTCCAAAAAAACATGAAATATGAATCAGACGTTTCAATAAAAACTTCTAATTTAAGAGACAATGCTGAGACAGAGAAACAGATTAAACCAGCTTTTAGAACAATTCCCAGCAACACTGATAAGGACAGAAATTCTATGGGACCAACAACTCTAGCTTTCCACAAGGAAATTACAGTGTGGTGGGTATAAATTTAAAAAGACATCTTAGTAAAATGCAATGTGCCAACTTAAAGGAATCCTTTAGAAATATGAATACCTCAATACAGATCAGACAGTGTGATGTGGGAGAAGAGTTGTGTATTGCAGAGTGACAAGTGAAGTTTGACTGGACAGGACATGACAGTTAATTAAGCTGGAAGGTCACTGAAGTACATGGAAGGTCATTGTATTATTCTATTTTTAGTTTTACTTGAACTTCCTAGCAGGGAAAAAAAATATTAACAGTATAGCCTTACAAGAGCATCTGGCACGCAGAAAGAACTCATCAGTAGTTTGTTGGTACTAACACTAAAATAGCTCAAAAATACTATGTATGGTGTGAAAAGTACAAATTATTTTCCCAACTTTTCCATTAGATTCCATAAAAAGTTCACGACAAATATATGATATCCAATATCTCTTCTTCACTGTGTCCTTTTCTTTTTCTAGGAACTTTAAATGCCCCAATATTGATCAAGAGCTCATGGAAGACAGAACAAGTAGATTTACCTGCAAAGGAAAACCAATTTATCATTTCATGGGAGTCAGTTCATTCTCTCAATACACTGTAGTTAAAGAAGCCAATCTTGCCAGGGTCGATGACGAGGCAAATTTGGAGAGAGTTTGTCTGATTGGATGTGGGTTCTCATCGGGCTATGGGGCTGCCATCAACACTGCCAAGGTACATCATTAAATGTTATGTTGTCTGCAAACAGAGGTTACTGGGAGACAATGTTGTATAAAGGAGTTAGGATTGTCCTCACAATCTGGCTACACTGCTTATTGCCACTGTAATTAGCTGTAGCTTTTACTGCCTCTGTAATTTTCTGTTTTCACAGCCTGGGGATTGAACCCAAGGCATTGCACCTGCTAGGAAAATGCTATACCAAAGAACTACATCTCCAGTTCAGCCTCTGTGATTAGATGTCGCTAAATAATAGAATCAATAGTTGTGAGCACATTAAGTTATATTGCATATATAAAACTTTGGTTTAGTAAGCTACATATAGATGTGCCCTGATTTAAATAAAGTTCATCAAAACATGACCTCTAAATGGAGAAACCCTACCTATCTTCATTTAGTCACCCAGCTTTCTCCCTGATTCTATAGATTATTTTCCCTCAGTCAATAAGAATTTGCCCATTTCCCATCCTCTTGTGGTTTCAAGAGAGTATGTTCTTGAAAGATGTGTTCCTGAAATTATATTAGAATTTGAATGCTCTTGCAAGGCTAGATTACAAAGAGACAAGATAGCTTGAAATTGAAAAAAAAAAAATGATGTCTGAGGTAGATGCCTCAGACATCCCTGAAGCACTGACTCCACTAGATACATTAGATATAAGTCAGTCTATTGCTAACTATGTAGTTGGATTTTTCTTCCAGCTGCCAGCTCACAAATAATGACACAGAGATTTATTATTAATTCTGAATGTTCAACCTTAGCTTAGGTTTGTCTCACTAGCTCTTATAATTTAAATTAACCCATTTACTTTAATCTATGTTCTGTCATATGCTCATTGTCTCTTCTCTCCATGCTGCTTCCTCTGCATCTGGTTTCTTTCTTCTTCCCAGAGCCCTCTCTGTCCCTGGAAGTCCTGCCTAACCTCTTTCTGCCTAGCTATTAGCCATTCAGCTCTTTATTACACCACTCAGAAGGTGCCTTGGCAAAGACACATCTTCATAGTGTAAACAAATATTTCTTAACATTTCTATCTACCTATCTATCTTCTATCTATCATCTGTCTTTCTATCATTTATCTATCTACCTATCATCTGTCTATCTGTAGCTCACTCATTCACTCTCCCACCAACACCACCACCACTACATCTACCAGGCTTCCCTCAAACCCATGGTCCTCCTGACTTTGCCTTCCAAGTGCCAGAATCACAGGCATGAGCCACACCATGCTGGACTTCCCGAATTTAGATTTTGATGGGTTAGGTTTTCTTTTAAACATTTTATCAAATGTATTTATTTTATGTGTCTGAGTGTTTTGCCTGCATGTATATGCACCATGAAATACATGTGCCTGTGGAAGAGGGCATCAAATCCGCTATAACTGGAGTTAAAGATGGTTCTCAGTTTCCATGTAAGGGCTAGGAATCAAACTTGGATCCTCTGCAAGAACAGAAGGTGCTCTTAACTGCTGAGCCTTCTTTCCTGTCTCCTGGATGATTTTAATCAATAAAAATTATACATGGAGTATAATGTGATGTTCAGATGGATGGATAGACAGAGATAGATAGATAAATCGATGATAGATAGATACACTGTCAAATGATAAAATAACATATCTATTTCCTCACAAAATTACCTACTATAATAAAAACCCTCGACTTGTATTCCCGGCAATATTTAAGCATAGATTAGCTGCTGGTGATAGTCACCAGTCTGTGCAGATTTCCTCAGATGTTTTGGTATTAGCGCTGAGGTGGATGTATAGTTTGCAAATATATTTTCCCATTTCTTAGGTTTTCTCAATTCTGTTGGCTGTCTCCTCAGTTATGCAAAAGATTATTAGACTAATATAATCCCATTGGTCCATTTTTCTTTTGTTTCCTATGCTTCAATTCTTTGTTTTGTTCTGATTTTTTAAACAGGACCTCACTAGGCCCACAATTGCCTTGTTTGATCTTATGATCTTTGCCCCAGATCCTATGCTCTTTAGAATGAGATCCAAGAAATCACTGTGCAGATTGTGGCCATGAATACTTTCCATTATGTTTCATCTAGTGGATTTATAACTTTATCTGTTTCATTTGTCTTTAACCCATTGTGAGCTGAATTTATATATGGTATAAGCGTCAGTTGGACATGGTGGCACCTGCCTTTGATCACGGAAGGCACAGGCAGATGGATCTCTGTGGATTTGAGGCTACCCCGATCTGCATAGGGAGTTCCAAGAGAGCCAGAGCTGCATAGAAACCCTTGTCTCAAGAAAGAAAGAGATAGAAAAAGAAAGAAAGAAAGAAAGAAAGGAAGGAAGGAAGGAAGGAAGGAAGGAAGAAAGAAAGCCTATTTTTTTCTGCATGTTATTATCAGTTTTCTCAGCAGGATTACTCAACATCCTGTCTTTCCCCATTGCATAAACTAAAAGATGTGCAACATCTGTGCTCCTTACTAATTAAGTTTCCAAATTAGGTGACACCAATATGTCGCTTGGACAGATTTTATCTCCTCTTTTTGCTCATTCTTTAATCTAAACAGTTAATCTAAAAATACTAATTAAGCTTCCTCTGTGACATATTTTCTGCTACTCTTCTAAGAATTTGTGCCAACTACATGCTTTCTCTTACCATACTGTGCATTGCGTCTATTTAAGTCAGTGTGAGAAGCTCTTCATCAAAGACTTGGTATACATGAGTCCTCAATAATGTGGGAGATTAAACAAGCCTCTGCCAACACTGGCCAACACAATGGCTCATGCCTGTATTCCCAGCATTAGAGAGACTGAGGTCAAAGGATCACTATGAGGCCAACATAAGCTAAATAGTGAGTTCCAGGTCAGCCTGCTTTACAATGCAATGCCCTGATTCAAAACCAATTCAAGAAAGGGGGTGGTATAAACTAGTGTGCATGGTATTAGAAAAGCAAAACAGCACTGATTTCTGATTAAAGAATCAAAAACAGTTCCAGGGAGAGAGTGCTGTGTGCGCCAGGCCTAGAAGGACAGGGTATACTTTAACTTAAGGGAATTGGATGACAAGTACACTGGCTGAACTCAGGGAGAGATTAAGACACAGAAGAGTGCCACCATATATGGCTATTGTGGAAAATCATGGAAATTAAGCTGAAAGGTAAATAGGAGTCACCAAAACTTCACCAAGTGTGGTATCACATGCCTGTCCTACACAGCACTGTAGAGGCCTGAGCAAGATGGTCTCAAGTTCAAGGCCACTGTGGCCTAATAGTGGGACCATGTCTCCAACCAGTGAGGAGCATCCTTCAGTGCCATGCAAAGACATTCAGACTTCATCCCACCTAATTAGTGACAATTTAGAATAACCAAGTGCATTTATAGAAATGTTAATGGTTAATGGTCTCTCAAAAACAACTGTGCAGCAAAATAAGGTCCATTAGAACCTTATTTACCTCTGACCCAGTCTCGGAGGGGGATGCTCCTTTAGACTATGTGGGCTTTTTTAATTGTTTTCTAACATCACTGAAGGGCAAGGTGAGATAACAGGATTCCTTCCACTTGGGTTTGCTCCTTAAGAACTGCTGTGTCAATGGCCCTTGAATAATTGTACAAATTTTGGTAGGAATGCACTGTCTTCACAGTGGAGGGTTTCACCACTGGATACATCATAGCTTTATAGCAGGCATCTTTACATCATGTGTCTGAGTTATCTCTCCCTCCCCTGAAAAGGGCTGAGAGCAGCAGCTTTAAGTCACCCTGTACTTGTCCTGCCTGCAGGTCACCCCTGGTTCCACCTGCGCTGTCTTCGGCCTGGGCTGTGTAGGTCTTTCTGCTGTAATTGGGTGTAAAACAGCAGGTGCTTCCAGAATCATCGCTATTGACATCAACAGTGAGAAATTTCCAAAAGCTAAGGCCCTGGGAGCCACTGACTGCCTTAATCCCAAGGACCTAGATAAACCTGTCCAGGATGTCATCACTGAACTGACCAACGGAGGTGTGGATTTCTCCCTTGACTGTGCAGGAACAGCTCAGACCCTGGTATGTGGATTTCTCTCCCCATCCTCAGGCCATGCATCTTACTTCTAATGTTTCTCTAATCACCAAATAATAAGGGAAAGGGAGCCATGTTAATAACAGTAGATATCTTTCTTAATATTAATATTTTCAAAGGCCAGAAAGAAAAGAATTGTCAGCTACAACTCATCTACTCCCTTAGCCACACTTTGGGTCAACGCTCACTGCTGTGGCTTCTCTGTTAGTCTGCTTCATGTCACTATGATGAAATACCTGTGGTTTTGGTGCTTATTAAGAGAAAGGGTTTATTCTGCTTACATTTTGGAAGCTGAAAAAAATCTAAACAGCACAGGGCCAATCTCCTCCTGCAACACCACACATGAAAGGGATCATGATAGGAACATGTGTATCCATTAGGCCTGTTAAAGATCCCAACCAGTTATCAACATTGCCACATGGAATACCAATGCATGAATCCTTCAAGGACACTGTCAGACCAAGTCTAAGTCAGAGCACTTCCCAAATGCCAGTGTGGTCTCTGAGCTCAGGCCTCCAAGATGACCAGCATGCCACTTATTTCCACGTGTTTGTTCTTTTGAGGGCTCAGGAAAATAATATTTTCCAAATTTGTTCTCCACAATGATTCCAATTATTTCTCACAGGTAACTTGAGGGTTCCTTTATTTTTACTTAGCTATGGACGTGTCCTCCCCCTTCTATCAAGTCAAGTAAAAAAGGTGACGCGCCACCCATCACAAACAGGTCGTCTCCGTAGTTTTTGACTGTGGTAGTGCCCAGCTTTATTCTTCAGTAGATAATCACCTAGTTTGTACTTTCTCACAACACTAATTTCAATTTTTGTTTGTTTGGGGATGAAGTGACCCCCAGCTAAGTTATTCATCTTCTCTGTTCCTGTTTCCCTAATGTGGGTGACCAGCAGTTGGTATGTTTTTCCAAGTGAGTGACACTGGTTACTAACTCTCCTCTTCGGGGTGGTTAAAAGGGGTAAAAAGCTATAAAGAAACAGACTTCATGCTATTTCCTTCCCTGGGTATTATCTGACCAGAACATTCCCTGGAAGAATGGAGCCAGGAAGGAAGCAATTCAAAAGCCCCACACAAGCCGCCTAACAGCATCTAGCAGGCTGTAAAAGCTGGTAAACATTGACTTTAAGGAAGACAGCGCTTATTCAGGGTTTCTCATGTGTGCTGTGCCCTGTATTCTGCATTTCCCAGCATGCTGCCTATAGTCTCCACATCTGTTCTGTACTTCCTTCCCACAGCTCAGTTCTTACAGGAAAGGCAACCTACCCACCACATTTTTTATTTATTATGATAGCTAGCATTAGACTTTGTCTTAGTTAGGGTTTCTATTGCTGTGATAAAACACATGACCAAACACCATGGAGAGGAGAGGGGTTTTCTGGCTTACATTTCCACATTATAGTCCATCATTGAACGAAGCCAGGAAAAGCTCACACAACGGCAGGAACCTGGAGGCAGGAGCTGACGCAGTGTTCAGCAATGTGAAGCCAACAAAGATTTTTGTAAAGTATCACCCCAAAATTCAAAATCAAGTTGGCCACAAAGGATGTGAACGAAGTTTAAACTTGTCTTCTATATGAGTCTCAAAAGATTTCATCTGTCTGTTTGCCTATGGTTCTACATGAAGTGACCTCCCACACTGAAACTTACATTTTCCATTCTTAGCATTTTTACATCAACCTCAGATTTACAACGTTCTTCATCTCAATGATTAGCTTATGTCTAGGTCTCTTGGGCTACTCTCCCAAGTGGAGACTCAGCAATCAAGGAAGTTCAAAACCATGGCCTCACAATCTCAACAAGGCAGATATAACATGAAGGATACAAGATAGCCATAGTATAAAAACAAAATGTAGAGAAACAAAGTATTCTTTTCTAGTATTTTTGCTCAATTTTAAATAGCATTTGTCCATATTTATCCTACTTTTAAACCTAAGTATCCAATGTGTGACTCATTTCCCAGGCTCTACAGAATCACTTACTAGCTCTCTCTTCATACTTTTCAATATTTTGATCCCAGGCCCCATGAATTTCTCGTTTTAGTAAATGTTTGTGGTAGCTTGCCAAACCATTACTGATTAAAGTTCATGCTCTACAGACTCTTCATAATTCGATATTCGGGGTTCTCCATATACATGTTATATCTTGCAGCCAAACAGTAGTACTTTTACAGGGTAAAATATTTCCCACTTCCTTTTAGTATCTTTTGGGTGGTATTAAGATTACTTTTTTTAGTCAGGCGTAGTGTCTCCCAGCACTTGGGAGACAAAGGCAGGTAGATCTCTGAGTGTGACACCAGTTTCAGGACAACCAGGACTACACAGACAAATAAAACAAAAAGGATTTATTTTTGTAGGCTTTACAGATGATAAAACACTAGAGTCTCAACGTTCAACCAGATAGTGTGATGACCTCCTTAAGTTTAGCCAGTTCTGTAACTGGCAACATTATATAAATTTTCCCTGGAGCACTGTACATAGATAGCCACACTAGAGTTGATTTCTTCATGTGGCCAGGTAATCTTTTGTCTGACTTTTCAGAAAGCGGCGGTGGACTGCACGATATTTGGCTGGGGATCGTGTACTGTGGTTGGAGCAAAGGCTGATGAAATGAATATATCCACCGTGGACATTATAATGGGTCGTTCTATAAATGGAACATTCTTTGGTGGTTAGTTTTTTTATTCATAGTTTTTTTTTTCATTTTCCTCACTATTATATGAAATTATTAAGAATTATTGAATTTTGAAAAGAAGAATAATTTGTGTAAGCACTGAGTATATTAAAACTACTCCAGTATTTGAAAAGTAAATGAAGTTTGTATGGAAATATGACTACAATTTACAAACTGAAATTCAGCTTAAGTAGCTGGGTTTAACGGTCCAACGCTGTAATCTCAGCACTCAAGAGGATGAAGCAGATGGATCATAAGTTTGAGGCAGGCCTTCATATACTGAGTTCAAGGCCTACCCGACTTGTATAGCATGGACCTATCTCAAAAGAAAAGGGGAAAAATGCAAGTGGTATTGAAACAAAGCAACCATTGAGAGGAGCAAAAGTGAAGTTTATTCTAAGTAAGGTAATTCTTAGCTAGAGCAGATAGCAATCTTGAATTTTTCTTATGAAGAAACCCTTCATTATTTATTTACTTATTTTGACATTTTGAGACAGGGTTTCTTTTTTCTTTCTTTTTTCTTTCTTAACATTTTATTATGTAAACAACATTCTGCCTCCATGTATGCCTGAATGCCGCACAAGATCTCATTACAGATGTCTGTGAGCCACCATGTGGTTGCGGGGAATTGAACTCAGGACCTCTGGAAGAGCAGCCAGTGCTCTTAACCTCTGAGCCATCTCTCCAGCCCCAAGACAGGGTTTCTTTGTGTATTTCTGGCTGTCGTGGAACTCACTCTGTGGACCAGGGTGGCCTTGTACCCTGAGATCTAACTGCCTCTGCCTCCTAAGTGCTGGGATTAAAGATGTGTGCCACCACATCCTAGCAAAAAAGAATATTTAAATATAATAAATCCATAAAAATCAAAGATGAAGCAAAGCGTAAGCTTAATGTATTAAAGTAACCCAGATCTGACCTAGCAATTTCACCCTCTTCAACAAACACACTTATCTAGATTTAAACAAACAAGACATTAAACTAAAGGAGCCAGCAGGAGGTGGGCCAGGTAACAAGAGAGAAAGCTCAAGGAGAGGAGATATTAGCAAAGTACATCATGTCATGTATGGGTTCCATAAAGGTGTCTTTAAAGGAGAAAACTTAAACTACTGCTGTGTGTCAAATGGCACGACTTTCTTTATATGACATTGTGGTCAAATTACAGGTTGGAAAAGCGTAGATTCTGTCCCAAACCTGGTTATTGACTACAAGAATAAGAAATTCGATCTGGATGTGCTGGTGACCCATACCCTACCTTTTGACAGAATAAATGAGGCAATCGACCTGATGAACGCAGGAAAAAGGTAAACTGCCAAGTCTATGACTGAGTAGTTAAGAAATCCTTGATGAGTCTTCATTTGTGACTCTGTGTGTGTGTGTGTGTGTGTGTGTGTGTGTGTGTGTGTGTGTGTGTGTGTGCGTGCGCACCATGTGCATATGGGTGCCTGAGCAAGCCAAGATTAGGTGTCAGATGCCCTGGACCTAGAATTACAGGTGATTGTGAGCCATATGATGTGGGTGCTGGGAACTGAACCTGGCTCCTCTGCAAGAGCATCAAATGCTCCTACCCAGTGAGCCAACTTTCTAACCCCAACCTTTAGGGTTCTTCTTTAACCTAACAACTAACCAGATGTCTCTTCAGACTCTCTACATCAAAATCACCAAATGCGTTTACCAGATCAAATAGCCATTTGGAAAAAAAAGAAAGAAAGAAAGGCTTCCGTTTATGCAATACACAGTGCTATGTATATATGTTATGCAGGCAGTAGTGGCATAAACTGATAGATATTTTCCCTTTCACAAAGAATTGTTAACTCAAGCCCTAGAAGGAAAGACTTCTACAGCATAACAGAGTGTTCCGCTGGTCCAGTGTGCCTAAGTCTAGAATTTTTTTCTGTGATTTGACAAGGGGCCTTCATGGCCAGCGCCCTGTGCAACCACTAAGATGTGAACAGAGAGTGGCAGGTATCAGGTATATATAGACCTCAGCTCTCTCTGCCTTGCCTTGTCCTGGGGCTCCTGTAAGTCCCCTTGCCCAACAATTTTAGCTACACTGTGCTCAATATTGGTTCCTAGGTATTAATCTATAGAAATACTCCAAATGAGGAATTTCTAGAGGCTCAGGATTGTGTAAGACTGGGGTTAATTATTTTAGTTAATTTACAGCCTTCGTTAATAGAAGCAAAGAGTGAACACCAAGAACAATGATATTTAGGAGAGAAATAGGGCAAAGAACTTAAAAGACATGGCAAAGACGAGGAGGGATAGTTAAAGTGTGGGGCCTAAACTAAAGTGAAAGTAATGGGAGATGGATGGACGCAGAGAATAAACATTGCAGAAAAAGAAAATGGGCCCATGGGGTAAGGAGCCAGGTTATTTCATGGAAAAGAAACAGGAGAAAATGTTCCACTGACATTACTTTCCCAATTTGCAAACACATTTGCCACAGCATATCAAAAAGTTCAAGAAAAGGAGAAAAATAAATGGTTATTCTTAAAGCGACATTATGTAAACATAGTAGATAAACCCTGCAATAGCAATATCTTGTAAATCTCAACATGCCCACAATATTTGTTAGGGGTTGGGTTGGGAGGCCTGAGAACTTGGGTCCATAGTTCCTCTACCACAGCCCTTTCCCCTGGCATTCTCAGTCATAAAATATATCCACAAGGATTGCTAAGTGGTGGCGGACAAGTGAAAAATGTCACCTTGCACTGTTAGCAGATGGACCAATCTCCCATATTCCACAAGGAATTCCTAAGCAGTTAGTGGTTGAGCAGAAGCTTAGGGGAAGGTCTACGTGAGGTATCATACTCCCTCACTAGCCCTGAGGGAATCACCTAACTACAGATGGACAAGCGGCCACCACCACAAAGGTACAGGAATCACATGAGAGGTCAAGTCCCCCTGCCTTCCTAACTACATAGAGAAAAAGGAGTGAAGGACTCACTCCACAGTACATGTACCTTCCATTGCCTAGGTAGAGAACATTTTTAGGCATGGCACCTGCGTATGCCAACATTTTTCAGCTCTTGCTGTGTTGTCTGAGATTGGGTTTCTGTCCTTGTTCATACACATGGGGATGACTCGGGATTGCCATTGTTGACGTTTTCAGAAAGTGGCATCCAAACACATCAAGCTGTCTCTCCTTTGGCGTTCTACTTCCATAAGAGTGGAACTAACACCTCCTTCCCCAGCTGGGATGCCTTAACTCTCAACAGCACCACCAGCAACAGGGGCCTCACTCTGTCATGTCAAAAGTCCCCCTTTCCCTCCAGTCTGTTAACACTGTCACAGATGTTATTAATGCTATGAATGGAGGAAGATGACAAAAAAGAAAAAATTAGCCAAGCGTCGGTGGTGCACGTCTTTACTCCCAACACTCAGGAGGCAGAGGCAGGAGGATCTCTGTGAGTTCGAGCCCACCCTGGTCTACAGAGCAAGTTCCAGGACAGGCTCAAAAAAACAAGAAGAAGGAGGAGGAGAAGGGATTCCTAACAATGTGGGCATCTACTGAAGGAAGGAGCGAAACAAGCCAGGAGGATGAGAGTGAATATGATCAAAGAACACTGTATACATGCCTTAAAATGTCATAATGGACCCCATTATTACATATAAATAGTATATGTTAATGGTGTACATGTTTCTCTAAAGAAAGATTAGCTCAAACTCTGAAGTGAAAAGAAAAACAAGCTTGTGGACTTTGGATAGATGTTCATATAAATAGTATTTATTGTTTTATTATTATTATTATTATTATTATTATTATCAGCATCCGAATAATCCTGACCTTTTGAAGATGCATGACCTTTGGAATATGATTGGATCTGAACCTGTCTGAAGAACTTACTACTTCACATGGTGTAATGAGCCAAAGAAAGTTTAAGTACAAGTTGACACTTTGTTTCTCAACATAAATTAACTGTAAATTATATAGCAAGTGTACCTATAAAATATATTCAGATGTCCTATATGAAATAACTGATGCTGGGGCTGAGGCTCAGGAATACATTCCTTGCTTCGCATGTGCAAAAAAATAAATGGATGAAGGAATGAATAAGATACCTCAAGTGTGTACAAATAGAATCATATGTTTAGGAACTGTTTAAAACTGTCTTTCAGAAGTGGGGTGGGAAATGAAAAAATAAGTAAGATTGGCTATGTTTTTGTAAGTTAAGCTGGGGGATGAATACATGGAATTTCATTATACTATTCTTTCCATTTTCATCTATGTTGACAGTTTTCCACAATAAAGTAATTTTTTTTACTGGAATAAAACTGTAGTGTGTGTGTGTGTGTGTGTGCATGCACGCACGCACACACATGTGCATAAAATATTATTATATGGTTTCTGTGTTCTAATAAACTATAAGCTATTCGAACACAGATGCTAATTTCTTTTTTAATATCTGTTAATTTCTTTTCTCTTAGCCCCATTTTATAATCATTCACTACAATCATAAGTAATGGGACATCAAAATCTACATTAAAAATATTTTTTTAAAAATCTATACTCTCTCTTGATCTAGAGAGATGGCTCAGCCATTAAAGGCTAGGCCCACAACCAAAAAAAAAAAAAATCTATACTCTCAATTTCTCTTTCTAAAATAACTGTCCTTTTGTCTGTTAATTGTAACAAACTATATTTTGTGCTTTGCTGGACAATAAACAGTAATTGGCACAAACTGATGCTATATTCTAAAGTCAACTAAAAGTAATAAGGGCAAGCAGGGCAGTGGCAGGCACACTTCAATCCCAGCTCTCAGAAGGCAGAGGCAGGCGAACCTCTAAACTTGAGGCCAGCCTGTTCTACAGAGCTGGTTCTAAGACAGCCAGGGCAACACAGAGAAACTCCTGTTTCAAGAAAAGAGGGAACAAAGAACACCGTACCAGTGTGCTTAAAATAAAGCAGATGGGTCTGGAGTGATGGTTCAGCAGTAAGAGCACTGGCTGCTCTTCCAAAAGACCCAGGTTTAATTTCTAGCAGCCACATGGTGGCTCACAACTGTATGACTTCAGTACCAGGAATCCAATGCTCTCTTCTGGCCTCTATAGGCAGCTAGCAGACATGCAGGCAAAACATTCAAACTCAGAAAATAAAAATAAATCTTGCCAGGTATGCTAGCTCATACCGCTAGTCCCAACACTTGAGAGGCAAAGGCAGAGAGACTGGGTCTCATGTGGGCTTTTGAAACTTCAGAGTCCATTCCCAGGAACACACTTCCTCCAACAAGGTCATACCTACTGCAACAAGGCCACACCCCCTAATCCTTCTCAAAGCCCTGGTGACTAAGCATTCAAATATGAGACTGTGGGGACCATTTTTATTTAAACCATTACACCCGTAAACCATGTTTTGAACTCTGAGAGAAAAACATCTCTGAAGCCTTGACTGGGGGAAAGGAGGGCTCATATTCCTGGTTGGTTGGTTGGTTGGTTGGTTGGTTGGTTGGTTGGTATTCCTGGTAGATAGATAGATAGATAGATAGATAGATAGATGGATGGATGGATGGATGGATGGATGGATGGATGGATGGATGGATGGATGGATAGATAGATGATAGATAGATAGATAGATAGATAGATAGATAGATAGATAGAGATAGATTGATTGGTTTGAAACAGGTTTATAGTGTGTATCCCTGGCTGGTTTCAAAACCACCACACATCAGGCTGGTCTCAAATGAATAGGCCATCTGCCTTCCTGTGGCTAAACACTGAGATCAGGTATTCGGCATCTGTCCCCTGGTTCTTGAAGATTGATTTTTAGAAATAGAGGAAAGGTGGTCTGAGAATGTTTCCTTTTTAATTGTTGTGAAGACTAAGACACACTACACAGCAGTTAGCATCTCATGCTATCCCAGTATGTTTTGTCTTCTCTCCTTACTCCCTCTCCTCTCCTTTGTTCCTTGACCCCTAGATTGCTTCATACCCATCTCTATTTAAGACCTGTCCACCACAAAATGCATCATTTCCCTTTGCCTTTGGCACTCAGTGACTTTATTGAAATCTTAACACATGCTGCTACTACTGTTTCTCAAATCTGTGCTTGCAACCTCCTTGAAGGCCAAACAATCTTTAAATATATGGACAGAAAACATGTTTAGTAATAAGTTTGTTCTCATGTGCATCCAAATAATCTATATGCACTCTTTTTGGTTACTTTGGTTTGGGGTTTTGCGGGGTCTTTGTTTTCTTTGTTTTGAGAATTTCATATATGAGTACTGTATTTACAACTGTTTCTGTCCCACTGTCTTTCCTCTCCAATTCCTCTTACTTCCTTCACCTACTTCCTCTCAAATTCATGACATCTTCTTCTACTGTCACACACACACACACACCACACACACACACACACACACACACACACACACGAGCACACACATGAACACGTACTCACATATACAAATAGAATCTGCCAAGTCCATTTAGTATCACTAATATTCTATTGTGTTTAGGGCCAATCAATTGGGATTGGATAGCTATTGGAGGATCCCTTCCTGGAGAAGACTGGTTCTTCCTCGCTTAGTTGCCATTAGTTGCTTGTAGGTCTTCATCTAGGGTGTGCCTTGTAAGATTTCCCCTGTCCACATTGGAATCTCAGCTGGTGGCATCACTGCAGACTTTGTATAGGAGACCATGTTATAAAGACCTCATGGGTGTAGCTCTCTATCATATTAGAAGACACTATCTAGAAGCAGAATTTTTCAAAAACATTTTCTACATTCCTCTTTTCCCTAACCAAGGCCAACCTTGACAACAGATTGAGATCCTATTTAAAAAAAAAAAAAAAAAAACAGACAAGTAATGTAATGCAGTTTGCAAAGAGTAGAATACATGAAAGTCTACATTCTGTCTGACAGCTGGCTCCTTCACTCACTAATGAGTGCCACTTCTTGAAAGGCTAGGTACAACACATACTACAGCATGTCAGTAATGCCAGGCCACTGTAACAGATTAAAACTTGATTCCCTCCAAAGGGGAAAAAAACTCAAACAATATTATAGAAATGGTTTGCTGGGCAATGTACTTTCTGTTGTTGTAAAGAACTATTCTGTTCTTTATTTGCCAACATTTCAGTCTAAAGACTAAAAATTTAAGGCACATATATCATTGACTTTCTTTGGAATATTAAATCTGCATATCAAAATATGTTTTCCCCAACATAACAAGACACACTTGTATTTATATAAGCTGTTTCGTGGGTCTAACATTGAAAATATTTATGTATTCCTGTAATAATGTACAACATTTGAGTTTAGAAGGCAATCCAATCGAATACTACCATGCATTTGTCTGAAAAAGACAAAGGGTTTTAACATAATCACCATGCCTTCTGGCTCCTTCATTTTCAAAATGCTACCATAGCACCCTCTGGTGTTCCTTTTAATTTTCCGTCTCCTAGATGCCATTTTCACTAAGAGAAACTAATCAGGAAGAATAGCAATTTCTATTGACATCAAGGCTATCATTTTAAAAACTCCCTCCATATGTATTATCTAATGTGATTCTCAAACACTTTCTGCCATAAGGCCCCTGTTCCTAAACCTGAGTGCCTTACAGGGCAGCTTCCAGCCACTCACCCCATGGAATGGGCAAGGCAGACTTTATAGTCTGCAGCAAGGGAATCTATTACAGGAACACACACACTACTTTTCCAACTGGCTTAGGAGGATGGTGTCTCTGCAAGCTAAACATTCTTTGTTGGTCTTGGTTTGGTGATGGTTGGTATTTGGTTGGTATACGTGTCCCAAAATGTATACCAGGCTGGTCTGGAACACACTCACAGATAGCCATCTGCCTCTGCCTCCTGAGTACTACAATTAAAGGCATGTGTTGCCAAACCCAGCCAAGGTAAACACTTTCTTGAGGCTAGATGGTGAAACATGAATGTTCTTACTTTTGGGTGATACTTGCTAAAGAAGAGAGAGGTGATTTCACAAGGTTTGGGTGTTCTGACAGAGGCAGAAAGTAAATGTGGTACACCTAAGTGATACCTAGAGGTGTCCATTCCCTTCTTTTTCAAATTGTGAAACATTTCAAAATAAACATTTTGAAGATGAAAATTTTGAGGACTACAAACTTGAGTGAAGATTCAAATAAAATGAAGAAATCACTTTTAAAAACACACCTCTCCAAGAAATCAACAGCTTTGGGTTAAATACCTAGGAGGTCAAGGCCCTCCTTATGGCTGAAGCTGATGTCTGTCCCGAAGCCCAGAGCCTTTGCTAGTGAAAAAGCTGGCACACCTTTCCTTCTCCTACGTCCTTTAACACACTAGTGAATTTGGGACTGTATATGTGTTTTATTTTGTTGCTCTCTCTCTCACTACTGACAGATATTGGACTCTGTAAAATGCCCAAACATGTCCTTTCTAAAGCGCTACTAAACCAGGTTGCTCTTATTCTAGACCAAAAGCCAAGGATAGATCATTTGTCACTGAAGTTTCAAGGTCTGTTTTGTAAGGAAACTATAAACAAGACACTTAGTAGTATAGAAAGAAAACTACCTCCTTCTCTTGGTGCTATTAAGTTAAAAGTGAAACCTCTTGTATAACTATTTCTTTGGGGCATATCATGACCATTGCTGTTCATAAAGCCAAGACCGCTGTGTGACTTACAGAATACCCTGGCCTCACAGTCATGACAACAAACTAAGCAAGACAGTACAGGGATAGCTAAGCGTTGTTGATTACACGGGGTTGAGGGTGGTCACTAGACCCTTACCTGCAGTTCCTTCCTGCCTCCCAGCCACATGTGGTCCTGAGAGATGCTGAAGTACAGAGGAAGTGGAAGGTTGACTGAGAATAAGACTCTATGATGTAGCTTTTCTGATGTCATCATCTGTTCTAGTTTGCTTCTGTGTTGCGTTGATAAAACACTATGACTAAAAGCGATGCATGGAGGGGAAGGTATTCCAGCTTATACTTTCAGAGAACAGTTCATAACTGAAGGAAGTCAGGACAGGAACTCAAGGCAGGAAATGTATTGGAGACCCTGGAGGAATACTGCTTATTGGTTTGGTTCAGGCTCATGCTAACCTACCTTTCTTATACCACCCAAGACCACCTGCCCAAAAGTAGCACTGCCCACAGTAGGCTGGCTCCTCCTACATCAATGAACAATTAAGAAAATGCCTCAGGAAGCTGGAGGGATGGTGCAGCAATTATAGAGCACTTGCCGCTCTTGCGCAGGATCTAGGTCTGGTCTCTAGCACCCACATCCGGAGACACAACTGCCTGTAACTCCAGAGATGCCCTCTTCTGACTTCTGCAGTCTCCACTCACATGGTACACTTATATACATTCAGGCAAAACACTCACACATATAAAATATAAATACATAAATCTTTTAAAAAGAGACACAGACATGCGCAAAATCCAATCTGATGGAGGCATTTCCCCAACTGAGGCTCTCTGTTTCCAAGTATGCCAAGTTAACAACCAAGATCAGCGATCATATTATCCACACTGATATGGGCTTTTCTATGACGCAGCTGACTTTGAGTCAACCACGTACCTGTAACAGACTCCTGTAAGTGAACACATTGGTTCTTCACACTGCCACTTGGGCTAATTCATTTTCTATTTGGGTAAATAGAAGTCTCTCTATATTGCCCAGGAAAAGTCATGCAGCGATCCCTCTGTGCATTTCTGTCAATCAAAAGCAATCTACAGATTTAATGCAAGAATTCCAACATAATTCTTCACAGATCTTGAAAGGACAATGCTCAGCTTCATATGGAAATACATTAAAAACAAAACCAAAAAACGAAACAAAACAAAAAACAGGAGAGCTAAACCATCCTGAACAGTAAAAGAATGGCTGTCAGTGTCAGCATGTCAGCATTACCCCTCTTTACTCCCTCCACACTGCACCCTACCTGGAGCTTACAAGTGTCGGATTAAACCACAAGGAACCTCCAACACATTTCAGTTTCTTGCGCCAGTACTGATGGGATTCTAGGCTGATAAATTGTGATTCTCTGTATTCCTGTCTCTAATTTGGGGCCAGCAGTTCTCCCTGTCTGACTCACTTCTCTAAGAATTGTTAATTCCTCAACGTGTTCAGCTTCTTACTGGAACAGAACTTCTAATCTCCGTATGTGGTGGTTTGAATAAGAATGGCCCCATAGACTCATACATTTGAATGCTTAGTCACCATCACCAGAGAGTGGAACCTTGTGCGTGTGTGTGTGTGTGTGTGTGTGTGTGTGTGTGTGTGTGTGTGTGTAATTTATTTTTTTATTTTTATTTTACATATCGACCCCAGTTCCCATCCCCTCCCCCCCCACTCCACATGTAGGGTGGTGCCTTCCAGGAGGGGTCATGTAAATCTGTCAAGTCATGTGAAGTAGGGACTAGGCCTTCTCTCCTGTCTCTAGGTTAAGGCAGTATCTCTCCATGGGGGATATGCTCCCAAAGTCCTTTTGTGCACCAGGGATACATCCTGGTTTGAGTGGCGCATGCCGGTAGGATTTGTTCAAGGAGGCAGAGGCAGGAGGATCACAAGTGGAACCATTTTAAAGATTGGAAGGTGTGGCCTTCATGGAGGAAATGTGTCATAGGGAGTGGGCTGTGAGGTTTCAAAAGTCCATTCCAGGCCTGGGCCCATGCTCACTTAAGTCTCTCTGTCTCTGTCTCTGTCTCTGTATCTCTCTGTGTGTCTCTCTCTTCCTCCCTCCCTTGCTCTCCTGGTTATGTAGCTCTCAACTACTTCTCCAGCACCACAGCTACCTGCTGTCATGCTCTCTACAATGATGATGATGATAATGGGCTAAATCTCTGAAACTGTAAGCAAGCCCCCAATTAAATGCTTTCTTTTAAGAGTTGCCTTGGTCATGGGGCCTCTTCACAGCAATAGAACAATGACTAACCACCATACTTGTAGAAATCAGTTCCTACTGGGTTTTTTTGTGTTGTTGGTTTAAGGAGAGAGGATGAAAAAAAAAATGCAAAGTTTAAATAATAAAGCTGCAACAGGGGAAGAAATAAGTAATCTCCCCAGAATTTGAATTTGATCCCTATCTTGGATATTATTAGAGTAACAATATTAGATTGCTACCTATCTGGCTCAAAAAAAAAAAATCTAAGAGGAAGAAATGATCAATGTATGTTTTAGAAAAGTCACAAAGAAGGGATATTAATTTAGAAGTGTGATCTGGCATCAAGGAATTTGGGTAAGAGGCTTTCTAAACGGGAAAAATAATAATAATAACGTTAGAGCCTGAACCAGAAGAGCAGCAGCAAGGAGAAAAGAGGTACAAGATGTGAGAAAGTCAAGGCTTGATGACAATGAATGCCGTGCTCAAGGGAGAGGAAGGAGCTGTGTGTAGGGACCTGGGCCAGTTGTTTTTTAAGGGGCCAGTTTGCTAAGACCTCTGCCCCATATTACCCCACCATCCTATGTTGACTCAAGTCTGACCTCAACCAGACCCTCAGGAAGTATGCCCAGCCCGGTGGCCAATCAGGGTCCTACCCAACCACAACTGTCCTTGCTATCTTCAGTCAAACAGATGACCCCTGACACACCTACCACAGTTGCTGACCAGATGTCATGAGCTAATCACTAAGTGACTCCTGCACCAGTCAGGGTCTATACCCAATCCCTTCAAGGAACACCTAAGTGCAGCTGGAATTCCCCTAAGCAAGCTTAAAAGGGACTCCCTGACTCTTCCCCGGAGTCAACACCATTTTTGCTGGACCCCAGCATGCTCCTTTTTTTGTCTCAAGAATAAAGCTCCTTTCTGCAATTACATATTGGGTATGTTCTGGTCATCTGGGGTGATCCCAAGTAATCACTCAGAAGTTTAATATTACTTATAAATGCTTGGCCAACAGCCCACTCTTCTTACTTTTATACTTAAATTAACGCATATACTTCAATGAACCCATAATTTGTATCTATGCTTAGTCACATGGCCTGGTACCGTTTCTCAGTATGGCATTCTCATATTGCTTCTCTGCATTCGCCAGTGGCGCTCTGACTCTACCCTCCTCATCCCCTTATTCTCAGTTTGGCTTTCCTGCCTAACTGTATCCTATTCAGCTATTGGGCAGTCAGCTTGTTTACTATACCAATCAGAGTGGCATATATTCACACAGTATAAAGGAATAGTCCACAGCACTCTACACTTTGGAGGCAGCTTCCTGGAGACAGAGAGCACCCCAAACCTCTGACTGGTCAGTACTCTTTTTGTATCTGGTATCTAAACAAGCTGGGGTTCTACTGAGATCAGGAGGATAGAGGAGGGAGAGGAACATCTCAACCCCTCCACCGGCCATTGTTGGGGTGTGGCTCTGCACCCTTTCA
The DNA here is from genome assembly GCF_943737965.1 of Phodopus roborovskii. NCBI lineage: Eukaryota > Metazoa > Chordata > Mammalia > Rodentia > Cricetidae > Phodopus > Phodopus roborovskii. The sequence continues at coordinate 1,855,751 of NW_026126422.1, read as the reverse complement.
ACATTGGGGCAGAGTTCTGGGCACCAACCACTGGCTCCACATGCAGGGAGGGTTTTTGTTTGTTTGTTTGGTTGGTTGGTTGGTTGGTTGGTTGGTTTTGTCTTGTCAGTTCCATTTACTTGTTGGTGTGTTTGTTGTTGGTCTATTTGTTCTTATAACTGTAGAAGCTTTTTTTCCAACATGGGCCAATTTCCACTAACACCCAAGTACCCCTCAACCCAGTCCTTTCCCATTTTCAGGATTTCTGGAACACTGCTGCTGTTTCCTCAGCCTGCGTCAAGTCTGAGGGGCTCTGGACTTTATGTGCACTGGAATGGTCCGTCTTTCATGCTGACTGCTCCCCAGAGGGGCCTTTTAACCTAAGTCTTGTTCTTAAGGTCCAGAATGTCCTTTTAAGCCACCCCAGACATCCAGATCAGCTTCCCTACACTGTGGCCTGGTAGGACCTCCAGTTTGATCCCCCTTCGTGGCTGAAACCTCTCATTTCCTTGCCCAAGGTTGAGGCCACTCTTTTCCCAGTCCACCCATGAGCAGCAGATGGAAAAGGACAGTGAGCATCTGCACTGCCAGTTCTACTGCTGAAATGGAGTACCCCCCCCCACAACCCCAACCCTGGAGGTGATCCAGTAGACAAACCTGAGATCCTAAGCTTCCATGCAATGGCCCCCTCCCCGCGGCCTCACCCAAACCCCTTGAACCTCAACCCTTCCCAGAATCCCTTATGTACCCGCTCTCCTCCAGTCCTCCTGTTCCTCTGGTGATACCCCCAGTGCCTACCCTGCGGCACACATGACCCAGAAAGGCAGTCACTCTGCCCCTCCATGGCATGGGGCTGCCTGATACAGATAGAAACTCCCATCTAACTTACCAGTCCATCCATACAACTGGAAATTCCAGACTCCCTCCTTTTCTGAGAAGCCACAGGCTCTAATATCCCTTCTTGGCACTGTTCGGTTCACTCATCAGCCTACTTGGGATGACTGTCTTCAGATTCTTTTTCCTACAGAGGAAAGAGATTGGATTCAGGGAGAATGCTGTAAACTGGTTCCCACGGGCAATGAGGCCATCATTATACACAGCCTTCTCCTCAATACAATCACACAAGGGCTGGAACTACAATACCAGCGAAGGTAAGGAGAGAGTAAAGGCCTATCACCAGATTCTCATGGTGTATGTGTATGTGGGGGGGGGGGGGTCTTCAGGCAGCCGCTAGGTGGCCCATAATGTAAAAAGTAAGCCAGGTAATGCAAGAGAAGACAGAGTCACCAGACGCCTTTCTTGGATGACTGATGGTAGCCTACTGCACCTACACTCCCCTGAACCCAGAAGCACCTAAACACGAGATGGCAACCAATATGACCTTTGTTAACCAGGCAGCCCCAGATATCAAAAAGAAATGTCAGTGCCTCAATGGCTTTGAAGGTAAAAGCATGTCTGAGTTAGTAGCCATCGGCACTGAAGTTTACAGCAATAGAGAAATGTCAGAGAACAGACAAACCAGGGGACTGACTTGGATCTTTTCAGCAAGAGATAAGGCTGAGAGGTCCCACTAGGGCTAAATAGGCACCACAGGACACCACGCTTCCTTCTGCCTGACAATGATTATCGGCCAATGAAGGACTTAGGGAAGTTAACAAACAGGTTGAAGATAGTCACCCAACCTTCCCAACCCCTATACCCTCTTGAGCTCCCTCTCCCCAGAGCTGCAAGTTTACTCAGTTCTAGACCTTAAAGATTCTTTCTTCAGCCTAACCCCAAAGGCCAAGGGCCAGCCCATCTTTGCCTTTGAATGGCATGACCCAGCCTGGGGCTTCAGCAGGCAGATTACCTGGCCCTGCACCAAGGATTCAAGAACTCCCTGACCATCTTTGAAACCCTCCATTAAGACTTCAGGGATTACCAAACCTCACACCCTGAAGTGACCCTCCTTTAATATGTGGATAACCTCTTGATTGCTTCCAAGGACCAGAACTCTTGCTTCCAGGCAACTAGGGACTTACTACAGGCCTTAGATCAGCTGGGATACAGGTGTCAGCTAAAAAGGCTCAGTTCTGCATCTCAGAAGTCAAATACCTTCTAAGGTAAGGGATTGCTATCACATTCCCAGAAGCAGACTATCCTGGGTATCCCAACCCCTAAGACCCAGAGGCAGATCTGAGAATTTCTAGGCTCAGCTGGATTCTGCTAATTCTGGTTACCAGGATTTGCTGAAATAGCCAAACCCCTATATGAGGCCACTCATAGGACTGAGGAGTCCTTCCTCTGGACTGAGACCCAAAGGGACCTTTAGAGCCATAAAAGAAGCTCTGCTAAGGGCCTCTGCCCTAGCTTTACCAGACATAAACAAACCCTTTCAACTGTTCATACATGAAAGGGGGAAGTAACTAAAGAGGTTCTGACTCTAAATCTTGGACCCTGGAAGCAGCCTGTGGCCTGCTTATCCAAGTGGCTGGACCCTATGGTCTCTGGATAGCCTTGCTACCTCTATATTATCACAGCCACAGCCTCCTTGGTCTAGGATGCCAAATTATCTCTGGGTCAGCCTCTAACCATAACCATTCCCTACTCAATAAAGGAGGTTCTTCTCAAAAATCCCCCTGATCACCCAATTGATACTACTAGGCCTTGTCCCTCAATCCCCCTCATGTTGGGTTCATCCTAAGTACCTTTCTCAACCCAGCAACCTTACATTCCATGTACCTCTGGATTTCCTCACATTCTCAATAGATCTCTGAGATCTCGCCAGAATGGCCAGGGACACTGGTCTGTATGGAAAGAGCCTGTCTTATGATGACTGCTCTGCAGGTTATGGATGTCATAAATAATGCCTGAAGACCTGCCTAAAGACTACCAAAGTCTGTGTTTGTCCTGGTCTGGCCACCCAAGACTCCAGGGGACCAGGACAATTCTATTGTACCACTTGGGGATGCAAAACTAACACTTCTCAGTATAATAACCAGCCAGACCTTATTTCAGCTACTAGTAATTCTAATCCTTAGGAAAAAGACCTCCAAGCCTATGCAGGGTCAGCTAAATGCAATCCAATTCTGATCTCCATTACAGTGGCCAGGAGACAAGCTAACTAGATGACTGGAAAGACGATGACTGAATGGTTATGATGAAGGTGTCTTATATACCATACAATTCATAGTCCCTGTACATGTGCCTATCCCAGTTGACTCAAATCCAGCTATAAACACCTTGGCTCGACCTACAAAACCATCCTTTCCCAGAACAATCAGCGCCCTTAATAATGTCAGTCCCGCTAGAAAACTCTCCCAGCCCCAAGGACCAATTAATCAAGTTTGCTCTCCTAACAACTATATATGTTTACCTAAATAATTCTCAGTCAAACTGGACCCAGACCTGTTGGTTATGTTTAGACTCCTCTCCTCCCTACTACGAGGGCCTAGCAGTCATGTCTTCATACAAGGAAAATTCTTCCCACATGACCTGCCCATGGGGAACCCACCCCAAGCTTACATGAGGATCAGTCCACAGGACTGGCTTTTGTATTCTGCCATCTAACGCATCCATTCTGGAGGCTTATCTGCCCTCTGCACCTCCCCCTGCTTTATTACCAGCACTTCCATGACCTATTACCTCAAGGCACCTCAAGGCACCTCAAGGCACCTGGTGGACATGCTCCACAGGACTTACCCTATGTGTGCACACCCAGATAGTACGACAAAACTCAGAATTCTGTGTCCTCACTCAGATTGTCCCCAATGGTTCTTTATTATTCGGACGAGACCTTAACAATCCACCCAGCCACCTTCCCCACGGCAGTCTCCAGCACTCCAGAGTCCCACTTTGGTAGGCCCGAGGATAGCTAGGGTGACTGGAATAGGCACTACTGCTCTTGTGTTAGAATAAGAAAACGAATAAGAAAACTGAGAGATCAAGATCTGGCCAAGTTAGAAAAATCTATTTCCCATATAGAGTCACCCCTCAGTTCTTTAGCATAAGGAGATCCGCCCAGGATTAGGCCTCTTCTTTCAACAGGGAGGACTACACCTGGCCCTGGGAGCACAATGTTGCTTCTATGTTAATCACTCAGGGGTATAAAAGAATCTGTCCCTGGTATGTAAAAGGTTTCAATATAGAGAAAAACAAGAGAGGGACAGTTCTAATTGGCATGAGCCCTCGTTCTCATGGTTCCCATGGGGCACCACCTTAATAACCGAATTGGTAGGACCCCTATTGATTCTGTTGGCAGTTCTGATTTGGGGCCATGTATAGTCAACACTATCCTCCTTATCATAAAAGAATGCACCCTAGCAATTAAATTAATGGTCCTTTGCAGCCAATATAGGTCTCTGCCTATAAATGATACAGAATTCTATGAAGTTCAAAGATTTGACTTAGTTTCAACTCAAGGAGGGGGGTGTGGAGGGACCAGGGGCAGTTGGTTTTAAAGGGGTCAGTTTGCTAAGACCTCTGCCCCATTTTACCCCACCATCCTATATTGACTCAAGTCTGACCCCAACCAGACCCTCAGGAAGTATGACCGGCCAGGGGGCCAATCAGGGTCCTACCTGACCTCAAGTAAGAACTGTTCTTGCTATCTTTAAAGACTCTAGCAAACCCCTGACACAGCCACCGTAGTTGCTGACCAGATGTCATGAGCCAGTCACTAAGTTGCTCCTGACCAGTCAGGGTCTACACCTAATCACTTCAAAGAATGCCTAAGCACAGCTGAAATTCCCCTAAACAAGCTTAAAAGGGACCACCTCACTCTTCCCTGGGGTTGATGCTACTTCGGGTCCACCCCAGCATGCTAATTTTTCTGTCTTGAAAATAAAGCTGCTTTCTGCAATTGCATATGGGTTGTCTTCCCGTCATTTGGGGCGATCTATTGGCCCTACACTGACATTCTCAGGTTTCTGGCTGGAGCAAATAGATGGACACACTTGCCATCAACACTGAGATGTAAAGAAAGGCCCCTTTGATAAGAAAATACAAGGCTGGTTTTAAATGAGTGCAGTTTAAAGCACTATGAGATACCCTAGTACACACAGGCATCTAGCAGGCACTTTGCACTTCAAGCCTGGAGTTTAGGAAAGCCACCCCGACTGGAGAACGGAACCCGGTAGTCACCCTGTAAGTATTATATAAGTTAAGTCAGAATGTGAAAAGCGGAGATGACTTCAAAGAGTTTTGGGGAGAACATCCACCCTTAAGGCCTGTCTTCAGGAAATAAGCCTTGAAAATACAAAGAGAATGCGGTGTCTTAGTACGTACATTTCAACAAAAAACTCCCTGTGTACAGGTAGCATTTAGGATTACAGCAAGAACGCCGCCGCATCCTCCGTCTCTGCACACAGTTGATCTACTCTTAAAACGCGCCCATTCTGCTCCCTCAATCCCTTCCTACAAACTTTTCTCCCCGTGTCCTATGGCCCCAGAAATCCGGGGCCCATCAGAAGCTGCTGGAGCCGGAGCTAGGGCAGTTGGTTTCTAGGAGGGGCCCTCTCCCTCAGGATCTCACAGCCGCTGGGGGCAGTGGCGGCTCATCCTGTACCCAGAAGCGCCGAGCATGAGGAAGGACGGCGGGAAGGAAAGCAGTGCGGTCCCCTCTCGTTATGCTTCTAAGCCTCACGTACAAGGACTGCACGGAAATCAGACAGGGAGATACCACAGGGATGCTTTGCAGCGACTCGGTCAGACCAACCAGGAATAGCAAGCCTCTCCGGCTCCGAATAAAACCCCCGCCCTGCCCAGCAGCAGAGCGCGGGAGCCAAAACTCAGGCTCCGCCCTTCCGGTGTTAGCTCCGCCTCCCACGCTCGGCCACGCCTCTCACGCACGGCCACGCCCATCCCCGGGATCCGCTAGGCTCGCTGCGGACGATTTTGCTCACGGACCTCAACTTCGGACATGGCGAACCAGGTATTGAATCGCGCGGTGGGCCCGAGCAGAGGAAGGGCGCTCCCGTGGGGCATGCTGCCGCCAGCCGGGGCAGGCGAGTGCAGCCGCAGCGAGGGCAGCGCGGCTTTGTTTCGGCCCTGAGCTTGGAGAGCAACTTTGCTTTCTGCTGTGCTTGGCCGGAGCCCGTGGGAAGAGGCGGGTTGGAGTAGCTTGACCAGATCGCACTTGCTGGATGGCGTAGCTGAGCACTGGCCGCGCTCAAAACTAGCAAGCAAAGTCAGGCTCTTCTTGGGCCTTCGCTTTCGGTGTGCAGCACCGTGTACATGTTTCTTTAAATCACGTCTTACTGTTCATTAACTTTCAAGCCATCTCCTATAAACCCAGTGGTTTGCAACTTTTACTCTGTCAACATATTTTGTAAGCATCAAGTGAACTAATCAAAACCAAGATCCCTCATTAGGTTTGCTTTTGCCGTAAGGAAGAGCTGAACTGAGTGCAATCGCTGCGGTAGATGCACGATAAAAATTGTATATGGAATTTTAAACTTTCCAAGAACCACATTTAAAAGAATACTCAGGTGTTGGTGGTGCACTTGCCTTTAATCCCAGCAATTGGGAAAGCAGAGGCAAGTGGATCTCTGTGAGTTCGAGGCCAGCCTGGTCTACAGAGCGAGTTCCAGGACAACCTCCAAAGCAATACAGAGAAACCCTGTCTTGGAAAAAAAGAAAATTAATTTTAATGGTATGTTTCCCCAACCTAATAGTCACAGCATTGTTTTAACATATTATCACCATTTTTAAATTGAGATATTTTTACTCTTCTAAGCTTTCAAATTTTACATTTATAGCCAATCTCAGATCACACTGACCTTTTTCTAGTGCTCAATAGCTACATATGGCAAATGGCTAATGCATTAGCTAACAGTACTGTTGGGAAAGAGGGCGACCAAAGAAATGCACCCTGATCCTGAAACTAGGGCCAAAGAAACACACTTTGGCCCCAGAATCAGAGCCAAATCAGTACCTGAATCTGCAGAAAACCAACCAATCCCTAAGTGGGAAATTTAGCCAGCCTGAGCTCAGGTATTGAAATCTGACCAATCCCTAGCCAGGAAAAAATCCCACCTTTAAGAAGCCTCATATAAACCCTGTGTTGTGCTTGTGGCCTCTAGGGCAGCCAACTCTCCAGGATTCCAGGATTCCTTTTTCTTTCTTTCTTTCTTTCTTTTTTTTTTTTTTTTTTTTTTTTTTTTTTTGTGGGAGTGTTCTGAGACAGGGTTTCTCTGTATTGCTTTGGAGCCTGTGTCCTGGAACTAGCTCTATAGACCAGGCTGGCCTCAAACTCAGAGATCCGCCTCCCTCTGCCTCCCCAGTGCTGGGAGTAAAGGTGTACAGACTCTCCTGGATTCTTTCTCCCAATAAATCTCTTAAATGAGGTTTGGGTGAGACCTTCCTTCACCTCTGGAATGGAATGAAGGAAAGAAGTAACACCTTTTGAGCAGAGCTGAGCAAGTGGAGCAGGACTGTATCACTTTTGGGGGGAACCTTCCACTAGCAAAATGGAGTTGTTGCACTCTGGGGGACTGGGGCCCAACTGTAACAACTCCAGTGGGGAAGCCCAAGCTGCCAGAGCAGATCTGTTACACTGGGGAATCCTTTCCCTGGAGCACGGCTGTAAACTAACCCTGTAGCATTCCTTGGCTCCTGAGTGCCAGAATTCCATCTGATCCACTGCAACGCTTACAGTTGCAAGAGATGCTTATGGTATTTTTACATATCCCCCATTTGGATATTTTTTTAGAATCCTTTCCACTGTATAGTTTTGTACTACAGTGGTGTTTTATAAGCTATCCCAAGAGAAAGATTATTATGATACATAATAAGTTTGTGGTTCCTTGAATTATTTACCAAACCTCCTGACAGGACCTGTGTAGGATTTTGTTGTTTTTCTTACCTGGCCTGCCTTTTGTTGTGTTGGGATCAAATCCAGGACCTTGTGCGTTTGAGGCATGTGCTCTGCCACTGTGCTAAGCTACATCCCTAGCTTTTTGGACAAAGTCTTACTATGTGGCTCTTGCTGGTCCAGAACTTTCTGTGTGAGAGCCTCAGATAGAGATCCTCCTGCTTCTCCCAAGTGCTCCTCCCAAGTGCTGAATTTAAAGGTATGCACTTCCACCTAGCGTTGGTGGCATACCTTAAATCCCAGCACTCTAGAGGCAGAGGCAGGTGGATCCCTGAGTTCGAGGCCAGCCTGGTCTACAGAATGAGTGTCAGGACAACCTCCAAAGCAATACAGAGGAATTCTGCCTCAAAAAAAAAAAAATAAAATAAAATAAAAATAAAAAAAGATATGCACTTCCACACCCAGCAGGATCAGTGTCTTCATCTGTTCTTTTCTATACATTGTACAATGTCATGAGCATTTCAATTAGAGCCTTTTTAAAAAATATTTTAATATGTGTGTGTGTGCCTTTGTGTGTTTATGTGCACCACATGGATGCAGAAGCTTGTGGAAGTTAGAATAAGGCATGAGTCCTCTGGAACTGGAGTTACAAGTAGTCCTGAACATATAGATACTGAGCCTGGAATCCTCTGCAAGAGCAGCAAGTGACATCTCTTCAGCCTTTCAAAAGTGTGGGGGGGGGGGTTCCAGGGAATGTTTGAGATGGGATCTTTGTTTTGTTTTTTTTTTTTTTTGAGACAGGGTTTCTCTGTGGCTTTGAAGGCTGTCCTGGACATTGCTTTTGTAGACCAAGCTGGTCTCGAACTCACGTATATTAATTATGTGAAACCTAAAAGAACAATTCTCCATTTCACACAGAGGTATACATTTCCTGTGAATGTGTTGTTCATTTTATTTAGTTTTGTGTGTGTGTGAGTTTGTTGTGTGTGTGAGTATTTATGCATGGTCACGTGAAGGTCTGAGGCTGACTTCTGCCGTTTTCTTCAATCACTCTGCACCATATGTATTGAATCAGGCTCTTCACTTGAACCCAGAGCTCAACAGTATGGTTAGTCTAGCCAGCCAGCTTGCTCTGAGGGTCCCCTATGTACTGCCTGAGTGCTGGGGTTACAGACAGGACACTACATCCAGGTATGCTGTGAGGTTGAGCTCTGGTCCTCATGCTCACAAGGCTGGGCACTGAGCCATCTCCCCAGCGCTGGTACCTGCAGACATTAACATTCATCATTATCTGAATTGCCCGTGAAGTAGTTATTAGTTTAGGAGGATAAACTGTTCATTTCCTTTCCCCTGCTTCAGGTGATCAGATGCAAGGCTGCAGTGGCCTGGGAGGCCGGAAAGCCCCTCTCCATAGAGGAGGTGGAAGTGGCCCCTCCAAAGGCTCATGAAGTTCGAATTAAGGTAATGTTACAGCAAGGCACTGTGGGGAAAAGGAAGAAGGCATTGGAAGCCTTCCAACTGCAGAGCCACGGTCTCTCACCCACCCTCCCATCATCCGGTATTGGTCCGGGGCTGAGAAGCCAAACCTCCAGATTAGTGGACTACAGTGACGTAACTTTGTGTGGTTTGGGTTTAGGGTGGCTTTATATGATCCTCTCCCTTCTGCTAATCCCATAATTCACGGTGTGGTGTATTAGAGTCAAAGAATACACATGAGCTTCTCCAGAAAACTGGAGAAAGGTCCCTGATTGATTAGACCAGTAAACAAATAAAGTTCCCTTGCCTGGAGAGCTTAAAAATGCCCTGCCCCTGGTGGACAAGGCCCAGTTCAGTGGGTTTGTTAGTCCCCTGCTTACCCGCCGCTGTGAGTAAGAAGAGGTTACCCCTAGAGAGAGGCGGAAGACAGCATTCCCGAGAGACCTTTGACACCTTAACATTTATGAAATGTTTTACCCTCTGCTCTGGGTTTTGTTTGTTTGGATTTTTTTGTTTTTTGTTAAGTTAATGCTTTAAAGTAATAACCATTCCATATGTTTTGTTCCTTAATATTCTGGAAAAATGTTCTTGAAGGAAGAGTCACCGATCTCTTGCATCATCGTGCCACCAGAACCACTGTGCACACCAGCCTGTGTCCCAGGGTTCACAATCTGATTGAGAAGCACAAAACCTAATGCTTTTCAAGCTCCTTTTCAGCCAGGATCTAAGAATCTGAACTCTTATAATACTTTGTGTGTTTCTGTTCATGAGCAAAAGTTAAGCTGATGGGCGCTTTTGCCGGTAAAGAAGACAGTTTGGCCCAGTGACAGCTTTCATCCCCGGGAAGCTGGTGGTTTTCAGCAAAGAACGGGCACGTAGGACAGAAACAGAAAAGCATAAACATAAGCTTTTGCCTTTAATTGCTTTTTTCTTTACTGGATATGTGTATGTGCCTCTGAGTCTGTATGTGCCAGGTGCATGCAGGAACTTGAGGAGACCAGGGGGTGTTGGAGCCCAGAGGAGTTGCAGATGGGTAGGAGCTACCAGATGTGGGTGCTGAGAACCAAAAACCAGACCATCACCAGAGCAGCAATCACTCTTAATCACTGAGCCATCTTGCCAGCCCCAATATATGATTATTAGAAGCCAGGGAGAGTCCGGTAAAATTGCGTATGTTAGCAAAAAAAGACTCTATTCCACTAAAAACTCTGAGTTTTGGCAGGGACCGGACAGACAGGCACCCCTCAGAAAGAAGATCTTCTTAACATCACATCCCCGGAGTCAGGGAGCGCAGCAGTGAGGTGCCCCCCCCCCCCCCCCCGGCCCGCCCATTTTGTTCGTCTTTACAACTGAAGACACATCGCTGGTGAAGCCGCCAGCTTTTCCTCTGCTTGTTCACATGCACCTAAAAGGAAAATAGCTATGCTAGGCCTCCTTGCAAATTAATGCACCACCATTCTCGTTACTGCCAAGAAGTCTGTCAGGTCTAAGACTTCTAAACACGCTGGTTTTAGAGGAGTAAAATTGTAAAAGAAATGTATCTAAAAATCTGCAAAATGTGGTATGTCCAGCTGCATGTGCATGCTTAGTTGCTGTTTCTCTTTAACATCCTGGTAGATCATTGCCACCGCCGTCTGCCACACTGATGCCTATACCCTGAGCGGAGCTGATCCTGAGGGGTGCTTCCCAGTGATCTTGGGACATGAAGGTGCTGGAATCGTGGAAAGTGTCGGTGAAGGGGTGACTAAGGTGAAGGCAGGTAAGGAAAGTATTTAATCCACTCCTAATGACTTCGGCTTGTTTGGGTAGGGATGGTATTGTCTGGTTAATATGCAGCTGTTCATTTATTTATGAGCAGGTCATCACCTAAGAAAGTTGTCACAGTTAGTCTCACTTTTCTTGGAAGTACAAATATTTGGATTCACTTCTTCCTCTTTGATTTTGCAGGCTGCTTTTCATTTGAAACTGTCTCAAGTACATTACCAAAAGCAATTTTGGCAAATTAAGCAAGAATATTTAGAGATGCATCAACGAATTGGTGTTCCTGAAACATACCGACCTCTTTATCCTCCAATTATTTAGAGTTTCATTTAGTTCAAAAACTTTGAAACCTACCTGTTTGTGCATGGCTGGCTAGTGTCTGGACCCTGCCCTTTAGATAATGGTTCTAGGCTTTGAGGCTTTTTCTTTGCAGAATTGCATCACTTGTTGAAATGAAGAGGGCTGCTGTGTTCACTTAGAGCCAGCTGCGTCATTCAGGGTAATGACCTCACATTTGTTTCCCAGGTGATACCGTCATCCCTCTTTACATCCCGCAGTGTGGAGAATGCAAATTTTGTCTGAATCCTAAAACAAACCTTTGCCAGAAGATAAGGTTAGTATCTTTTTTTTTTTTTTTTTTTTAATACGTGGGTTTACTCTGTGTGTGTGTCTGTTGCACATGTAGGGGCCACAGCAGGACATCAAAGAAGCTCACCCCTCCCTCCCCTCTTCCTCCCTGTTGCATGACAAAACTCCTGGGGAGATGTAACACATGTGTCTACTTAGCCCACATAAGGAACCCACAACACATCAAAGTCCAGCTTGGTGAAATGAACCATGAGTTGTATTGGGGTCCCTTATAGGAATATGGGTGAGGGATTACTTACAGGAGCACAAATACAGAAAGACAGTTGCATCACCAAAGCCCACACCAGCATGGATGACAGCTCACAAAGGCTGGGAACCTAGAGCACGTAGCACAGCCTACAGCCAGATAAACAAGTTAAAGAGTGTCCTTTCCAAGTGACTCAGATGCTCTAAACCTCTTCCAGGCAGCTGCTTGGGTCTGAGAGTCTTCTCTGCAGCTTGGCTGTCTTGTCTCAAGGGGACTCTTAACTTTCATTGCTCACTCTGGCAAGAAGGGGCCTAATGAGTCTGGCCAGTTTCAGGAACTTCCTGAAGCTATTTTTGGGTTGTTTGCCCTCCTGCTTGAGGAGCTTCCTTGCAGAATGAAACGTTTCAGTTCAGAGGAAACTATTGCACAGCTTCCCCGTTCTATTCCTTTGAGACAGGGTCCCTTAAATGGAAGCTGTGCATTTCAGCTCCTGGGCCACAGCTCCTGTCTGCCTGACTCCCTTCTTTCTCTCCTCCTGCCCTCCCCCAGCACCAGGGTTACAAGCATCTGGAGTCAGGCCTGATGTTTTACATGGGTTCTGCAGTTTGGACTCAGGTCTCCATGTGTACACAGTAAGTGCTTATAACTGCTGAGCCATCTCCCCAGCCCTGTTTTATTGTAGTCTTAGAATAGATCTTATTAACAGTAAGTATGGTGTTAGAGAGATGGCTCAGTGGTTAAAAGCACCTGTTGTACTAGTTGCTCTTCCAGAGGACCCAGGTTTGATTCCTAACACCCACATAGTAGCTCAACAACCATCTGTAACTCCAGTTCAGGGGTAACTGACACCCTCTTCTGGCCTCGAGGCACCAGACACACTCATGGTGGGCATAAATACATAGATACATACAGGCAAAATACCCATACACACCCAAAAATATAATCATCACAGCAAGTAATTATGTGGTGATTTATACAGTGCCTTTTTTCAGGAGTTAATTCTGTCTTTAAAGAGGCCTTGCTGTCAGTGTTACTAAGCTCTGTCTTTTCAAGGATGAGAAAAACCAAGATTCACCAGCCATTATGATCTAAGACAGGAGCTGGTTACCAGGAATGGTGGTCCACACCTGTAATCTCAACACTAAAGAAATGGAGGCAGGAGGGTCACAGCCCAGACTATACAAGTATGGCCTTGTTTCAAAGACCCAAAGAAGGGTGGTGTGGGTAGGTGGTCAGAGTTTTCTGAGTACATTGTCTTCCTGTAACAGCCAGCTAAATTGGCAAGGAAAGACTTTTTTTTTTTTTTTTTTTTTTTTAAGTGAAATGAAATCGTTTTTATGAGCTATTTTATTGTGCATTAAATCAAAGTAATAAAAGTTACCCGAAGGGCATTACGTGAAGCCTACAAGAGATAACAAACCCCTTGACACAGAGAAAGTTGTTCTATTATGAGGTGTGGCATACCACCTAAGGACCCTTGAGACCATTAGGCCTTGTTTGCTGCTTTTTTTTTTTTTTAATTGAGGTAGAGCATACATCCATACAGTACTCATGGTACACAGATTGTATATGTGCAGCCCAGTGAATGTTTTCATGTATACATGCCTGCTGGATAGACCCTTCTCCCAGATACAGGTGGGGATCTCTGCTGGCACCTCTCTGGGTCCCTCATGTCCCTTCCAGACCCATCCCTGACTCCTGCAGAGGTCGCCACTGTCCTCTGCTTCCCTGTAGAACTTTGTGTGGTTGGATCATGCGGCATGTGCTGTCAGGTTTCTTACATTTGTGTCTCGGCAGTGTGTAAGTTCCTGTGCCCATGTCTACTTTTGTGGTGTTCTGTCGTATTCCACTCCAGCCACCAGGGTTTGTTCATCCGCCTGTTGGTGGACATACCAAGGCGGGCTGTTAACATTAGTGCTGCCTTCTTACCTGTTTTATTTGGGTATGTACTGTCTCTAGGAGGATTCCTGTGATTTGATTGGCTAAGGTGTGAGAAGCACACACACACACACAGCTTTCCAGTGTGAGTGAAAGAGTTTCTACACCTACAACAATGCATAGACCTGTTTACTCCTGTTTTTTTTTTTTTTTTTTTTTTTTTTTTTGTATTTATCTGAGTTTATACCAGGTTATTGTGCTTATTAGAAATGATAGGTATTGGGCCTGAGAAGATGGCTCAGTTGGGAAAATTCAGATTCCCCAGAAACCACATCAGAGCTACCTGCAGTAGCACAAGTATGCAATCCCAGCACACCCTAGGAACAATCAGTAGGGTCAACTCACCCAGCTAACTAACTAACACAGTAGCAAAGAGACCCGGTCTCAGAGAGACTAAGAGCAACCTCAAGGTTGTCCTCTGACCTACATACACACACACACACACACACACACACACACACACACACACACACACACACACACACACACACACACACACACACAGAGTTAACCCTCACACCATTGGATACAGTGCTTGCCGTGCATTCTGATTTTTGTAGCAATAATCTACCAGGAAGATGCTGCTGCTTCCCCACACTGTAGTGAGGCACCAGAAGCTTGGAGTAGTAGCTCAGGGCCACCCACATCTGGCTAAGCTTGTATTCCTAAGCAAATGCCAGTCCCCTGCCTCTCGTAAGATAACTGAGTTTGGGAGGTGTTTGAGAGGCGTTTTGCTTGTTTGGCTTTCCCCCTAGTGGTAATTCACCACAGTCAAAGAGAAAGGCCAGCCTTGGTGGTACTGATGCACACCTTTAATCTCAGCACTCAACGTAGAGGCAGGTGGATCTCTGTGAGTTTGAGACCATCCTGATCTACGTATCACCCACAGCTACACAGTGAAGCCCTGAGAAATGTTACCCTACTGAAGCCCCGGGGAGGCGCCTTTGTTTCTCACTAGATGAGTTGGATAATTTGTTTGGAATCTTATATAAATTCTAGTTTGGGCTCCATCATTTATGAAGCTTTATTTGCTTGTAAGTTTTTATCGAGTTTTAAAATAATGTCATGGAAGTTGAAGCTGTTGGAATCTGTTCAGTTCTTATGGCACAATTTAACTGAGATAGAACACAGGGTTGGGGGGATACGCTGCTTATGGTATACAGATCCAGGAAGGACAACAAAGCCGAGGGAGATCAGGGTTTGTAAGTATCTACTAAGGTGTTTTCGGAATTCAGAAAGTTGTTAATGCATTAGAATGGCAGCTCTCAACCATTGGGTCACAACCCCTTTGGGTGGGGGGGGTCAAACAACCCCTTCATAGTGGTCGCACTTCAGATACCTGGAATATCACATATTTTATGTTACCTTTCATAATCGTAACAAAATTATAATTATGAAGTAGCTGCGAAAAAAATTTCTGGTTGGAGGTCATCACAACATTAAAAGGGTCACACACAGCATTAGGAAGGTTGAGAAACACTGCATTGAGGTTATGGGTTTTTGTCTTAGTATACTTTTCTGAGTATTGGCGGCTCATTATTTTTAAAACTGATTTTTTTTTTCCTATAGTTAAGGAAATAAATCTCCCTTCTATTTTCCTTTTCCTTTTTTCTTCTCTAGAATCACTCAGGGGAAAGGGTTAATGCCCGATGGCACTACCAGATTCACCTGCAAAGGAAAGCCTCTTTTCCACTTCATGGGAACCAGCACATTTTCAGAGTACACAGTTGTGGCTGACATCTCCGTTGCTAAAATTGACCCTTCGGCACCTTTGGATAAAGTCTGCCTTCTCGGCTGTGGTGTTTCAACCGGCTACGGTGCTGCTGTGAACACTGCCAAGGTAAGAGACTGGCCTGGGTGGGTCAGTGAGACATTGCTGGAACACTGGCCATCCTGTGTTCTTGGCATGCTGCTTATGTACTGTCTTTGATGACAGGTGGAGCCTGGTTCTACCTGTGCCATCTTTGGCTTGGGAGGAGTCGGATTGGCAGTGATCATGGGCTGTAAAGTGGCTGGTGCATCCCGGATCATTGGTATCGACATCAATAAAGATAAATTCGCAAAGGCCAAGGAATTTGGAGCCTCCGAATGTATTAATCCCCAAGATTTCAAGAAACCCATCCAGGAAGTGCTCATTGAGATGACAGATGGGGGAGTAGACTTCTCCTTTGAGTGTATTGGCAATGTGAAGGTCATGGTGAGTGTGTGTACGTTCATTCTTTTTGTGCTTAAAATACTTTCTTAAAATGCAGGTTCCTTAGGATTAATGGTTGTTTTGTTTTGGAAGGAACAGCTTTGATAGGAATTAATTCTAAAGAAGGGGGGGTGATAGCTTCTTAAACTATTTGAGTGGGAAATGATAGAAGGGATCAGAGAAAGATGAACAATAAAAAAATGTTTCTTTGCCTTTGAGTGTATGTTAACTGCTTATCTCATGAAATGAAAAGCTAAACAGTGTGAAGAACATGAGCTTTGGGATTGGATACAGGCACATACATCCTGATGCTGTGAGCTGAGCAAAGGATGCGGATTCTTTTTTTTAGGATGCGGATTCTAACAGACAAAATAGTGACTGTCTTACACTTACTTTTCACAGCTTCTTGCACTAAATTTTTCATTTTAGACCTTATACGTATGAACGGTTTGCCTATGAATATGTATGCACACGACATGTGTACTTAGTCCCCACAAAGTCAAAAGAGGTCATCGGACCCTCCAGAACTGGAGTTAGGGATGGTCGTGAGCCCCGTTGTGGGTGCTGGGATCCGAAACCCAGTCCTCTGTAAGAGCAGAAAGTGCCCTAAACTGATGAGCTGTCTCTCTAGCCCTAAAATCTTTCATTTTAATTTGAGTTAGGGTTTACTTTTATTTTTAAACTGATATTTAAAAACATAAAACTTTGCCGAGTAATAATCAATCTTTGTACTGTTTTCATATGTATGCCTAAATGGGGAGGCTTTGAAGGCTGTCGGGCTTTGTTTAGTAGGAATAGCAGCCGGCAGACACTTAGGCTATGCTACAGCAAACATGCTGTTCCATCCTTGTTTGGGTCAGGCCTCCCCAGTCCTCCCTGATCCATTTCATCGCCCTCTTCTTTCCTCTCAGGAAGGAGTTTTTCTGGCAAAGAGAGTTCATGAGGAGAGAGGAAGTCATCTCTAGGAAGCTTGGCCTTAACTTAATGCGGCCTTTGCGAATGGCATTGGCAGGTTTAATGATGTGTTGGCGTGTCTTCCTTTAGCTCGCCGCCTTCTGCCTCCTCGGTGCCTGACAGTCAGGGTTGGATGAGGTGATGAGTGTGACAGTTGTGAAAAGTGGGTTTGGCTTTCGGAAGCTGTGTTGGTGGTGCACTTAAAAGGTCTTCTCATCGAGTAAAAAGTAAAATTAGCACGGTTCTTCTAATCCGACAGGATCCCCTGGCTCCAATCTTGGGCCTTGGTCCCCTTCACCAAACAGTGTTATCTTCTAGCCATGTTTCATTTTCCAGATGAACTTCTAGGATCTGCCCTTGAACCATCTTTCTTCCATTGCAGCTGTCTGTCTTTGTGTCTGTCTTTGGGACCAGTCTATCCCCCATGACCCTGGCACTCCATGCACAGACTGAAGTTGCTGAGCCCTTCCTCGTGCCAGCTTTTGAGTCCCGATTTGCACCCCAGGGCTGAGACCACAGGGTGTGGCACTTGAGACTACACTGTCAACAGCTCCTTCCTTCCATCCTTGCCTTCACATTGTCACAGGTGCCTGCAGAGATGTGTTCTCCTGGACCTTCTCCAAGGTTACTGAGCTGATGTACATTTCTGTCTCTCCTTTCTCCCTCTTTCCTCCTCCTCCAGAAGCCATCATCCATATCGGAACAGTCCCCACCTGCACCATCCTTAATTACCTGCCCTCCTCCCTTGTCATGTAATTAATTCCCTTCTGTCGGAATCAATCTCCGAAGCTTGAGAAATCTGTGTAAGCCTTTCTTCCTGGTTTGGATTCTCTCCTGGCCTTTTAGTTCTTCCTAGGTGGCACTGGGTTTGACTGCCCCGCCCACCCAAAGAAACAACCATCACAGTAAGTGGTTCTCTAAACCATTTTCCACAGCTAATGAGAGCTGAGGCAAGAGGGGTGGACAGCTCAGACGGCTTCTGCTCCTCCTCTCGTGGAGAATTCTAAAGTGTTCCTCTGTAATCTTTCTGATTACTGTCATTCTTACTGGAATAAGGTGATGTGTTGTGGTTTTGAGGCTCAGTGATGTGTTGTGGTTTTGAGTCTCAGAAGTGACTAGTGGTGTTTAACATGTTTTTTCACATGTTTTCACGTATCTACTCGCCATCTGTGTGTGCTTTGGAGAAATGTCCCTTTATATCCCTTGCCCAGGTTGTTTGGCATTTTATTGTTGGGATTTTAGGGGTTCCTTGTAATTTTACAAATGATGTGTGCGCCGCATCTGCGCTCTGTTGTTCTCTGCTATGCAGAAGTCTTTTTATTTGCTGTGTTCCATCTGTTTGCTCTGCTTTCACTTCCTATGTTGAGATCTTATCCAAGATTTTATTTATGTATGTATGTATGTGTGTGTGTGTGTGTGTGTAAATATATATATATATTCCCTATTAAATATATTTACGTACTTCCCCTACGTTTTCTTCTAGTAGTGTGATAGTCTCGGATCTTAAATTTGAGTCCATTTGTAGTTAATTTTTTTAATAACTCATGAGAGAAAAGCAGTCTAGATTCATTCGCTTTCATTGTAGATATAGGGTATAAAATTAAAAAAGAAAGCAGGTAAAAGCCTTGTTCAATTTTTTTTAATATTCGGGTTAATTTTTAAAGCTGCTTGTTAAAATATAATTGCTTGATAAAATTACGACTGAACATTATTTGGGAATGTGTTGCCATCTTTTTTAATCGCCCTGTGTCACCCTTCCTCCTCTAGAAGGTTTTGGGGAAGAGGGCATTCTCAGTGCAGTTCATGGACATCTGTGATTGCATCTTATCTCTGTGCTTGCAGAGAGCAGCCCTTGAGGCAACCCACAAAGGCTGGGGAGTCAGTGTGGTGGTCGGCGTAGCTGCTTCGGGTGAAGAAATCTCCACTCGACCATTCCAGCTGGTGACAGGACGCACGTGGAAAGGCACTGCCTTTGGAGGTAACGCCAGGGATAAGTAGATTTTCTCTACTCTGTTTCCATTGGCATAATTTAAATCCCAGTCTCATTTTCTTGGATTAACACAAATGATTGTATTTCTATCATGGATTGTTTCATGGGAGACTTGAGGAGAAGGCTTGCAGAATGCACCAGGCTGCTGGTGCTGGGGAGGCATTCTGCTTCTCCTGGAGTAAACAGAACCAAATGATACAGGCTTCCAAAAGAAGAGCCAGGTGTAGCACTGCAGCATTTAATCCTAACACCTGCGAGGCACAGGCAGGCGTGAGGCCGGTCTGGCGTACATACTGAGTTCCAGGACAGCCAGAAACCCCGGCTCAAAAAAAAAGGAAGGAAAGAAGGAGAGCAAGCAAGAATGAATGAGCAGAAGTTGGAGGCAGGCTGGGTGAGCTGTCCCAGAGTTTCTTGTGTGGATTTAGTTGTCATGGTTACCATAGTGCTGGTTTCAGTAGTAACCAGTACTGAGTCCTAAACTGAAATACAGACAAAAGTCTTTAGCAAAATTAAAAGCTATTAAACTGATGATCCTCACACGTAGGTGTGATCCTAAGAGGGGTTAGTCGTTTGTTTAGTACTATCTAAGTGCGGGTAAAGGTTGGGCAGTCTTTTCGTGGTGCTCAGCTGGGGAGAAGATAGCAAAACATGTCTCACAGAGCCCAACTGTTGTGAAGAATGACCTCCATGGTTCTTACAGGCTTTCAAAACTAAACAAACCTATCCTGCCATCTTTGGGGGGGGGGGAGGGGCTATAAAATCCCAGGCACTTTGAATGATCAGTTTAAGAGAATGTATGTCAAGATCCCATACCTTGTATTATACCAGCTTTTTTGAAACCCACAATAAAAGCCTTCAAATATATGCTAAAATGAGGGCATGACCAAAATTTCCTTTAGGATTAAACTGTTTACAAGATGTCAGTCTGATTAAATGGTTTCTAGTGTCTTGGAACTGTTTAATGGCACATGCTCCTGAGGGCACCATACTCCAGGAGCTGGATTTAAAGGGCCTTTGAAGCCAGAGTTACACGGACTAACTAGGCAAGTGCTGCCTAGCAGATTTATAAGCTGTTTGTTTATGAGGCAGAGTTGACCAGGCTGGCCTTGAACTTGCCACTGTAGCTGACCTCTCAGGTCTATCTCACCAGGCCCAGTGTTTAGTAACCCTCATATAGGAAAATAGCAATTAACTCTGAAGTATTTACTTTTTCACAGCTCAGGGTGTGTCTGATTCTTCCCACATGCCAGTTTTAGCATGTTTCATTCCCCTTGAATTCCACTTAACCTTTGAACTTTCTTGGTGTCACCCAGGAAAGGAACATGACTAAGCATACTGGAGAAACTTGTTACATAAATTATCCTGAAGAATGTGATTTCTTTCAGGATGGAAGAGTGTGGAGAGTGTCCCAAAGCTGGTGTCTGAATATATGTCCAAAAAGATAAAAGTTGATGAATTTGTGACTAACAATCTGCCCTTCGACCAAGTTAACAAAGCCTTAGACCTGATGCACTCAGGGGAAAGGTGAGTTTTAGACTTAACTGTGCAATACAGAATTCGTAATGGCCTGATCCAAGAGGGGGTCAAAACAAATAGAATGTCAAGTGATCTAAAAATTCACCACTCAGGACTCAAAGGGAGACCTGTCTGCTGTCAAGCCCAATGACTTGAGTTCAGTGCCCAGGTCCCACACTGGAAGAAGAGAACTTATCTCCACACACACATACCAGGTTTGTGTGTGCACGCGCACACACACACACACACACACACACACTCACCACTCACACTAAATAAATATAACTCTTTTAGTTCATCTGTCAAATTTTATTCCTCTTGCTCTGTCTTGCAGCATTCGAACTGTTCTAAAGATGTGAGTTCAGAAGAGAACATCCTGTGCTTTCTTTCTCCTGTGATTGGATAAGAACAGACTGACAGATCTGCTAGCCCTTGAGATGTCACAAACTACTAAAGAAATGTGTGTAATCATGGCTCTAATCAAGGACGAGGCAAATAGTCACAAACAAGTCACTTTTTTGAACTCTCCACATAAATAATTGCGGCTCATCAAGAAATATTTTAGCATAATAAAAATGCTTTCTGCATTTGTATATAAGTTGAATTTCTTTAGGCCACCTGGTATGCCATCTAGAAACAGTGCTGACCCCAAAGAAAGGCAGATTTTTAATTCATTCACTTGGGTTAACAACAGCCAGGCAGCCTGGCTCCACATGGCTTCTTTTGGTGGAATTTTGAGAAAACGGTGTACTCAGTCAACTGGACACTGACAATTCCGCATGTGTGACCAGTAAAGGCCTTGCACAATGCACCACGGGATTTGCTCCTGCTTCCGCGTATATGCAACTTCTCCAGAGAGCCCACAATGAGGTCACACTGTGATGACTGCAGAACAGTGCTCAGTGGCATGACCTACCCAGCTACTGATACTGCAAATGTGCTTCACAGTCACATTGCCATTTAAGCTGTTGCTAAGCCGTGCACAGAGACAGAGTGTGTCCCCTTAGCCACACAGTTAAAGTTAGATCCCTGGTGTCTTGGTCCTGCTTCTCTCAAGACAAGATACAAACGCACTTACAAGTTCATATTACAAAGATGCAAACAAGCAACTTTGGCTTGTTACCGGGAGTTGGGTGGGAAAATGGTACCTCATTACTCCAGAAAAAAATGTAAGTTTGACCGATAAAAGCTGTACATAGGGATCTGTCAACCCTCTTCACAAGTTTCTTTCAGTAGATGGTAATTAAACAGATCCTCAACTGGTCAACGTGCAGAGATAAAGACTGCTCAACCCTAAATGAGAGGCTCTGAGAGTTTGTGGAAGATGGGGTGCAAAGACTTTAAGAGCTAAGGATGGTAGATTATTTCAAGCAAACTTCTCCAGGTACAACCTAGGAATCGCATAGGAATTCAATGCGGTTTGTGACAGCACACAAGACCTGCACATGGCCAAGCCGAAGTGCCAGCATGGAGACAGGGAAGTAAGCACAGAATCCCATCATTAGCTAAGGAGCTCTTGTGGCATGACCCCTATGCTCACATTCTAGGGCAGGCCTCCACTCCGAGCAAAAAACACAAAAGTTGGGTAGGAAGATGAAGGTGGATCTGGGAGGTGGTGGGGGAGGGGAGGGGTGGGATCCAAATTACACTATCAAATTCTCAATGGGAAAAGTTATTTAAATAAGAATCTAGCCTGGCGGTGGTGGCATGCACCTTTAATCCCAGCAGAGGAAGGCAGATCTCTTGTGAGTCAGAGCAAGTTCTAGGACAGCCAAGGCTTGTCTCCAACCTGCACTCCCACCAAAAGAACCTAGGAGCTAACAGTGATAGTCAAGTTGGAGTTGAGGGGCTTGCTAAGGGTCGGGCAGTAGACTGTCAGCTAAGCTAATAAACGTAGACAGAAAGTGCTTCTTTGTAAAAATGTCAATATAAATGGAATACTGGATTTGGGAAATGCAAGGTAACAGTGGGTTCAGGCAAGGGTATCAATGAATGCTAAAATCACAGTGAAAATGACATCCAAATTGCCTCCAACTAGCTCCCACAATCCACTTGTTTAAAAAAAAAAGTAATGGGGAAAAATAGGGATGGGTAACAGACACAAAGTGATCAAGCACATTGGAATACTGTGACAACTCATATGGGCCGTAATGAATGCAACGTGACATCTATGAAGCCTTCTGTCAAAATATTTCTCCTCAGCATATCCTCACGAGAATTAGACTTTTATATGGAACAGACACGATTTTTCAAGTATTAATTTCCTAAAATACTAAAAGGGCAGGGAAGTTACTCTAGAACAAAGAAACTACCGCTCTGGGACCAGCAGGAAGAAACTTGGGGGAAACTAAGTCTGCATATACTTTTATTAATGTAACAATTATGTTATTACCACACATACTCCTTTGCTGGGGTGTGGGTACTTACTGGAAATTAAACTGCAAAGCCTCATGTGCTAGTCAAGCACTCTGTCCTACACTCCTGGCACAAACGCACTTACAGAAATACAGACTCAAGCAGTAGTAGGTAAAGTAAAACCCTTTTCTTGTGTACAAAGCCCTGGATTCAATCCCGGGACCAGGTTAGGGTAAAGTCCATAATAAGGGATGTCCTTCTGTATGTTATGAATATGTTCTCTTACTGGTTGATGAATAAAGCTGTTTTGACCAATGGGCGGGCAGGGTTTAGCCAGGCAGGAAATCAAAACAGGGTAGAGAAAGGTAGTAGAGGAGTCAAGAAAACACCATACAGCTGGCAGTCAGGTAGGATGCCCAAGCATTCGCTTGTAAGCCAAGACCAGGAGGAGATATGTAGATCAATAGAAATGAAAGAACTAGCCAATAAGAAGCCTGAGCCATCAGCCGAACAGTTTGCGATTGATATAAGCTTCTGTGTTTATTTGGTACTAAACAGCTAGCTACAGGACAGACACTTCCATCTACATGAAGCAAAGGGGGCAAAATTTTTACAGCTGGATATAGATAACAAATATTTTAATTTCAACTTTCCTATACCATTTTCAAAACATCAAGATAAAATCTTATTTTCTGTAAAGTATGGCGTGTACAAGGCCACACCTGCACTGGGACTAGAGAAAACAGGAGTCCCTCTCTAGCACTCGGCCTTTTCTTTCAAGGCAGCATCTCGCTGAGCCTGAGGCCCCTGGTTTTTGGCTCTGCTGACAGTCAGCAAACTCCAGCAATCTCCTACTACTGGGGACACACCTGGCTTTGCCATGGGTGCTGGGATCACAACTCTGGTGCTCACGACTGTGCATCAAGCAAGCACTCTAACTACTAAGCCATCTCTAGTCCAAGAGTAAAAACTTTAAGGACAGATCATTTACATACCCCATGGGTGTGCATCTACTTGTGCAGAGCACAGTATTCTGTTGCTAATTTCAACCAAAGCAGAAGTGAATTAGAAGACAGAAATTAAAGTGTCCAACTGCAGCCTTGTCTGTAATTTAACACACATGGGCAACAAGAATAAATACTGGTGAAAAGGTTCTAAAGTACTTACCCACCACAAAAAAATAGAAAGCAAAGATAAGGAATGTGAGTTTATTTTCATTGTCATGTAACTGGATTTGGAGTCACCTAGGAGACACACTTATGGGAGTGTCTGGAATTACCTGAGGAGCGAAGACCCATGCTGAATGTAAAAAGGCAACCATCATAGGGCCTGGACTGAATACAGAGGAAAAGGAGGAAGCCAGCTAAGCACCAGCATAATCTCATCTGCTTCCCAAGGACACAAGGTGACCTACAGGTTGATGATGCTCTATCACAGCGCCATTCTTCAAGATACGTCATGACCCTTTTAAATGCTAAGCCCAAATAAATCTTCCCTTAGTTGCTTTTGTTGGGCACTGTCAGCAACAAGAAAGCACTAATACCAAGGGCAAACAAGTTTTCTTGGTATTAGTGCCCATGTGATTGCTTATTTTTATTGTCAAGTAACTGGATTTGGAGTCACGTAGGAGACACTTACGGGACAACAGGAGGAAAAGAACGATCATCTCACCAGTTAGCCTGTGCATGCTGTAGCAGACTGCCTACTATGTACACAGTCACCAGTTCAATCCCAGCACTGACAAGCAAGTTACTACATTAACTGTGGTTGTACACTGATGCAAGTAGAGGTCTTGTAAACTAAACATACTTTTTATTGGAGATATGTAATTAGAATAGAGCCCACATTGGTTTTATTTGTTTTTGTTTTTTGTTTTTAATTCAAACCAAGGAAAGCATTCCTACCAGCATGTATGTATGCATATATATATACATACACATACATACACATAAATATATGTATATTTATATTTTCCCCAGGAAACTATACCAAGATTTTGCTGCTGAAGCTCTCTTTTCTAATGATATAAATTGAACACAACCCCACTTACTAATCTGCCAGAATACAAACTTTTCCCCTAAATACTCTTGGCCTTAAAAACTCTCATAATACAGCTACATCTCAAATGGCGCTGGCACGCTGCTGGATTAAACAGCATGCACTTATGGTACAATATTATACCTGGAAAGGTGTGTATGCTCCAATGGTCATGAGTTTAGTTTAGATTATGAAATTAGCCTCATTCCCATGAATTCCCTCGGAAATGCCAACAAATGCAACTACAGTAGGTGGGATAATCATTCAAACTTTTAATCTCCCTTTACATATTATATTAACATTCATATTACAAGGCATTCCATTCACAAATATTACAGTTTGATAAAAACTTTAAACACACACACACACCCAGAAGTCTACACCAGATTCAATCACTTTACTAAATTATTAAAATAAAGTCATGAAAACATTATCATTCTCTTAAAGCAATAAGGTCTGAGGCACTCTGGAAAAGATGATGTCTTAAGTATGTGTCACTGGTGTAATCGAGGATAGTCTCACGACAACTTTACGATCTGCTGTGTCTCCACTGCATACACTTGTGTTTGGACAACCAGCAAACAGCACAATGCTGGATGCTGGCATCAGAGCCATCTTTTGATGAGGCCCGACTGCAGAGGTGAGGTACACCTGCACTACGGGACAGCAGCACCCCCACCCAGCACTTAGAGTACTGCAACAAGTTCCTTCCCACTGCTGTTAGCTTACTGAACGGTGACACTCTCAGTCACCTGTGACTGCACGCCTGCGGACCGTGTGGAATTCTTTCCCGTCATCTGCCTGCCATAGGACAACCGCCACTCTTCGGAGGTATGGATACCTTTCAGCAGAAGGGCTCTGACCTCACACTTCTGGCCAGACAGAGTCTGCGATGGCCGTGTGTGGTGGAATGGCTGCAGTAACCAGCCACCATCTGCAGCACAGCTATTTCTACCACACCAGACCTTACAAAGTCTGACAGCCTCCCACGTGACCTTACCATGCGTTCACTAACACAGCCCACGCTGCCTAAGTCTCCCCTGCATACATACAAGGCAAATGATGAGCATGAGGGCGAGAGGAGGCCACTCCCCAACCAGAAGTCAACCACCAACAAATTATGACTCCGCTTACGACAGAAAACATCCCGTCAAAGCAGAGTCGACCCAGACCAAAGGCCAGTGTTCAGTAATTATGTATATGGAATTTAGAATGTATGCATATATTTTCCACATATATATCAATATATAATAAAATTCTGGAGCAACGTGTTGCTAAAGTTTCAAGATTTCTTATCTTCAGCACCCCCTGGAAAGCTGCTGGCCCTTGGCGGCTGGTCTGCGGCAGTGCTAAAGCAATGAGAAGCAGATTTAGGGTCATAGTGCTCAAGGGACAAAGAAGAAAACACAGTACAGAGAACTGAGGGGTGAGGCCAGGGACTGAAGGAAGTCAGCAACGTCTCCTTTATTCTTCTCAGCTTTTTCAGACCCCCCAAAAAAGCTCTTGGGGACACATACCAAGTGCTGTCCTTCCTTACCCACAGTCAAAACAAAAGGAGTGGTTTTTAAAAAGCTCTTCATTTCTGTACTTTCAATAAAATGCACAGTACAAGACGTGTTCAGACATTAGGCATCTCGGGAAAATTAAAACTGGGACATGAAATGAGGCCGAGAGCTATCGAGTCTCCGGGTGAGAATTTCACAGCCAGTGTCCGTGACCAGCAGGGTGTGCTCAAACTGAGCGGATCGCTTCCCGTCTCTCGTCACTGCAGTCCAACCATCTGGCCAGGTTTCATCCTGCCATCCACCTTAAATAAGCAAAAACAGCTGCTGAGTTTTGTCATCCACATTTCTAAATAGTCTCTAGGAGAGTATGCATCAAGAAAGGAATAGCCCATTGGTGGCGCACGTCTTTAAGCCCAGCATTTAGGAGGCAGAGGCAGGCAGATCTCTGTGAATTTAAAGTCAGCCTGGTCCAAGAGAGCCAGGGATCTTACACAGAAAAACCCCATCTGGAAAAACAAACAAGAGAGGAACCAGGCAGTCCAATGGACTGTCCTACCCACCTAACACCCGGTGTTAGGTAAAGTCCCCTTTCATTCCCATCCGCACTCATGAAGTAACCATGCCCAGTTTTCCTCTGTGTAGCAATTTCTATATTTCTTGGTATCAAACCAAGGTGGCATTCCCAAAATAAAGGCATCAGCCTTCCTTTCAGCAAACACATGGAAATGCCTCCCCACAGAACTAAGCAGAGATGTGAACTGGCAACGTTCCAGACTGACTGACTGAACTGTCTCAGTGGACAACTTGAACATTAGTTCCTGCACTGTTACAGTGTGTCACTCCTGACACAACTGTAAATGGCTGATGACAGACTGCAATATAAAATTCTTACAACCATAAAAAAGAGAAGCAAAGAGAAATAAGGTTTGCTTTTTTTCTCTGTGTAACCATGGCTGTCCTGGAACTCACTCTGTAGACAAGGGTGACCTCAATTTCAGAGATCTGCCTGCCTCTGCCTCCAGAGTGCTGGGATAGGTTGTTGGGAGTTTTTTGTTTTGTTTTTTATGATGTATTTATTTACACTGGTGTTTAACTACACATGCATCTGTGTAAGGATACTGGACCCCCTAGAAATGGAATTATACAGTTGTGAGTTGTCATGTGCGTGCTGGGCACCGAACCCAGGTCCTCTGGAAGAGCAGCCATCTCTCCAGCTCAGGGAAATAGTTTTGTTTTTGTTTTGTTTTTGAGGGCTAAGAAAACTGTGAGAGCTTAGGAGATGCCCCATTGGCAAAGCACTAGCCTTAAAGTATGTGGCCCAGAGTTCCATACCAAACACCAGTGCAAAAAGCTAAGCTCCAGAGAATTAGACAGCTCTCCTGGGACTCGATGGCAGCCAGCCTAGCCTAATTGGCAAGCCCCACGTCCCAGGGAGAGACTTACTTCAAAAACAAAGTAGATGGCTCCAGAGAAACAGCATGGTGTTGACCTCTGGCCACTGAAGAACTGAGTATTCACACCTGAAAGACCTGGGAAGGTGTGCTTCCAAAGAACTCAGGAGACACTAGTCCACCTGCTTGAGCCCAACGAAGAACTGGTAGAAGTACTTCAGTTATAATCTGACAACTGCTTGTGACAAGGAGCCCATCGTTACAGCCTGTGCTGCCAGAGGACCTGAGAGAATACTGCCAGACATCAGAGTGGATGATATGCTTCTGTGTGATGCTGCATGAAACCACAAGGTGTGGATGCTGACTCTGAAGGGCCAGATGCCCATCCTGAGCAGGTTACACTCTTCAACGACATGTTTGCCCTTCTAATGGCTTCTTCTTCAGCTGGACTTAACTTGGATAGTAACTGTCTGTCTCCTCTTCCCCAACCTACATCATACCGGAACTTCTACAGAGGCTTGAGGCACAATCTTATCACTGTAACTCATCCTTTGATAAGATCTTTATGAATAGGGACCACAGTCAAGTACTTTACACTTACTGACAGAAGAATTATCATTTAGAAAGTATCTTCTTAGAAACCCTTACATGTTCAATTCTCTACATATTACCAATCAAGATACCATCGGGAGAAGGAAGCAAGTAGAACCAGCTATTGATTTGATGGGTAACAAAAATAAATAAAAACCCAACAAATGTTACAAAGCCTGGCACTTCAGCAGAAAAGGGTGCCTGCCACCAGCCTGACAACCGACATTTGGTTCGCAGGCCACACATGGTAGAGAACCAATCCCTCCTCGTTGTCTGTCCTCTACATACTATGTGTGCACTGGCAAAAATTAAAAAGAAAAAAAAGAAACGTTACAAAGAATACAGGAACACACTCACCTTCACAAATCATTGGCTCAATTGTAAACACGTGGCCCGACTTCATCACGCCAACCGCCTTATTTTCTGAAATTAAAAGAAAGTCTCAAGAGACACCACAACCCAACAGCACTGAACTGAACAGCTCGCAGGGACCGACATTTCCGGCAGTTCCCCTTCATGACTCTCCCAGTTCTCCCAGTCTGCAATTCAGCAAAGAGGCCATCGCCAGTAACCATCTGTCTGTGGGCAGATTTTATTCCAGGCTTATGCTTAAAATACAGGGATAGCTACAGGCTCGGCTGCAGATACAATCACCATTGTGGAAAAGCAGTCTTTATGTTAATACAGATTAGAAAAGGCAATGACTGCTGAGTGTGGTGGAGCACATAATAAGCACATAATAATTCCCAGAACTCCATAAGTATGGGAGTTTGAGCGACATGTCATATAGCAGAAGCCTCTCGCTTCTCTGAGGAAGCAGAGTATATTTATATAACAGAACACACTAATACACAACTTTCAGAAAGGTTTGTAAGTAATCTTTCATCTCTCAAATGGAAGTAAAACTGCATAGGAGGCAATTTTTTAAATAATGAGAAGACATTTATTTCTATCTGAAAACAAATTGCATTTCACACTCCAAATACTTCCTTTGGCCCCTTTGTCAAGTTCACAAATAGTATTTTTCAGGACCACCATGAGGCATGATTAAGAATGCCCAGTCTTGCCTGGCGCTGGTGGCACACACCTTAAATCCCAGCGGATTCCTTTGAGTTCAATGCCAGCCTGGTCTACTGAGCTAGTTCCAGGACACCTTCCAAAGTCACAGGGAAACCCTGTCTCGAAAAACAACCAAAAAAAAAACAAAAAAACCACTCTTGCTTTGCTTTGTCTCCAAAACCAGAGTTTAAAACTACAAACAGTCTTGTCAGAAGATCCTAACCAATATATGGAGCAGTTTTAAATCTAAAAATTTAAACCATAAAAGTTACAAATCAGGTAAAGGAGCATGGCATTTACTCAGGATGGCCACCAGAGGGCACACACGTCAGCCACTCCAAGGTTCTCTTCCTATACCTACTCCTGCTGGGTGGGCAAGCTACTGCTTAGGTGTGATGGCGCCTCGCCCTCACACTTCTATTCCAGCCCCTCCTGGTATACAGCCAGCTACACTGCTTGACCACTATTGGGCTTCCCAAAGTGCACTCACAACAAATCCTGTTCTTAAACTCATGGGAACCCTTGGAAACAGAAATCAACTAAGAACTGTAAGAGGTTTTTCTTTTCCAATATCATGAACTTTCTCTCTAAATGGCCTGCAACTTCTGATTTACAGGGAGTGGGTGCCCTGGATCTACCAGAGAGAAAATGCTAAGAGTCCTTGTATGGTGTCACAGAGAACATGAAGGGATCTAGGGCTGTGCCCTCTGAAGCCACCACAGCAATGGAGATGAGTTTTTAATGAAAAAAAAAAAAAAAAAAAAACAGGCAACACACTGCCAAACTAAAAACTGAAACTTTACACTGATTAAATATTGGGGTATATGAAGTATAACGGATTCAAAGGGTAGAGCATTAAATCCCACTGATTACAATGCAGCTACCGGAAGCAATTAAAGCACTCAGATGACAAGCTACTGAACTAATATAGAGCTAATATAGAAAATCTTCCCGTCCACTCACCCATTGTTCATTTGAAAGAACTGTAACTCCTCCTACTCATGCCTTAGAATGTGTTCATTTCGCTAACAACTCACTCCACAAGCACGGGTTATCTGAGGGGCAACATCACTGTATGCAAACCCTGAGCGGGGTGTAGAGGGCAGGAGCAGATGATCTCTGAATTCAAGGCCACCCGGATCTACAAAGTAAGTTCCAAAACAGCCAGGGCTGTAAGTGAGACCCTGTCTCCAAAAAGTAAATAAAATAAAACTCATCATTACAGTAACTCGAGTGGACGTGTAAACTCGGGTATTGTCACCATGACTTCTGTCACGAATGACTCAGAAACACAAATGTGGACAATGACTTGCCTCCGTTTTCTTTCTTAATTTTTTAACTTTTTTTTTTCCTATAGCTTTGGAACCTTTCCTGGAACTTGCTCTGTATACCAGGCTGGCCTTGAACTCCCTGAGCTCCTCCTGCTTCTGCCTCCTGAATGCTGGGATTAAAGGCATGCACCACCCACCACCTGGCTTTTTATTTTGTTTTATAATTTTCATTTTTATGTATACAGGTATTTTGCCTACATGTATGTCTGTGCTTGCAGAAGCCAGAAGACAGCATCAAATTCCCTGGTCCTAGAATTATAGAGCTAATAAACTGTCGTGTGGGTGCAGGAAATCCTGGCCTGGTCCTCTGGAAGAACAGACAGTGCTCATAACCACTGAGCCACGACTCCACCATGTTTCCTTTCTGACAGTTAAGTAAATGCTTTAATATGAAACACAGACTCCCCTCCCACAAATGTTACTTCTTCAGCCTCACTTACTTATGCACACTTAAACCAGCGTGTTTTGCTGCCTCTGCACTTGGAAAGACTCTCACTCCCCCTCTGCAGTCTCTAGCACACATGGCCCTGGTGCTGAGATCAGCGTGTCAGTTTCGTGAATGGCGCGGGCACTAGAGTTACTTCAGGGTTTATACGAATAAAGCTGCTACATGTTTTCTAATGTCCGTGTCTTTTCTTTCCTAACATCACAACTCACAGAATGATGTGGTCTGCAAGTGACACCCAGGATGCTGTACCTCAGCACCACACTAGCTTCCCTACCATTTTAAACCATCAGGTCACTTTTCATGTATGAATGTCAGGCAGAACTCCAAGTGCCCCAGGAATCAACAACTCCTGAATATATATCACCATTCCCAACTACTGTAGGGTGAGAAAAATTAGCACAAAGACATTACTGAGTATTTACATAAAAGTTCAGAAACAGAGAAAGAGGAAGAAATGTGTCTAAGTGCATACAGTCATGTGTATCAAATTCCTTCTTGTCGCTCACTTTCACGGGCAGCTATCACTTCTAACACTAAGTAACACATGCACTCCTGCTAAAGGCTAATCTTCCAGAGGAGAGACCTCTGGAATACAATGTCTTAGACTTCCTTTGCTTCTAATAAATATCTTATTCTCTTTATTAAACCAATAAATAATACACAAAGAACTCCACATGAAGATGAAATGATTTCACCTAGGGAACCAAAAGGATGACAGCAAGCTATGCACTGATCGCCACAATCCATTTGTTTCTCCAAGAGGACTCAGTAGATTACATTGACGTCTCCCTTGCCGTTAGACATAATTAAGTCACTGAACTCCTACAAGCTGAAGAAAATATATAGGTAATTTACGCCAATCCCCAGCTGGTAGACTAAAACTCCCAAGCTCACGCTTCCAAGCATCTCCCCCGACACATTACCGGCTGACTAAGAAACGATCTCAAGGTGACCTGAAAAAATGGGCTGAAGATAGCAGAGCCTGGATCACCTATTCATGGCCACATACCTCCTACAGACTATCATGTGAGAAAGATTTCAATATGACTTGTGTTTGAACAGGTAAAACTGGGAGGAAAGGGGGTGTACTCATAACTAATACATTGAGTATTATACTTCAGTAAATACAAAATAGGAGGTCCTGACTTATACTTGAGTCATTTGTTCATAAACAGAAATAGCCAAGTATTTGGACAGTACTCACTGGCGTAATGTGGTACATTGGGAGCTGTATGGAAAAGTTTGTGGATTCCATGTCCACAATAGCTTCGAACAACTGAGAATCCATTTGCTTGGGCATGTTTCTGAATGATATTTCCCAGTTCTCTGTATCGAACACCAGGCTTCACTGAAAGAAGAAAAAACCATGAGGAACAATAGCACTTAAAGCAGTTGGTTTCCTTGCAAGGACCTCTGTAAACACTGTGCCTTCATGCCTGAACATTCATAGGAGGAAACGAAGGCACAGGGAAATCCAGAGAGCCAGCGACTGACTCAAAAACAGGAGCACTTCCTTGAATGCAAAAAAGGGGAGACCACCACGCAGAACACCAAGGGATCAAAGAGGCACCATTTGTTTTCCCTAAGAACATTACAACAGAATGAAAAACACATTGTTCTAACCCTCTTTCCCTGTTATTAGAACAGTTAACAAGTTGTGGTCCAGCTAGTCCAACAATGACTGTCACCAACAAAGGGTTGGTCGTTCAGTTCACGAGGCTGGACATCTCAATTGGGCTTCCGTATACACCAGAATCCCAAGGTAGGAGGCTCTAATGCCAGTGAAGGAACCAACTTGCCAGAAACGGTGAGAACAAGTAGGAAGAGAGCAAGCTTCCCTCTTCCGTTTCACATAGGCTGCCAGACTAAAGGTGATCTTCCCACCTCAAAGACCTGGTTTAGAAGTGGGTCTTCACTCTTCTTCAGTGAGCTACCCCATCTCGGTTTCCATAAAACTTCCCCTAAAGGATACATTTCTTCCCCGTATATTAAAGGTCTGAGTAACCAGCTGGTATTTTAGTCAACATTTCTGAGTTTTGAGGAACCACCACAATAACTTTTCCTGTGGTGATATTTTGTTTATGATCTAAAGCTTGGCACACTAGTCAGCCACAAAAGCCAGGCAGTGGGGGCAGACACCTTTAATCCCAGCCATAGAGGCTGGCGGCGGTGGTGCACACCTTTAATCCCAGCACGAGAGAGGACTAGAAGGAGGGGGAGACAGGAGTCGATCACTCTGCAGTCATGCTGAGGACAGGGAACATTGGTAGAGGTAAGAAATCTCTAGTGGCTGCTTTGCTTTTCTAATCTTCAGCTTGAACCCCAATATCTGTCTCTGGATTTTTATTATTCATGCTACATTTTCCAGTAATTTTTTTTCAATCCCACCCAGAGCTTATCAGTCTTAGGGAGGTGGTGGAAATACAACCAAATTTTAAGCCACAATGAAAAAATAATGAAAGAAATCCTTATTCAACAATAATGGCAGAGGAAGCAAGGATTCTTCCCCCAAATATACAACTGGTGACAACCTTGATCCCAAGAGCCTTCTCTGGAAACATTTTTGTTTCATAAGGGAAGAGGGCTGATAGATGGCACCCAATGGGTAGGCACCAAAGATACAGTTAAACTTCTTGAAATGAAATAAAGTATTACCAGACTCACAGTGCCATTAACAGATACAACCAAGACTTCTACTCTAGAAATAATTTTAATAATCATTCAAGCTTTCAATACTCCACACTGGGGAGGGAGGTTGTTACAAACATTGTTGGATTTTTCTTTAAAATGTGGAACATTTCCTACATTTGTGTATTAAGATCTTGTGTATCTTCTCTAGCATTTCAGCTTGTGCTGCCAAGGCAAGCAGCAACGCTGCATTTTACAGGTGTAGCACCCACCTACAGACTCAACACCTTGCTTCTTTCCTGACTACTGCTATGGTGGTCAGCTTCTGGTCACTCCTTGCCAAATGTCGCTGTACAGCACTCCATACGTCTGGCTAGGTCAATCATGTCATACAGGCAAACGACAGAAACACTACACAAA
The DNA here is from genome assembly GCF_943737965.1 of Phodopus roborovskii. NCBI lineage: Eukaryota > Metazoa > Chordata > Mammalia > Rodentia > Cricetidae > Phodopus > Phodopus roborovskii. The sequence continues at coordinate 1,821,552 of NW_026126422.1, read as the reverse complement.
CTATTTGGGTAAAAACCTTAAAAATAATAGAAAACTGAAGCTCACAAAAGTGAGAACACTAAAGTTGTTATCTTACTGTAATAACCACCTAAAATTTTCAAGATTTTATTTAACAGTAACTACATTTGGGTAGGGAGGACTTCCCACACTAATAACTTATCATTTTCACTTTAACCCATGCAGCCTTTATGTAAATCAAAAAGAGCTCTCTCAAACAGCATACTAAAAACAATAAAAAATAGATCAATCTTATTAGACTTAACCATGCATTTGCTAAAGAATTCCACTCTGGCTGGGTGATGGTGGCACACACCTTTAATCCCAGAAGAGGCAGGATAATCTCTGAGTTCGAGGCCAGCCTGAGCTACAGAGATAGTTCCAGGACAGCTAGGGCTGCTAGACAGAGAAACCCTGTCTAGAAAAAATAAAAAACAAAGAAAAGAACCCCCCCACCCCTGTTCAATACTCTGCTGATAACATGTCAGGGCTTTGATGGGAATCTAGTGTGATGAGGACAACACGGTGAATGTAAAAATTCAAAGGCTGTGGAACTTTCTGGAAAATTGCTCTCAAACTATCCTTTTATTGGTAGTCTCAACCACAAGCCCTTCCTGTTCTGCCATTCCCATAAATAACATAAAAAAGGCCTAAGACAGGCTGAAAAGGATCTTAGAGAAATGTACTTATAGTAACACTGTAATAGCAGGAAACCATCAATGTCCAGGATAACAGCTATAAAACCCTAATATTAAGAAACTAAAAGAGCAGCCGGGCAGTGGTGGCACACACTTTAATCCCAGCACTCAGGAGGCAGAGGCAGGCGGGAGTTCCAGGACAGCCAGGCCTGTTACACAGTGGAACCTGCCTCAAACACAGTGAGTAAATAAATGAAATGGAAGTACACTGCACGCTGGTGATGTGTGGTGTGTGGTGCATGGCTGAGGCTGACCTGCATCAATGGCTTGCATCAGGCATTCATACGTAGTCTGAACAAGTTTCCGTGCTCCTTCATCCACATCTCCAACGAAAAAGGTCTCATTTAGATCCCCATGATAACCATTTCGATAAAGAGTGATGTCCACTGGAAGGAAAAAGGGCAAAGGTAAGCCAATGAAAAGGATCTGCCCGCACTCTCAGTGAGTGCTGCCTACAGGAAACCCTCAAGGGAAACTCGACTGAGCTCACTGTACGGAACAACAGCATGGCTGTGCAGCATAAGGCAGTGGTGAGCTTTTACGCTAGTAATGAGATCCGCTGTGACAGAAGAAACATTACATAGAGGACAGCTGTGTAAGATAACTAACCAGGTGCGGACACTGAACTGACGACTGCATCCAAGTTCTGAAATTAAACAGACATTCCCAGTTATCTTAGCTCACTCTTCCTGGGACACAAGGGGGCAAAGCCAATCTCAAAATCCCACTGGTCTTTCTTCCATCTGTAAGTACTTGCCCGTCTTCATCCCGGACTTAAAAGATTACTACTGTGTCACTACAATAAACTACACGTCTCTCTAGAGAACACACTAAATGAGTATCTTCACACTACAGATTTTGAGGAGCTAACAACACTGCAGAGTAGACAATTCATTCCTCAAAAACGCCATATGCTGTGCACATAACAAAAAGAATAAGGTTTAGCCAGGTGTGGTGGTACATGTCTTTACTCTCACACCCGGGAGGCAGAGGGACTCTATGAGTTCAAGACCAGGGAGAGCTACATAGTGAGACCCTGTTGCAAATAATAACAATAATTAAATATTGTATGAGTATCAGGGCTGAACTCGGAACTTATGTCTATAAACAACCTTTAAAAAGTCAGAAACAACTATAATAAAGACAATATTATATTTAATATCTTCTATCTGTCGTCTCTAATTTGACTTTTGCTTCTCTGGACACTAGAAAGACTAATTTCAATTAGTAATTAAAAAAATGCCCTATAGAGGCCTTTAGAGACCGATGGATAAAGTGATCTCTTAGTAAATAAAGTCAGGTGTGGAACACATGCCTGTGAGCCCAGCCCTGGGAGAGCAGACACAGGAGGATCCTGGGGATGCACTGGCCAGCTAGTCTAGTTAAACGGTAAGTTCCAGATTAGTGAGAGCCATCAAAAATAAGGGGACAGTGACAGAGGAAAACACTGAAGTTAACCTCTGGTGTCCACACAAGTATGCACACACTCATACACGAACACACTCATACAAACGCAAACTTTACATTAGACATTGCAGTGTATAAGTTGAATTTTATGCATATATAATACATGCACATGACTATATCTAGGGAAGCCTACCATTTTTTAATTTTTATTGTTTGAGAAGTTAATATATGAATATAATGCATTGTGACCAAATCCACCCCCTATTCCTTCCATTCTTCCATTCCCAACTTTATGTGTTAGTTTTAAACACTCCCAAGTCCTCTTAGTGCTACCTATATGCACATAGGTGTAGGACACCTCCTGCAGTCAGACCATTCCTGACCCTCCCCGCCTCACAAACCACAGCTGCGTCTCAGCTAAGGGTTAGGACTTCACGAGCCCTCCGCACTCCACCCAATGCTTAAATTTTGGCAGGCAAAAGTCGCGTGTTCAGTTACAGGTGCTGTAAATTCCTGTGCCCAAGGCTGTCGTGTCCAGGAAACACTGTTTCCCTGCAGATGTCTACAGACTTGACTCTCAGGCTCTTTCTGCCCTCTTCTAACATGGTCCCTGAGTCTGGGCAGGGGTAGGGTGAGGGGATGAGGGTGTGATAGAGATGTTCCACGTAGAGCTAAGCACACGTCTCTCTTGTTTCACTGCATATTGGCTACAAATGAGTCTCTCTATTATTAACCCATCTACTACAAAAAGGAGGTTCTCTGGTCAAAGTTGAGAGCTGTACTAACCTGTGGGTATAAAGGTAAAAACCTAGGGTGCCCTTTAATGCTGTGTTCATTTAACAGAATGGTAGTACCCTGTTGTCCCCTGGAGCCTATGACTTAGCCAATTACGGCTTGACCCATGAGTTTCTTAAACCAAATCAAAAAGTAGCTGGTTATCCCCATAACTTCCATGTTATGATGGCACCGGGGTCATCTTTTGCCAAGCCAGTTGTCACTGGAGTTCACAGTGGGTAAGACTGCCGATTACTTTTCTCTAGGGAACTTTCTTCACTGATACTTTCAATCCCAAAGGGAAATGTTATTGCAGCTCAAGACATGCAGTGTTTCCAAGACAGCAGAGTATGGGAGTCCAAAGCCACTCCATTTTAAAAAGGCACTTCTGCAGGTTTTCCCTTTATAAGGACTTTATAAATTACAACTAAGGGTTTCTCTGAAATCTCTCCTGAAAACCTACCCTGACCTCTTCATAACCATTAGTAAATTTTGGTAGAGGAAAAATTATATAATAGATACAATATTACTTCTGCACTGTCATCCTTTGCCTACTTACCAATCACATATGAAATACACTGAAGAAATACAGATTGTATAGAACATATAATTTTAGATGTATGCTGAAGGCAACATACAATCAATAAAAATGGATTTCCTGCCATGTGTGGTGGCAGGAAATCCACTAGCACTGAGAGGCAGGGACAGGCAGAATTTTGTGAGTTCAGGGCCAGCCTGATCTACATGGTGAGTTCTAGAAGAGATAGGGCTCTAAAAAGAGACTTTGTCTCAAAATAAAAAACAAAGTGGGGTTCCTTCAATTTTGAGTGACGCTGAGTTTTAAATAGTGGAAAAAAACAAGTCAAGAAACAGAAACAACCTAACCGACTCCCAAAACTTGTTTCTTTACTCACAATGAAATGTCACAAATATTTCTTACCATTAACAATATCGCCTTCTTGCAAAGGCCGTCTGTCTGGAATCCCATGGCAGATGACTTCATTCACTGAGGTACAACAAGACTTTGGGAAATTATAGTAATTCAGGGGAGAAGGATAGCAATTTCTTGCAATGCATGCCTACAGTAAATTAAAATATAGAGAAAATCATTTGGAGTGTACAAAAGGAAAAAAAATCTGTATATAATTAATCAGATCATAAAATCATAAGAATTTTATCACAGATGCTAGTATAAGAACTAATCTTATTTTACTTTAAAATAGTGATGGGTGTGTGTGTATGTATACATAAATGTGCACAAGCAAACACACACCCAGGCTTTTCTTAGAATTCACAGGAAAGAAACTGGTACTCAGACATACAATGACACCATGCCAGGGCAGTAGATATTATCTTGCCCAGTGTCTAATATGCTATATGGCAATTAAATATACTGTATGCAAACCAGTTTGCTGGTCTCCATGTAAAGGAGAAGCAAATTCACATAATACAAAAAAGTGTCATCATATAAAGACTCTGACTTAACCACTACTTGGGAAACATATTCCGTAAAAATAACACATTTTTAATAATTCCCTCTTACATTAAGGCCAACTCCATCCCTATAACAAGAAAATGAATATATGTACAATTAAGAAGTGGTAAAGTACTTCCTGTGAAATTTGATGATCGCTTTTGAAATGAATTCTGTGGAACTAGAAAACACTGTGTGAATCTTACACATGATAATCAGAGTGCTGTAGACTCTGTATCCACACAGTGCAGTGGTTTTCAGTTTCACACATCTCTAATGGCTGCACAAGATACTGTTCGTGCAATAGTTCATAATTTTACGAGAGACTCCATTACTTCTAGAGCTCTGCAAATAACCTGAAGTTCCCTGAGACAGAAAATACTGTTCAGAGAAAATAACTACATCCTTCCGGCACTTCCCTGACGTGGATGTACTCTGCAGTTACCATGTCAGTTTCTATCCCTGAGTAGATGGCCAGCTTCACCACTTGAATAATCTAACACCTCTTCCCCTCAGTCCCTATAAAATGGAAGTGGCAGCAGCACCTACTCACCCACCTCCAGAGGATGCTGGTGATGGCAAATGAGTGACTATGAAGATACCTTCAAGAGCCCTGGCCCTGGGAAGTACTCAAATGCCTACCTGTGACATACTAACACATACAATACTCCCAACCAAAATTCATGTAAGTCTAAATAAAAGACCTACAAGGCCAGCATAATGGTTCAGAGGGTAGAGACATTTCCCACCAGCCTGACAACCTGAGTTCCACCCTCATGAACCACATGGTAAAAAAGAACTGATTTTCACAAGCTTTTTTCTCTCACACACACACAAACACACACAAATCCTACCCCACACAAACTAAACAATGGGTTCTTTTTTTTTTTAATTTTTAAAACATTTTCATAAACTCAAGGCATATAGTCAAGTTCTTCCAGGAAGGTAGTCACCATTTATAATAACATCATGACTATAACACTATGGAATGTCAGCTTCATCCCCACCTCAAAAGTAATGGCTGATTGGGAGAAATCGTTAAAACCCACTGTCCATGCGTTACAACTGTTTAACAACTGAGACATACAATGTGTAACTAGTCTACATCTAAAAGACTCTAACAAGCAATCTTTATTTTAAAACAAAAAGATATTACTATGTCACATATATACTACAAATTTTATCTAATCTGTTTATTGCCTTGTTAATAAGATTTTTTTTTTTTTTTTTAAGATATGCTGTGGTTTCAATAAGACTCACAAGCTCATATATTTGAATGCTTAGTCACCAGGGGCTGAACTCTGGCAGAAGGTATGGCCTTGTTAGACAAAGTGTATCAAAGGAGTGGGCTCTTCCTCCCCCTACCTGCCTGCCGCCTCCCTCCCTGCCATGATAGTAATGAACTTCCCTTTGAAACTGTAAGCAAGGCCAAAATAAATGCTTCCTTTGTAAGAGCTACTGTGGTCATGGCATGGCATCTCATCACAGCAACACAACACTGACTAAGACAGGATCCTCCTAGCTCATCTGTGTATTGTCTTTTTCCTGTGTGTATGAAAGGAAACTGATTTCTGGTCTAGTTTCTGCAATTTGGTCTGTATTTCAGAGCAGCTGGCATATGTAGTGGTATGGTTTATTATAAGCACTGGATAAGCAATGCTATAAAAGCTGATAAAAGGTTCAGATTTCAGAATAACATGTCTCAAGCACCCTTCGATTTCAGCATCACATACATAGGCATGCCTAAGTATCTGTGGAGGACTTGGTACCTTAACACCTGGCTGGCTACCAAACTGCAGACACTCAAGTCTCCTGTACAGTGTAACAACTGCATATATGCTATCCACATCCTCCCGTATACTTTAAACCATTACTGTATTACTTACATTACACTGTAAATACTCCATATTTACATTAATAGTAGCAAGGAGTAAAAGAACACAAACATGTCTGTTCAAATATAAGTTATTTTTCCCAAATATTTTCAATTGCTGCTTGAGAAATGGCTGAATGCCCAAGATCTGTAGGCATTGTAATAGCTATGGAATGCTTCCCATATTTGAAACAATGCAAAAGTAAGCTTTCAAATTAATAAAATATTTTGAACATTATAAAATGAAGTAAAAAGTCTAATAATTTGAAACTTCTAAAATAAAAAAGGAAAGCTCTTACTAAGTGTACAGCGTGATCAATTTCTTCAGTAGTCACACCTGCTTTGATCATCCCAGCAGCAATATCCAATACTTCTCTAGCAAGCTGAAAAATAAGTACATTTAAGAAGAAATAAAAACAGATACTCTGCACTCTTTGTTTTATGAAAAACATCAGTCAAGTAAAATCATTTGAGCTGGGCGGTAGTGGTGCACACATTTAGTTCCAGCACTTGGGAGGCAGAGGCAGGCGGACCTCTGTGAGTTCAAGACCAGCCTGGTCTACATGCGCAAGTTCCAGGACAGCCTCCAAAGCTACACAGGGAAACCCTGTCTCCAAAAACCAATTCAGTAAATATGTTTATGTAAATAAATGAACAATACAAAGCTGATCACAGAAAATGGCAACTACGGATGAATCACTCTTAGTTTTATTCTCAAACAGATGATTTAAGTATAAAAAAATGTTTTGAAAGTAGGTTACGGGATGGCTATTGACAGTTCACATTGTAACATTCTTACAGCTTTATAAACCACAAATCACAGATGCCCTATCTGAACTCTTAACCCTGTTCTACCCATGAAGGGACAACGACTTACCCTACACACAAGTCGCATCCCTTCTATATCTTCAGTTGAGAGTAGTTTAATTTGAGAAGTACCTTTAAGAGCCTGTTCAGATTCAGACATTCCTGGAATGGAAAAAGAGTCAGTAAAACCACAACAAACAGAAAGAACTCAGCACAGCATTACACTGACGACTCAGTTAACTCAGTTAACAGCTGATTCTCCTTATGGACCACACAACACTACTTCACATGGAGAGGAGTCAAGCTAGTTTACTTTTTTAATATTTCCAACACAAAAAGGAAATAAAGGAAGCTGTAAAGAAACTATTTCTAAAACTTCTACTAGGAACCAGTAAATGTTAGCCAGGCATTGTACTCAGATTCACTAAACTATGGGTTTTGACAAGTATAGCACAACTTACAAACTGCTTTTATGGCCATGTCATGAAGCATCTACACACCAGCAACTAATCAACTACCATACTATTCTAAAAGCACAACCTAAGTCACTGTTACTCAAACGACAGCTTACGACTTTTTCTTGGGTTAGGTCTGTTTTGTTTTGCTGTTAAAGCTTCCAGTGTACAGGTACTCTGCCTGCACGCCTTGTGGCCTTGGAGGCCAGAAAAGGGCATCTGGTCCCCCGGAACTGAAGTTACAGCAGGATGTGAGCCATCAGGAGGGTGCTGGGAATTGAACCTGGGTCCTCTAGAAGAGCATCCAATGCTCTTAATGGCTGAGTCATCTGTCCAGACTGGTTTATGAGGTTTTCACTAGGCTTTATTTTAACAACCATCGGAAAAGGGAAAAGGAGTAGAAAGTACCATGTTCTGTATTCTGAAGTCCCAGATAAATACTACTGTGAAATACCTGCTTATTACTTGTATGCACACAGATCATGCCATAAAAACATTTCTCACTCAGGGTCATAATTGTAAGTTTGGGAAATACTACCCAAATAATCTTCATTAATGAAATTAGTCTAATTCAACTTTTACATATACTAAAAGAAACAGTCAATTTCAAAATCTTGGAGGAAAAATGTAACAAATTCTCCATCAATCCTGTTTTCCATTTCTGAACTGGAAAATGCCCAAACAAACAGTTTTGCAGTTTTTTATGTATATGTGTGTGCTGGTAAGTGGAGGTCAGGGTAGTGGACGCCTGGAGCAGGACTTACAGGCAGCTGGGTCCTCGTGAAGGACAGGAAGTACTGAGCTCTCGCCAGCCCGCTAAAAAATTTTTTCATTACCATAAATTAAGAAAAGAGTCGTATCAGAAGACAGGGTTATTAATTCAATATTAGAAAAGACTGTCCAGAAAGATAATCCTCATAGTATAGGCAGCAACCACCTTAAGATATAAATCTCAAATCAAACAATGAACATCACAGAATGAGTATTAACTGGCACAACTATTCCCGCAATGCTTGCAGATACAAGTGAAAGAAAGAAAACATAAAAATGTTTTATTTGGTTTTTTTGTTTGTTTGTTTTTCGAGACAGAGTTTCTCTGTATTGCTTTGGATGCTATCCTGAAACTAGCTCTGTAGACCAGGCTAGCCTCAAACTCACAGAGATCCACCTGCCTCTGCCTCCCGAGTGCTGGGATTTAAGGCGAGCGCCACCACAGCCAGGTAAAAACATAAAATTTAAAGGGAAGGATAAAAGCTTTATCAATTTCAGATATTACATAGCCACAGAATAAAAGAATCGTCTGATGAGTGAATGAAAATAAGAATTTAGCAAGTTAGCAGTTAAGATGTCAAAATCAAAAACTCTACCTACTATAATACAAACAAGCTAAACTACTAAACAATAAAGTACCCAGAACAAATGTAACAATAAAAGACCTTCAAAAAGAAACCCTGAAAGGAGAGTAATACTACAGAAAAATAATCCTATTTTTGGATAGAAGTCTTAGTACTATCTAGGTATCAATTCTTCCAAAATTCATCTGTACATTGAGTTTTGTCTCAACAAACAATACCATCAAGATATTTTGGGAATCAAGACAAACTCATTATAAACTGAATACAGAAAGAGAAACAGGCAAGAATACCCAGGAAATTTCTGAAAAGAAGCAAAGGTGACAACAACAAGGCCTACAAATACAGAAACATTTCCAATGGCTAAGTTTGTCAATGGCGTGTGACTAGACAAACAGGTCAGACACTGAACCAAAGACATGAGACTCAATATAATAATACAAGACACATATTCATACTATATACAAATGCTGAAAGTCTGTCATAATATATGGACAAAAGATTAGTGTTCAGCTGAGGAAAAAACATAATTCAGAATGTTAGTATACAAAGAGCATTTTAGGAATCAATTTTGGAAGAAAATCTAATAGTCTGATGGGGAAAGAGGTTAAGAATATGAACAGACATTCAAAAGGAAAGAAAATACAATTTGTAATACATAACAAGATGTCAAACTTTATAATTTAAAAGTGCAAGCTAAAATAGGAATGTACAATTTCTCAACCTTTGAAATGCATGAAGAGCATGCAAGCAGTACTGATAACAAACAATGCTGGTGACAACCGAAGAGAAGCTAAGTTACAGGTTTTCTTTTAAATTTTGGACCACTCCATGAGGCTGTGTGCCACCCTTGCACAGGTATCGTTCAAATTTTAGTGTATGTTCTGTCAGAGCAGGCATGCTCATGTTCTATTTTTTGCTGTTTGCTTACTTGTTTGTATTTGAAGGTTTTGTTTCTGTTTTTCAAGACAGGGTTTCCCTGTGTAGCTTTGTAGCCTGTCCTGGAACTCAATCTGTAGACGAGGCTAGCCTGGAACTCACAGAGATTCGGCTGCCTCTGCCTCCAGAGTGCAGGGATTAAAAGTGTGTGCCACCAGAGCCCAGCTCACTCATGTTTTTTTTTATGGTAAAACGCTCTGAAATTTCTAGTATTGCAAAATAAAAATGTATAAATCCTTTGATCCAAACCATTACTTTAGACAATTAATCTAAAAAAAAAAAAAACCAAAAACAAAAAAACCTCTTAATTGGGGAAAAAGATGAAAATACAAGAATAGAAACTACAATCAAATTCACAGAAGCAAAACCCTGTAAATAACCTAATCTAACCATGTATTAGTAGAGGCCTGGTTGATAATTACGATACACCCACACAATGAAATTAAAATTATAGAACTGGAGAACTTACATGAGCTCATATAGAATATTTCTAAGATAATAACATATTAAGAGAAACAAAAAGCTGGAAAGGTATATGTGGTGTGTTCATCTGTATGTAAACCAGCACTGGGTCTAATGTGTAGCCACAGAATATCTTGAGAATGATCTTAAACCTTGATAGAGCCAGGCTTCTTTCCACTGCATCATTCTACTCTATTAAAAAGTTATGTTTATTTCTTAAAATAGAAGTTAATACTACATTCAAAAGAGACTAAAGGAATTACATGCTATGCTTCCACAGTATCAATCACTCATACTGTCTTTTCCTTAAATTTATTCACAATGGATTTAGCTAAATTTTAAAACTACATATAAAAACATGATACTATGACCCTGTGCATATTAAGAGAAAAGCAGCTATCTCAGATTATATTCAGCTGTACAACTGTCCATAGGGGCAGCAGACACAGAATCCCACACTCTGAAGGCTGAGACAGGACAACTCCTAAGACAGGAGCTCAGCTTGAACTAGGTAATTAGATCATGTCAACACCAAAACATTTTAAATGTTTTAAATTTATAAATAAACACAGAAATAATATTTTAAAATCTCTGGTATTTATCATTTCTTATTTCTGATATGCAAAACCAGTCAATACCTACTGCAACCTAAATACTATACAAGTTCAAAGGTCAGAGACTAAGTCCACTGACCTGTGTGGCAAATTACTCATCTTGTCTGCATGTCTCACTATCATTATCTATAAAACAGAGAAGACAACAGAACCTACCTCAGAAGTGTTCAAAGTATTAAATGGAGTAACACGTGCAAAGAACTTAGCACAGTGCCTGACACATAGTTAAGCAAAAATAAACATAATTACTATTAAAGCATCACCACAGTCGGGCTCATCAAAACCACCACTAGCACACTACCACTACTACTCCTACTAAGACTACAGCCAGTCTTGAGTGACCACTCACTCAGGCCTTCGCAATCTACTTTTGCAAAAAAGAAAATCAAAACCTTTCCCTCCCATCATTTATAACACAAAACACAGTGTTTTTTCTGAATGTAGACTTTAACAGCCACATAAGCAGTTTTCAGAACTGGAGAGATTCCTAATGGGAGAAAAAAAAATCTTCATCTAAACGTGGCTTTAAAAAAGTAAGTTTACATTACATGCCCAGCACTGAAAACTCTATAAAAAGAGCATTCCTTCCTTTGCAGTGATAATCAATCCCACAAAGGGAAAAATGCACAAACAGGTAAGCAGGACTTACCTAAGGGATGGTCAGCGTAGTCTGGCCTCTGAATGTAACTGGGCACTGGCCTTGTGGGCATCTGAAAACAGTAACGAGATCAGTCCGACACCTATTAACTAGTAACAAGAAGCCTGGGAAGAAGCCTGAAGAGTGAAGTTCAAGCAAAAGTTTTCAGAAGTTAATTTTTGTTGACATGTTAATATTGTAAGATTCCCATTTCAGTCACTGAAGCTAAGCTTACTTTCTTCTATGTCAGTGTCAAACATGTTTGAGAAAGGAGAGCAGCTAAAGGTACCCATGCTTTAGGATTGGATATGAGGCTGGAGAAATGGCTCAGTTTAGGAAATGCAGTGAAGGAATTAGACAGGAGAATGAGCTGTGGGTGAGTGTGATCAAAACACATTATATTCATGCATGAATTTCCCTACAGGAAGGGACTGGAGTGGTACTTAAGCCACCGTCATTAGGTTACAATATGTCACATTAAAAACTCATAGAAAAGTAGTATCATACACTACTCTCTCATGACAGCCACAAGAATATTTATCCCAACAGGTGGAGGAGGTGGATGCCTTTAATCCCAGCACTTGGGAGACAGATTCAGACAGATCTCTTTGAGTTCAAGGACAGCCTAGTCCATAGAGTGAGTTCCAGGACAACTAGAGCTACATGGGGAAACCCTGTCTTGAAAAACAGGGAGGAGAGAGAGGGAGAAGGGAGGGAGGGAGGGAAGGCTGGCTTATCCCATTTTTTTTTTTTAATGTATGACATTTTAGTCTTTATATCTAAAATCTGATACACTTATTCCACAATTGCCCTTGTCCTACTAGTCCCAAATAATATATCCTGAGATCTAGAATGTCTGCTGCTCCTTTCTGAAGACAATCCTGCTTTACAAGCAAACTGAAAACTGCTTAGAGACAATGTAATTATTTTACATACTCACCAGTGGATAATGTGGTCTCAGTTTACCGGTGTACCGGTACCCCGCCCAAGGGTCAGTGTTAACATCGCCTTCTACAGTCCAGGAACATACTTCCCGTTTTGCCTTTTCATCTTCTGGGAGACAGACGGACAGATGTGAAAGCAAGGAGAGAAGAAAGAGATGCTTCAGTCATCAGGCTCCTGAGCAGCAGCATTCTTTAATTCTCACTTAGCTGAATACAGAGCAGAGAGCCCAGACACAAAAACCCAACTTAAGCTAACAAAGCATCAGTTTTACTGCTCTGCTCACAAACCTTCCGACTCTGTCTCAGCCTGGGACTGTACACAGTCTCAGACAGAACAGCAGCCAATGGTAAACGTATGGTCTCTACAATGTCAACTCATACGAACTTAACTTTAAATATCAAATATGAGCTAAACCTTCCAATCTGAATTCGGACTTCACAGCTGAATTCTCTGCTCTTACTTAAAAGCAGTAATCCTAAATCACCCCACAGGAAACTTACATTAAAAAAAAAAAAAAAAAAAAATTCCAATTTAACCAATCAATGGCTTTTTTTTTTTTTGTTTTTTACCCCCCAAGATTGTTTTTATATGCAATGGTATTTTACCTACATGTATGTCTGTGTTAGGGTACCATATCCCCTGGAACTGGAGTTACAGACAGTTGAGCTGCCATGTAGGTACTGGGGATTGAACCTGGGTCCTCTAGAAGAGCAGTCATTGCTCTTAACCACTGAGCCAACTCCCCAGTCCCCCAAACAACAGCTTTTAAGTGAAGGATTTTATCAATACAAAACTACTTCTGAACCTGAAACAAAAATGGACTCCATTCACTGTCACTAGATTCAAGTATTATTTTAAAAGTTTCAAAATGACAACTGATGCTTGCTTCATGTAAGGCTAGCATGAAGTGGTTTGTCTGAAACAGGATGTATCTCTTTAAACCTAGGATAGAGCAATCAAAATTCAGGCTTTTGCTGGGCACAGGGGTACCCACCTGTCATTCGAGCAGCTGGGAGACTAAGGTAGGACACTCATTAAGTTCAGGTCATTCAGAGAGCTACATCCCTAGACTCCAGGGCTCTCCAGATGGCTCAGTGACTAAAGGAGGCAACTAATCCCCCAAAATATCTTGACTTCCTTCCACACTGGTAGCATGAATTCATGCATATATATGTACAAATACACATAAAACAGTAAGTGCAAATTTAAAAAAAAAAAAAACATTATGATTCTCTCTCAAAACAAATTCAAAAGGCTTTGCTTTACCATACTCCTAGGGAGTAAGAAAAAGGAAAGGAAAGGAAAGGAAAGGAAAGGAAAGGAAAGGAAAGGAAAGGAAAGGAAAGGAAAGGAAAGGAAAGGAAGCCTTTCAAGTCTCCCTGCTGATCCGCATTCCTGCCCTTCTACAAACAGTACTTCCAAAGGAGAACTGAAGGCAGACCTCAAACAAACACACTAAAGCTACCAAGACAAACAAAGCTGAAACACAGCAAGTCTTTTCTAATCTCTACACAGAATTCACATCTGAAATTTACACCTGAAAATCTAAGTAAGCTAACATTCCAGGATCCATTTAATCCAAGTCCCAAATGTTAGACAAGCAATAGATTTCTAATAACCCTGAAATGAGCTGAGGCTGGCAGCAAAACTTTTTAAAGAACTGTAAAAGCAAAGGATAGTGTACACTATTTTTCAAAAACCACAGTGCAATAGGTGCACATAAGACACCGGCAGTGAACGAGCATAGATATAAGGCCCAAAATACATGACCTGCAAGCTGTACACTCCCACTCAAGGGAGCAAACCAAAGTAGTAAATCTCTTCCTTTACGGCTGGAAACTTTCACTTACAGTATTTCCCACCCACAGACTGCATCCCCCTCCATGGATAACCCAGCACCCCCATTAAGCACAGATACCACTTTATACCACCACAAAAAAAAATATCTTTTTAAAATTGCATTCCTTTTCCTCCAAAGATGGCTTGGCTAACCTCAGATGCTTTGGTAAAGCAATCTAACAAACTTCATTAGACCAATGAACTCATGGAAACAGAGGCAAACGAGTACAAGGCACCAAAATCATTAAGACAGAACGTTTACAGCTACTAACTACACACTACCCACCATCTGTATGGTGGGTATGCATCAGATGGCAATGCTTTATGCAGCAGATCCTTGTCAACTCCCAGGGAACATGGCAGGCTTTCTCAGGTCAGCCACACTGACAGCTACATTCACAGGGTGAGGAGCCGATGCAGAAAGGCTGTCTAAATAACAGCCATACTAGTGTGACTAACAATGGCTAAAAAACAGTAAATAGTTTGTGGGGTAATATAAGACACCCCAAAATCAACAGGGTATGGTAACACATGTCTATAATAAAGCACTTGGGAGGTAAAACAGGGAGGTAAGGGATTTAAAACCATCATTAGCTACAGAGCAACAGAGATCTGGCCAAATAAAATCAAACAGCCCCTCCATTCTCAGCCTACAATATGGTGACACTTCTAGAAAAGACAAGAGGGTGCCAAAAGACACTATGAGGTACTAGCCAAGCTAGATCCACCTACCCTAACAAAGATCTCATGTTTTCATAGTAAATGCATGAAACAAGATTAATCAGATGCAAATAGACATTTTACTACATAATGCCAAAGAATAATCCCAGATGTCAGAATTACAGTTTCAGAACTAAGACTAGTCTTAACACTCGCACAAAAGCTGCATCCAAGGCAAAGGGCTTAAGGACAAGCAATGGTACTTACTTGCTTTCTTATGTAGTAACTTGTGAGTAGCCCAACTTCCTTTAAAGCATTCCTAAAAGAGCAAACAGGGAAATCAGTTTCAGGTCTTCCTTAATCAGAAGGACTTTTAAGGACTGTTACACAGAAGAAAACAGTTATTGGCCTGGCCTGATGGCACATGCCATTAATTCCACCCCTCTGGAGGCAAGGGCCTGCAGGTGGGTTCCAGGTCAGTCAGGACTACACACTGAAAGACTACCTCAAAAAATTAAAAATAAAAGACTAAAGTACAAAGATTTGCAGCAAGATATTTATTAAAAGCCTAAGAAATGACATCAGCCAGGCAGTGGCGGCGCACTCAGGAGGCAGAGCAGGTGGACCTCTGAGTTCAAGGCCAGCCAGGACTACAAAGCTAGTCCTAGGACAGCTAAGGCTGTTACAGAAAAACCCTGTCTCAAAACTCCGCTTCCCCCTCCCCCAAAGAAAGAAAGAGAGAAAGGGTGAGGGGAAGGAGGAAGGCCATCCACACAAGCATCAGTTCAGAAAGGGATCAAGGGTAGAGTTATAGTTCAGCAGTCGAGCATTTGCCTGAGCGTGTTGCGCCTTCTATAATGGTCCTACGGCAGCCCTGCCCAAGCCCACCAGTACCGTGTTTGAGCATGACTCCCTAGCTGGTGGGATTATTTGGGACAGCTGCAGAGCCTTTAGGAAGGAACCCTGCTGGAACAAATGGGTCTCTGGAGCTAGCCTTGAGATCTGGTGTCTGGCAGGCTTCCTGACTGCAGATACAATGTGACCAGCTGCCTCAGGCTTGGCCCACCAGCATGCCTCATTGCCATGGACTATAAACCCTCCTTACACTGTAAGCCAAACCAGCCATTCCTCCTCGGTTTCTTCTCCTGGGGAAGTTGGCCAGAGCAATGAAAACTAATACAGTAGCCAACAGTTAGAGTTCTCAATGTTTTAACAAAAAAAAAAAAAAAAAAAACAAGTAGTGGGTATAAAAATATTAAGTTTCCTATTAGTTATAAAGAATACTTTGCAAAGAATCAGCTCCCGTTTTTTTTTTTTTTTTTTTTTTTTTAATGATTCTACCCTATACTCAAAGCAAAGCAAGGACTGTCTGTATTAAAAGCCAGTTCTATGTAGTTTAGGACCTCGTGAATCATTATGAGTGTGAGCAGGAGAGATGGCTTTTGACGCTGACAGCTTGAACAGACACCAAATTCTGTTCCTAGCACCCACATATAAGGAGGCTTACAACTGCCTGTAACTCTTCCAGCTCCAGGGATCCAATACCCTCTTCTGTCCTCTGTGGACACTATATACACATGCACAAACCCACATACACACTTTTGGGGTTTTTTTTTGTTGTTGTTGTTTTGTTTTGTTTTGTTTTTTGGCTTTTCGAGACAGGTTTTTCTGTAGTTTGGGAGCCTGTCCTGGAACTAGCTCTGTAGACAAGGCTGGCCTGGAACTCAGAGATCCGCCTGCCTCTGCCTCCTAAGTTCTGAGATTAAATGCATGTGCCACCATCCGCCACCACTGTCTGGCGCGTGCGTGCGCGCGCGCGTGCGTGCGTGCGTGCGTGCGTGCGTGCGTGCGTGTGTGTGTGTGTGTGTGTGTGTGTGTGTGTTTCCCCCTTTTCTGGAGCTGAGGACTGAGCCCAGGGCCTTGGGCTTAGTGCTCTACCACTGAGCTAAATCCCCAACCCTGAAAGCTGGCCCTTGCAGTCCACATTTTTTTTTAACCTTTGATAAAAATAATCTTAAATTAGAGTACACATCTGGAGAACAACACTGTCAAGTGCTCAAGTCTGTATTGGTTGGTCCCTAGTCTGAAGCCTTTCTGGTATCCACTATTGCTACAATAGACTCATCCTTAGCATTACCTGACCCTCCTTTATCTCTCCCATTGCACAGCTCTGTGCATTTCTATTAGTCTTTATAACTTAAATTATGTGATTAGTCATGTAATATTTGTCTCAAGTGGTAAGAAACCATCTTATATTAACTGCTGAATGCCTTTACTATTGAATGCCTGACGTCTAACCTACTATGTACTTTACTCACATGAGCTGGTGCCACTTCCCCTAGAATGACATACTTCCAACATTTATGTCAAAAGGCAGACACACACCACCCCCATTTCCTCTGGCTACATTCTAGGGTCTTCAGAAAGCCTGTAATGTCAAACAATGCCATGTCACCAACATGTCTTTTTTCTAGTATTTATGTGTGTGTCTGTAGTACAGCACATGCAGTAGTGTACACAAAGGCCAGTAGAGAACATGAGAACCTCAGGAACTGGAATTTTAAGGCAGCTGTAAGTCACCCCATATGAGTTCTGGAAACTGAGCTCTACTCCTTTGTGGGAACAGCAAATGTTCTCAATACTACACCATCTATCTAACTTGCCCCAAAATATGCCTTTACCGCTATGTATTTGGTTTAAATTTTATGTCCAACATTATCACTTATAATTTCTTCCTCATATTTTCATTTGGGTTGGTCAATTCCTTCCAATTATTTTTGCAAAATGTCACATGATATTTTGGATGAGAAACACCCATTGCTGCCTGCGTGTGAGCTATCAAATGACAAAGTCACTGATGGACATAGACAGAAGCAGAGACCGATGAGTAACGGACACGCTCATCTAGTCTAGTGTTTTCTAGTAACCTATGGACTTGAGTTAGTTAGTATTTACTAGTATCCTATGGACTGGAGTTAGTTAGTGTTTACTAGTAACCTATGGACTGGAGTTAGTTAGTATTTACTAGTAACCTATGGACTGGAGTTAGTGTTTACTAGTAACCTATGGACTGGAGTTAGTTAGTGTTTACTAGTAACCTATGGACTGGAGTTAGTTAGTGTTTACTAGTAACCTATGGACTGGAGTTAGTTAGTGTTTACTAGTAACCTATGGACTGGAGTTAGTATTTACTAGTAACCTATGGACTGGAGTTAGTTAGTGTTTACTAGTAACCTATGGACTGGAGTTAGTTAGTATTTACTAGTAACCTATGGACTGGAGTTAGTGTTTACTAGTAACCTATGGACTGGAGTTAGTTAGTGTTTACTAGTAACCTATGGACTGGAGTTAGTGTTTACTAGTAACCTATGGACTGGAGTTAGTGTTTACTAGTCACCTATGGACTGGAATTAGTGTTTACTAGTAACCTATGGACTGGAGTTAGTGTTTACTAGTAACCTATGGACTGGAGTTAGTGTTTACTAGTAACCTATGGACTGGAGTTAGTGTTTACTAGTAACCTATGGACTGGAGTTGGTAGTCTATCACTGCTGCTCCAGAAGAACTGGCTGACTGGTGGCAACAGCACATCCAAAATATAAACTGGGCACAGTGGTGTGTATGCCTATATCCCACCATAAAAGGCTAAGCCACGATTGCCAGTCTTAGGGAGGACCCAGCTTAGACTATATAATGAGAATTTGTTTCAAAAAATAAGAATAATTTACCCGAATGTTGTTAAACAATAGTTACTCTCAAATACCTTCTTTACCTTCTTTCAATATATGAGTAATTCTAAAGCAGTTAAGAGCACTTGTAGCAGTTGGGCGTTGGTGGCGCACGCATTTAGTCCCAGCACTCAGGAGACAGAGGATCTCTGTGAGTTTGAGACCAGCCTGGTCTACAGGAGCTAGTTCCAGGTCAGCCTCCAAAACCACAAAGAACCCCTGGGGGGGGGGGAGTACTTGTTGCTCTTGCAGAGGACCTAAGTTCAGTTCCCTGCACCCACAAGGTGGCTCACAACCATCCTTAACTCCAGTTCCAGGGGATCTGAAGGCTGCAAGCTGCTTCTGACCTCCAAGAACACCAGGCACCTACATGGTACACATACATACATGCAGACACAACAGTCTCTCACACATGATAAATAAATCTAAATGATAAATATGGTAGTAAGAGTCTTGAAATCATTTACCAAACACTAGGCTAGACATTTTACTTGATCTTATTCATCTTCTTCCTTACTCTAAGAATGGTACCACCCATCAGTCCTCTCTTAAAAGTTACAAGATGAGTTAGTTATCCAAGGATACTGGAGCAAAGATTGAAACCCAGGTCTGACTGCATATGCAGTCTCCTTCACTTAGCTACAATCACTGACTTTTTAAGTTCTGAAATCCATAAACAATAATCCACCATTTAGTTCCTTCTCAGCTGATCATCTGGCTCAGGGCAAGACAATGAACAGCACAGAACCTTATTAAATCAGAGCAGTTAAGAAACTGAAACTTTAAGTTCCACCATAATTAATAAATGGTAGTAATTAATAGACACTTGTCTAGAGTTACCCACCCTTTAAAAAGACAATGTAAGAATGGAAGGAACTCCACTTTCCACTGCAGGCCCATTTCTTCAACTTCCATTTAATGAACTGAAAGGACACTGGTACCATAAGGAACTTCAGAAAACACCAAAGGAGTAACCCTCAGCCCCATCTCAAAAAACAACTCTCACAAGTAAAGAAAATAGGGTACATGTAACTACTGTTAATTTACTAAGAAGAGATGCCTTTTGAGACACTCAGTCATCACAACCTTTGGAAAGGTCAGTTTTAAGAATAATGGGTCTTATTCCATTAAAGGAAGAACTTTTCTTAAAATGAAACAACTCAGACAAAAATATTTTTATGTTTTTAAACATAAAATACAGCATTTTTAAACAATGAGCCATTATTTATAGTTTACTACTCAGGTAAGTACCTTACCTACTCATTTCACCTACCAAAAGCTTTTGGTAGGAACTATCAGTGCCCCCATTTCCAAAAGCCAGAAGCTTTATGCAAAGTTACACAGAAGAGGAGCCTCTCTCTGCCTTTCCAGACATTTACTCTTCATTCAAATGTGTTCACCACTTGCTGCATACAAAGTACAGTACAAGGAAATGAGCATTCAGCCATGAAAATGATACCTCACCTTATGATCAAAGACACTGTCTTCTGTTTTCTAACTAATAAGGTAGCTGCAGGTCATTAACATGTTATAAAAAAGTTATGTTGTTATAAATAGGTACTTTTGTAGTTTGGTTCAGTTTGATTCCAACAACAAGCTGGCCAGTATTAGGGAAAAGAAAGAGAGAGGCAGAAGAAGGAAAAAAGAAAAGAAAATCTGAAAAGAACATGTCCAGCCGGGCAGTGGTGGCGCACACATTTAGTTCAAGCACTTGGGAGGCAGAGGCAGGAGGATCTCTGTGAGTTCAAGACCAGCCTGGTCTACAAGAGCTAGTTCCAGGATTAGCTCCAAAGCCACAGAGAAATCCTGTCTTGAAAAACAAAAAAAAAGAAAAAAGAAAGGAAGGAAGGAGGGAGGGAGGGAGGGAGGGAGGGAGGGAGGGAGGGAGGGAGGGAGGGAGGGAAGAAAGGAACACGCCCAATGGCAAAATAAAAGCCTTAGCCTCAACACTGATGTAAAATGTGTTTAAGAAAAGTTACAGTGGCTTGCCAAGGTCTCTACTGGGGCTGAAAGAACAGCTATGATTTCAGAGAGCAAGTGACATTTGGGTAAGTATAGAGTATTAAGCACAGCCCGTGACTACAGCAAGATAATCGGCTAACCTGAGAAGGGTTACCTAATTTTGTAATGAGAACACCAAAAGCAGCAGTAAGAGTCTCATTACTGAAATAAGCATTATCCAACTGTGGGGAAAATGACATTATTAGGGAAGATATTGCCTGGTTTGATTTGGGTGGTGTGTTTACAAAGTGAAGAATGACAGTGGAAAAATGAATGAACTACACGTGACTCGGTGACAAACTTTACAGAGCAGCTGTGGAAGGTGATAATAGGAATGAAGAAAGACAGCATAAGCCACTCTGAATGTTTGACGGCAGGTCTAGCAGTAATACTAGTACTATGATGATGGGGGGTGTCCTCCTGTGTGCTGCGAATGTATGTTTCTCTTATTGGTTGATGAATAAAGCTGGTTTAGGCCAGTGGACAGGCAGGATGTAGCCAGGCAGGAAGTATAGGCAGGGCTACCAGACTAGGAGAAGGCTGGGAAGAGGAATGCATAAAGTTGCCAGCAAGACACCATGTAGCTGCCCAAGAAGCAAGAGGTCCAGGCATCAAGGGTAAGCCAAGACCATGTGGAGAAACACAAATTAACAGAAATGGGTTAATAATTAAGAGGGAGCTAGTCAATAAGGAGCCTGAGCCATCAGCCAGTTTATAATGAATATAAGCCTCTGTGTGTTTACTGGGACTAAATGGCTGTGAGAGCAGGCAGGGCAGAACCAACCATCTGTCTACAGTGTACCTACAGACTCCAGCAGAGGCTACATTCTTTCTACCATGAATAAGTCTTGGATATTCTGACAAATATCTGACATTTCTCCAAACTACAA